>NC_053390.1:627046847-627355152 GCF_905171765.1 Bufo bufo
CTTGAGGAAAGTTAGGGCCCAGCAGTGTTTCGCATATTTCAATAATGGAAGTTGAGACATCCCCAGGGGAAATCACCTCCGGCACCCCTCTGAATCTCAGATTGTTTCGGCGCCCCCTGTTTTCTTGATCTTCTAATGAAGAATGAAGGTCGTTTAAATATAGGGCGCAACGGCGGAAAGAATCTGACACCGCAGACTGGTGGTTTAAGATTGCCGTTTGATGCTGCTCTAAGCCTTCCACACGGTCCCCAATGTGTCTCACTTCGCTCCTGCATGCTGACAATTCTGCCAGGATCGGCTCCATTATCCTGCCCAGAGCACGGTCAAGGTATTTTCTTGTGACCGGGAGGTCAGAGCTGGCTTGTGCGTCGTCTGAGTCACTCTCCACATCTGACTGTGTGGGAGCGCGCTTCGGTGCTTTAGCCTGTGGTGCCGGCGCCATCTTGGGTTCCCTGGCAGCAACTGTTGCGGCGGCTTTCTTTAAGAATTTCTCCATGTCTCCCCCAGCAATCTGTATTTTGGAGGGAGCTGGGGAGTCACTGTGCTTGGCATTCCCGATCTTCACCATTTCTGCCTCTATAAGCTTGTTTTAGCTGGCGTTAGGGACGAATCTCTTTACAGAGCACAGAGCTATGCGACCATCTTCATCCGGCGAAAGCTCCGCCCCCTCTAGCAGTAGCCTTTTAAGACCTGATAAAAGTGGTTTGACCTTAAACTGTTTTTCTGGGATTTTAATATTGATGACCTATACTCAGGATAGGTCATCAATATCAGATTGGCGTGGGTACAACACCCGGCATTCCTGCCAATCAGCTGGTTGAAGGGAAGGCTACGCACCAATCAAGTGCTGCCTTCCCTTGTTTGTTTACCTGCGCGTTGTCGACAGCACATCGGTGAGCATATGTAACTACAAGCCGTCCTATTCATTTCAATTGGATCATATATATCGTAAGAACAAGCTGTCCCTTTGAAATGAATGAGGTGCTTGTAGTTAAACCTACTCTGCTGCACTGTCGATAGCGAGCAGGTAAACAAACAAGGGAAGGCAGCACTCTCACGGAGCACTTCAATCAGCTGATCAGCGGGGGTTCCGGACCCCTGCAGATCTGATATTGAAAACCTATCCTGAGAATAGGTCATCAATATTTAAATCCCAGAAAACCATTTTAAGGTTGAAGAGCTCTGCAGTACAGTTTGATAAATGGATACCTAAATATTTTAGGGAGGGTTTTGTCCAATGAAAGGAGTTACTTTTTCAATTTTGAGGCTTCTGTCATGATGTTCAGGATTTCACACTTTCCTAGATTTACTTTAAAATTTGACAGGGCACCATATTGGTCCAATACATACAATAGATGCTATATATCATCCCAATCTTCGATGAAGGCAACCACTTGAGGTTCACCCAGACCTACTCTGAGACCCATAATACCTTCATGTTGCCTAATTTTGTCTAATGTTTTGGAGCAATTATTCCAGCACCAGTATAAATAGGGATGACGAGAGGGGGAAACCCTAACAGATGCCATTTATGATATCAAATGATGGTGAGAGGGTGCCACTCACTTTTCATTTACTGTAGGAAACATATTTTGAAAGTGTGTTCCTAATACACATCCAGTTGACATGGTCGAAGGCTTTCTCGACATCTAAGCCGAGAAGGACCAAGGAAGACTTTACTCTTTGGGCCATATGAATTATGTGAATAAGTTTGATGGAGTTGTCTATACCTCCACTGCCCACTACAAAACAAGATTGTTATGGGTTAATAAGGGTAGGAATATAAGTCTGTACGCTAGTCTTTTGGCCCACATTTTAAGTCCAAATTCATTTCACTCCATTCAGGATGAGGGTCACATGAGTATGTAGACAGGGGCATGCCCAGCCATTCTGCTGCCTGTGGTGAAAATTTTAATGATGCCCCCGTGCCAAATTCTCAGTCCAATCCCTACTGTTAACAATGAATTTGCATGGACATTACATACAGCCCTATAAAACATACAGGAGAATAAATCACCAAGTACCTATTACATCCAGTGATGTCTCTTCTGATGTAGACATTCTCTTTCCTGATCTTCTCCATTCAGACCAGACCGCCATGATGACATTTTTCAGTCACATCTGGTCCCTGCAAGGTTTGCCACACAAACATCTTAGATTCCTCACTTTTCGCTCACACTCCTCTTCCTGTTGCCCCAACATTGCTACCCCCAATACTGTGCACACTGTGCTACCCAATGCCCACAAATAATACTATGCAGGCATCCGGCATTCATGGCCACGTCATTGCACAGCCTGAGACCTGATGCAGGAGGACACAGTTAAATTTGTATGTCCCACTTCCTCCACGGAAGCTTAGTTGCCATCTGAGATGAGATTTGGCCCGGCTTCTAGACTTTACCTAGGTAAGGGATATCATTTAGAAATGAGTTACATAATTGGGTCAATAATTATTTTTGCTCTTTTTACTATCGTCCTTAAGGCAATAAATATTCCCTGTATTTATGTGTTATGCATCTCCCAAATGGTAGGGAGTCCTGAATATTGATGTAAAAAATGCACTAAGATGTTGGCATGCATGTTTGCAGTTCACAGCCTGATCCATAAGTGAGTCCTTCTGTTTCCAGTTTGATTCTTTGTGTGATAAAGCTGAGTAGTAAATGTTTACCTTGACTGGAACAGAGTCAAGGATTAGGTTTAATGTAAGATTAAGTTTCCCCATAGTATGATTGATCCTTCTGCAAACATTTTCAGCTCCTCTAGAACACCAAATAACTCCCTTTATTATTGTGAGTTTGGTGCATAAACATTTGATAAAGTGAATGTTGCAGACATAATGATGCCTTTTAGGAAAAGTCATGTAGCTGGAATGGCAAGGATTTATGGATTTTTATATAGACCCCTTTTTGAGGCAAAATTGGTACTGCCGATATGAGACCTATGGTTGAAGTTATGCAATGACAGCTTTGTTATTCTACCTGCCTTGAAATGTATTTCCTGCAAGAAAAATTATTTGTGTTCTTTTTTACGCAATGAAAGAAGTATGTGATCTCTTATTAGAGGAGGTGAGGCCTTTCACATTGTAAGTAGTGATATTTATGTCAGCCATTGTGCGAGTAAAATGCGATATGGATTTAGGATAAAAATACTTACTAGGGAAAGAAAGCTTTGTAGGAAGGCAAGGAGGATACACGGATTACACTATGGAGAGGAGTATCAAGAAGAGTCAGACGCTGTGTGAAATGAACAGTAGGTCACATTGACATATACTAACATCTTTCTCTTCTTGGATACAGTGAATGTTAATAAGAAGATACAGCCTTTAAAGGGATAACATGCTCTTAAAAGCTTTCTTCAAAGGGTATGCTGGGATGGGTGGAGGGGAGAAGATAGAATGAAATCCTAAGCCTCAATGTTTCTCCAGTCACCCCTTCTTGATATTAAACCAAGTTAGAATGAACAAATGGTGCAATAAATCTTTTAAATGCAGAATCACATACAGTCTAATCTTGCTGACGTTAGATTAATGAATAGTGTTAAGCAAATCAAAGCTAAACAAATTGACTTTGATCCAAATTTCAGGAAAAATTAGATTTTCCTCGCACTTCGTGTCAACGAATCAATATTTTCTGAAATGGTGGTAAAAAAAAAAAAAAACATACTCACCTTATACATTTGTTCATGGAGAGGCGTTTGCGGCCATCATGATTGCACAGAAACCGATCAAAATCTTGTGTGAGGTGATGTGTGATGTCACCGCATTGGCCAGGTGTGGTGACGTCATCAGGTCGCACAGTGAGATTTTGCGCTGTGTCTTCAAACCAGGTGGCTGTGACGGCCTCTCCACGACCAAATCGATAAGGTGAGTTTGTTTTTGTTTTAGTTTTATTTTTTTAACCCTGATTAACCCCTGAAAGGCCTTCATTTTAACATCAGATGGAGCGATCAGTGGCATCTGAGGGGTTCAATAATGGGGGACAGCGCGATTGGCGTTCCCCGTCATTAGGCCCGTTACTTACAAAGGGATGTGATTCATAATGAAGTAATTTGTAACAAATCAAATTTCCAAATAATACAAATAACATATTATTAAACATATTATAAAAACTATGTGGAAAGAGAGGAAACTGTACAGCATTAATTAAACAGATGTGATATTATACATATCTTATATACCATGAGACTACTAAATGTATACAAGACATGTCCAGGTGTACAGATATACATCATCAAACCAAGTCCTCAAGGTCAATTGCTCATGACTTTGTGGGTTATCGGAGACTTGAGCTTAGTGACTGGCTTCCAAGATTCTATCGTGGGTAGTTCTAGCAAGTCCAAGCAGGATGTAACACGCATCCAGGAAGAAACTTCCACGAGGAATCTTAAGTGCAGTTCATCCACATTTTTTCCCAGTCTATTGGTGTGTATATGGTAGACTAATTCTGCATCCATTTTTCTGTAACACAAGGTGAACAGGAAAAGGCCATGTGTATTGTAGGTAATGGGCAAGTAAGGTATTTAAGAGTGGTTTAAGGCTATGTCGATTAGCCAGAGTTGAGGGTGCAATATCTTGAAAAAATAACAGCTTTGCTCTTCTCCTTTCTTTTGCTGCACTTAATACAGTACATGGACTATGTCGACAAACAAGAGGATTTTTTATATTACATATCTAGGCTGCTCTCTGGGCTTGGGGTACAAGGTTCGATGAATGCGCTCCATTGTAATGGCAGCCACCTATTACTGACCCAACAAGTGGCTGAATATTTTCATAGCTACTTACGATAGTGAGTCTGCACCCCAGGTCTCTAGTAGCCCTTTAATCCACACATTTCTTCTTTGGCTTCTATTTTCCTGATCTTCAATCAGAGTTAAATCTTTGTTCATGTTGGTCCTCTGTGCTTATCTGGGCTGCTAAAGCTTCTGAAAAAATAATCACCTTGTTACATATTGTACCCAGACTCTATTTCTTGTAGTTCAATCTTTATCTCTGCAAGGTCTGTTAGGGCAGGTCGTAGTGCATCTTGAGGTGATGAGCAGGGAAAAGGACTGCCTTCTTGAGGAGATTTTTCTGCATGTCTCCTTTATGTTTGTTCTCTTTAGGTGTTCTAAGTTGGTCATTTATCAAACTGGTGTAAAGTAGAACTGGCTTAGTTGCCCATAGCAAAAAGAAGCCTCCTTTCATTTTCCAAAGTAGCTGTCCAAAATGAAAGGTTGACTCTGATTGGTTGCTATGGGCAACTAATCCAGTTCTACTTTACACCAGTTCAATAAGTGACTCCCTAAGTTTTCCCCCAGTCCACTCCTTGGACATTTGCAACATAAAATAAACTACTAATATAGGTGCATTTTAATAAATAAGAATATCATTGAAAAGTTAATTTATTTCAGTAATTCAAGTAAAACTCATATTATGTAGATTCATTACATACATAGTGATCTATTTCAAGCTTTAATTTTTTTTTAATGTTGATCATTATCGCTTACATTTAATGAGAACAAGTTATGTCTCAGAAAGTTAGAATATTGCGAAAAAGTTCAAAATTGTAGACTCATGATGTCACTCTCTAATCTGCACAAAACACCTGCAAAGGTTTCCTAAGCCTTCCTAAACGGTCCCTGAGTCTGGTTCAGTAGGCTACACAATCATGGGGAAGACTACTGACAGTTGTCCAGAAGACAGTCATTGACTCCCTCCATAAGGAGGGTAAGCCACAAAAGGTCATTGCCAAAGAAGCTGGCTGTTCACAGAATGTTGTATCCAAGCATATTAATGGAAAGTTGAGTGGAATGAAAATGAGTTGTAGAAAAAGGTGTACAAGCAACAGGGATAAGTACAGCCTTGAAAAGATTGTCAAGAAAATGCCATTCCAGAATTTGGGATAGATTCACAAGAAGTGGACTGTGGCTGGAGTCAGTGCTTCAAGAGCCACCATACACAGAGATACCCAGGACATGGGCTAAAACTGTTGCATTTCTTGTGTCAAGCCTCTTATTACTCATAAACAAGCATCTTACCTGGACTAAGGAGAAAAAAGAACTGGACTGTTGCTCAGTGGTCCAAAGTCATGTTTTCAGATGAAAGTAAATTTTGCATTTCATTTGGAAATTAAAGTCACAGAGTCTGAAAGGCACATAATACAAGTTGCTTGGGTCCAGTGAAAAGTTTCCACAGTCAGTGATAGTTTGGGGAGCCATGTCATCTGCTGCTGTTGGTCCACTGTGTTATATCAAGTCCAAAGTCAACACAGCCATCTACTAAGAAATGTTAGATAACTTTATGCTTCCCTCTGCTGACAAGCTTTATGGAGATGCTGATTTCATTTCCAGCAGGACTTGGCATCTGCTCACATTGCCACAAAGTACCAATATCTGGTTTAATAACCATAATATCACCACACTTTATTGGCCAGCAAACTTACCAGACCTAAAACCCATTGACAATCTATGGGGTATTTATAAGAGATGAGAGTTTCTGGAATACATAATGATGCATGAGCCAAGACCAATAGCCCAGACCTCACAACTCCCTCACTGTGCCTTTACCACACATCCTTTTCATAAAAAAATTACCCTCAAAGTTTTTATTTCACCTTTATGCTTGGTGTTGGACAGTCTCTTCAAACAGATGTTATCATTTTTATAAGGTTGACATATTATTACTGTCAAAGGTTTTAGCATACATAAGTAGAGTTGAGCGGACACCTGGATGTTCGGGTTCGACGGGTTCAGCCGAACTTCACAAAAAAATTTGAGTTCGGGACCCGAACTTGACCCGAACTTAACCCCAAACCCCATTGAAGTCAATGGGGACCCGAACTTTTGAGTACTAAAATAGCTGTAAAAATGTAATGGAAAGGGCTAGAGGGCATCAAAATGTGGTTAAGAGCATGGCAAGTGCTCTGCAAACAAATGTGGATAGGGAAATGACCTTAAATAACATAAAATACGTAAAAATAAAAAATTATAATCTTGATCTAGGAGGACGAGGTCCATATGGAGTAGGAGGTTGAGGAGGCGGTGGATGTGGCGGTGTATGTGGAAGCGGCGGTGGAGGAGGAGGAGGTAGCCAACACTGCTTTTTGGTTTTAAATTTAGTTATATTTTTTCTAATTAGGGTACACCCCAAAACATTGGGAAATATAACCTGTGATAACCCCCTCCAGTCGTGCTAAACACACGTTCAGACAATACACTGGCTGCAGTGCCCAATTTGGAGACCCGGAAGTTCCAGGGGCTGACCCCTGTCAGTCAGTTCGTGTAGGCGTGTGCATACTTACTGCCCCACCATGTCGCACATCCCCGTGATGTTCACGATCCAATTTGATATCTGCTTTATCAACTTTTGATGTTCTTTTATGTGCCTACCATGGTGATCATGGGTGGCGGGGAATCAGGGTTCCAGGCCGGAGAGGGAGCGTGAGAAAGAGGCCACATCCAAGGGAGGATTAATTTTTTCAAATTTAAAATTATAGAGCAGAAATATGGAACAAAGTATTAAAGCGTAAAAGTGGGACAACTTTTTAAAGTTTAAGCATTGAATGAAAGGTTGTGTCGCGCATCAATTAATGAAGAATTTCTTAAATTTTATTCCCTGTCAACTATGCAGAGCAGGGGTTTCTATCCGGCAAAATTAGAAAAATGTCACCTGACAATGTAATTCACGATTTTTTTAAATTTATGTTCCTGTCACCTATCTAGAGGTGCCCCAGTGACATCGACCATCCATTTGGATATCTTCTCTATCAACTTTCGATGTTCTTTTCTGAGCCTACCTTGTTGATCACGGTTATTGGCGAATCAGGGTTCCACGCCGGAGAGGGAGCGTGAGAAAAAGAGACCAAATTTAAGGGAGATTAATTTATTGAAAAAAATTTGGATCGAGCGGAAATATAGGAAAAGCTATTGAGGAGCAAATGTGGGACAAATTACAGAATCCCAAATGTGGGCCAAAAGAGTAAAGCAGAAATGTGGGACAAAGTATTGAAGCGCAAATGTTGGCCAAAAGATTAAAGCGGAAATGTGGGACAAAGTATTGAAGCACAAAAGTTGGCCAAAAGAGTAAAGCGGAAATGTGGGACAAATTATTGAAGCGCAAATGTGGTACTACTTGTTAAAGTTTAAGCACTGAATCAAAGGAGGTGGGGCGCATTAATTATAGAAGATTTTCTGAAATTTTCTTCCCTGTCACCTATGCAGAGCAGGGGTTTATTCACATCTAAAATTGTATAATGTCAACCCAAGAATGTAACAGAAAAATTACAGAAATGTATTAACCTGTTTACTTGGTAGAGCAGGGGTCTATAACAGAAAAAAGTTGTTTATTGTCACCCAAAAATATTAAAGAAAAATTATTGAAATTTATTAAGCTGTCAACTAGGTAGAGGAGGTGAATTTCACCAGAAAATGTAACTGACATTTATTTATTTTTTAACCTGTCTACTAGGTATAGAAGTGGTAGTTCACACCCAAAAATTGGTGAATTTCACCCAAAAATGTAACTGACAATTTTTTTTTTTTTTACCGGTCTAATAGGTATAGCAGTGGTACATCACACCCAAAAATTGCTGAATTTCACCAGAAAATGTAACTGACAAAGTAGTGAAATGACATAAAATAAAATACGTACAAATAAAAAAAATTGATTTATGAGGTGGAGTTCCATATGTAGTAGGAGTTTGAGGAGGCGGTGGATGTAGCGGTGTAGGTGGAACTGGCGATGGAGGAGGACGAAGTAGTCAACACAGTTTTTTTTGTTTTTTTTTATTATGGTACACTCCAAAAGAGTGTGAAATATCCAAAATACAAGAATGAACAATTGCGCTGCAGCATAACAATGGCTGGTTAAGGCGGTATACATGTCTATTCTGCACAAGGTACGGACAAGTCCTGTGGGATCCATGCCTGGTTTATTTTAATGAACGTGAGCTTGTCCACATTAGCTGTGGACAGGCGGCTACGCTTGTCTGTGATGACGCCCCCTGCCGTGCTAAACACACGTTCAGATAATACACTGGCTGCAGGGCAGGCCAGCACCTCCAAGGCGTAAAGGGCAAGCTCAGGCCATGTGCCCAATTTGGAGACCCAGAAGTTGAAGGGGGCAGACCCATCATTCAGTACGTGTAGGCGTGTGCACACATACTGCTCCACCATGTTGGTGAAATGCTGCCTCCTGCTAAGACGTTCCATATCAGCTGGTGGTGCTGGTTGTTGTGGCGTGCTGATAAAGCTTTTCCACATTTCGGTCATGCTAACCCTGCCTTCTGAGGTACTGGCGGTGCCCCAGCTGCGTTGGCGACCTCTTCCTATGCCTTTGCCTTGTGTTTCCACTGTGCCCCCGCTGTCAGGTGGGAATGCCACCAACAGCGCGTCTAGCATCTTACGATCACGCTCCATTGACGGAATTAAGGACGGTACGTTGTCCTTGTAACTGGATCCAGCAGCGTGGCCACCTAGTAATCAGCACAAGTTAGAATGTGGGCAACTCGGCGGTCGTTGCGGAGATACTGCAGCATGTAATCGCTCATGTGTGCCAGGCTGCCCAGTGGCAACGAAAAGCTGTCCTCTGTGGGAGGTGTATCGTCTGTGTCCTCTGTATCCCCCCAGCCACGCACCAGTGATGGCCATGAGCTGGTCTGGGTGCTACCCTGCTGTGAACACGGTTCCTCCTCCTCCTCCTCCTCCTCCACCTCGTCATCCTCCTGAACTGTGCCCTGGCTGGACAATTGTGTACCTGGCGTTTGTGGGTGCAGGAAACCACCCTCGAAGCCACTTTTGAATGACTGGCCGGAAACCCTACGAAATTATCCCTCTTCCTCCTCCTCCTCCTGTGCCACATCCTCTTCCATCATCGCCAGCAGCGTTTTTTCAAGGAGGCATAGAAGTGGGATAGTTACGCTGAGAACAGCGTTATCGGCACTGACCATGTTGGTGGAGTACTCGAAACAGCGCAACAAGGAACATAGGTCTCTCATGGAGGCCCAGTCATTGGTGGTGAAGTGGTGCTGTTCCGCCGAGCGACTCACGTGTGCGTGCTGCAGCTGAAACTCCACTATTGCCTGCTACTGCTCACACAGTCTGGTCAGCATGTGCAATGTGGACTTCCACCTTGTGGGCACATCGCATATGAGGAGGTGAGCGTGAAGGCTGAAGTTACGCTGCAGCGCTGACAGGCGAGCAGCAGCAGGGTGAGAACGCTGAAAGCGTGCACAGACGGCCCGCACTTTATGCAGCATCTCTGACGTATCAGAGTTATTTTTAAGGAATCTCTGCACCACCAAATTCATCACATGCGCCAGGCAAGGGATATGCGTCAAACCGGCTAGTCTTAGAGCTGCTACGAGATTTCGCCCATTATCGCACACCACCAGGCCGGGCTTGAGGCTGACTGGCACAAACCACTCATTGGTCTGTTGTTCAAGGCCCGTCCACAGTTCCTGCGCGGTGTGGGGTTTGTCCCCCAAACAGATACGTTTTAAAACTGCCTGCTGTCGTTTACCCCTGGCTGTGCAGAAGTTGGTGGTGAAGGTGTTACGCTGACCGGATGAGGAGCCGGTAGAGGATGAGAAAGCGGAGTAGGAGGAGGAAGCAATAGGAGGCAAACTAAAGCGCCCTGAAATCCTCGGTGGTGGAAGGACATGCGCCAAACTGCTATCCGCCTCAGGCCCAGCCGCCATTGCATTTACCCAGTGTGCTGTTATGAAGATACAGTTGCAAGAAAAAGTATGTGAACCCTTTGGAATGATATGGACTTCTGCACAAATTGGTCATAAAATGTGATCTGATCTTCTTCTAAGTCACAACAATAGACAATCACAGTCTGCTTAAACTAATAACACACAAAGAATTAAATGTTACCATGTTTTCTGTAGATGCAGATCAGACGTGCACAACGGTCAGGAGTAATTCTTGACCATTCCTCTTTACAGAACTGTTTCAGTTTAGCAATATTCTTGGGCTGTCTGGTGTGAATCGCTTTCTTGAGGTCATGCCACAGCATCTCAATCGGGTTGAGGTCAGGACTCTGACTGGGCCACTCCAGAAGGCATATTTTCTTCTGTTTAAGCCATTATGTTGTTGATTTACTTCTATGCTTTGGGTAGTTGTCCTGTTGCAACACCCATCTTCTGTTAAGCTTCAGCTGGTGGACAGATGGCTTTAAGTTCTCCTGCAAAAGTCTTGAAAAAACTTGGGAATTCATTTTTCCTTCGATGATAGCAATCTGTCCAGGCCCTGACGCAGCAAAGCAGCCCCAAACTATGATGCCCCCTCCACCATACTTCCCAATTAGGATAAGGTTTTGATGTTGGTGTGCTGTGCCTCTTTTTCTCCACACATAGTGTTGTGTGTTTCTTCCAAACAACTCAACTTTGGTTTCATCTGTCCACAGAATATTTTGCCAGTACTGCTGTGGAATATCCAGGTGCTCTTGTGCAAACTGTAAATGTGCAGCAATGTTTTTTTTGGACAGCAGTGGCTTCCTCTGTGGTATCCTCCCATGAAATCTATTCTTGTTTAGTGTTTTATGTATCATAGATTCGCTAACAGGGATGTTAGCATATGCCAGAGCCTTTTGTAGGTCTTTAGCTGACACTCTAAGATTCTTCTTTACCTCATTGAGCAGTCTGCGCTGTGCTCTTGCAGTCATCTTTACAGGACGGACACTCCTAGGGAGAGTAGCAGCAGTGCTGAACTTTCTCCATTTATAGACAATTTGTCTTACCGTGGACTGATGAACAGCAAGGCTTTTGGAGATACTTTTATAACACTTTCTAGCTTTATGCAAGTCAACAAATCTTAATCGTAGGTCTTCTGAGAGCTCTCTTGTGCGAGGCATCATTCACATCAGGCAATGCTTCTTGTGAAAAGCAAACCCAGAACTGGTGTGTGTTTTTTATAGGGCAGGGTAACTGTAGCCAACACCTCCAATCTCATCTCATTGATTGGACTCCAGTTGGCTGACACCTCACTCCAATTAGCTCTTGGAGATGTCATTAGTCTAGGGGTTCACATACTTTTTCTACCTGCACTGTGAATGTTTACATGGTGTGTTCAATAAAAACATGGTAACATTTAATTATTTGTGTGTCATTAGTTTAAGCAGACTGTGATTTTCTATTGTTGTGACTTAGATGAAGATCAGATCACATTTTATGATCAATTTGTGCAGAAATCCATATCATTCCAAAGGGTTCACATACTTTTTCTTGCAATTGTATAACGTCCCTGACCGTGCTTACTGGTCCACGTATCCGTAGTGAGGTGCACCTTGCCACAGATGGCGTTGCGCAGTGCACACCTGATTTTGTCCCCCACTTGGTTGTGCAGGGAAGGGATTGCTCGCCTGGAAAAGTAGTGGCGGCTGGGCACGACGTACTGTGGGACAGCCACCGCCATAAGGCTTTTAAATCTATCCGTCTCCACCAGACGGAATAACAGCGTTTCAAAGGCCAGTAATTTAGAAATGCTGGCATTCAGGGTTAGGGATCGCAGGTGGGTAGGGGGGTACTTCCTCTTCCTCTCCAGTGTTTGGGAGATGGAGAGCTGAATGCTTCCGTGGGACATTGTGGAGATGCTTGGTGATCCAGGTGGTGGTGTTGCTGGAAGATTCTCTGTTTGCGGGGTGGCAGGTGGCACTGTCACTCCAGAGGTGGAAGAAGAGGCCGAGACTGCAGCAGAAGAGGAAGCAGGAGGAGCCAGAGACCTTTCTTGGTTTTTGAGGTGTCTACTCCACTGCAGCTCGTGATTAGCACTTAAATGCCTGGTCATGCAGGTTGTGCTCAGGCTGAGCACGTTTATGCCTCGCTTCAGGCTCTGATTGCACAGCATGCAAACCACTTGTGTCTTGTCGTCAGCACATTGTCTGAAGAACTGCCACGCCAGGGAACTCCTTGGAGCTGACTATGGTGTGCTCGGTCCCTTGCTGAGGTGGGCAGTAGCAGGCGTACTGTCTAGAGGACGGCCGCTCCGCTTTTGCACCCTGCTCCTTCTTCTGCTGTGCTGTTGGCTCTGTGCGACCAACGCCTCTTCCTCCGAACTACATAGATCACTCGCATGACCTTGATTTCATGTGGGATCGAGGACCTCATCGTCCTCCACATCATCTTCCACCCAGTCTTCACCCCTGCCCTCCTTGTCAGTCTGCACACTTTTGCAAGCCCCAGCAGTTGGCACCTGTGTTTCGTCTTCATCCGAGACATGCTGCGATGGTCCTCCCATGTACTCATCTTGAAAGATAAGTGTTTGGGCATCGGTGCAGTCAATCTCTTCCACTTATGGGGCAGGGATAGGTGGATTGCCCTGGAAAACCCTGCTAACAGAGTCATCAAAAAGCAGAAGAGACTGCTGCATGACTTGGGGCTCAGACTGCTTGGCTGATTTGCAAGTGGGTGAGGTGAAAGACTGATTGACATCGGCTGCAGGTGCCAACTCTGATCTTTCAGCAGGAGACTGGGTAGGAGACAATGTGAATGAACTGGAGCCATTGTCAGCAACCCAATCTACTATCACCTGTACTTGTTTAGGCCTCACCATTCGTAGTGCCGCATTAAGCCCGACCAAATATCGCTGCAGGTTCTGTCGCCTACTCGCACCTGAGGAAGGGGTTTCACTTGTGCGTGTAGCTGGCACAGATCATCCACGTCCTCTCCCTGCAACAGGAGCTCCACCAGCAGCACCACGACCTGGGCCATGTCCCTTTTATGACGCTCTCATCATATTTCTCAAATTTAGGATCTTGCCCTAAATGGGTGTTTAATTAATAGTAGAATAGAACGACAGTATGTACAGGGTGTATCTCACACGCCCTGAACCAGACTAGGCCTCAATTTAATTTGTTTGCCCAAAATGGCTGTATTTCAAATACCTGAATAGAACCCCTGTATTTAAAGGATGTATCTCACACGCCCTGACCCACACTAGGCCGCAATTAAAGATATGTGCACAAAATGGCTGTATTTCAAATAACTGAATATAACCCAAATATATAAAGGGTGTATCTCACAATGACATCTGCAGCAAAGGCTGCCAATTTTTTTTTTTTTTACTCAAACGGGTGTTTGTTTAATAACTGAATATGACAGCAGTATATAGCCCTGGAATATCAAATGTCTTGATGCTGCAAGGGCGCAACAATTGTGTATTTTGCCTAAAAAAGGGTGTTTTATTAATAGAAGAATATAACCCCTGTATGTATACAGGGTTTATCTCACATGCCCTGACCCACACTAGGCCGCAATTAAAGATTTGTGCCCAAAATGGCTGTATTTCAAATACCTGAATAGAACCCCTGTATTTAAAGGGTGTATCTCACATGCCCTGACCCACACTAGGCCGCAATTAAAGATTTGTGCACTAAATGGCTGTATTTAAAATACCTGAATAGAACTACTGTATTCAAAGGGTGTATCTCACACGCCCTGACCCACACTTGGCTGCAATTAAAGATTTGTGCCAAAAATGGGTATTTGATTAATAACTGAATATGACAGCAGTATATAACCCTGGAATTGCAAACGTCTTGATGCTGCAAGGCCAGAAAAATTGTGTATTTTGGCAAAAAAGTGTGTTTTTAAAAACCCAGAAAATTATGGCTGTATTTCTAGCTTAAATTGCACACTGACTAATCCTGCAAATGCACCAGATGTTGTATATCGCCATAAAAGGGGGATTTTTTTACAACCAGATTATTAGTGCTGTTTTTCAAGCTTGGATTTCAATGTCAGAAAAAGCTCAGATGCAGTGCTGGTGCACTGAGCTTGCATAAAAAGCCGCCGCCGCCCACCTAAGTTATTTTTTTTCGATCACTGGGCTCAGGGTAGGAAAAAAAAATTGTGCCCTGCACCCACACAACACAATGTATGTAGATCGCTGAGTTATATCCACGTTGTGAACAAAGATTCAGTCCTATTCTCTCCCTGAAATCACCAGCCGCATCCTCTCCCTACACTAGTAACAGCAGAGTGACGTGCAGCGCTACGTGACTCCAGCTTATATTGAGGCTGGGTCACATGCTACACTGGCCAATCACAGCCATGCCATTAGTAGGCATGGCTGTGATGGCTTCTAAGGGCACACAGTTAAACGCTTGTTGATTGGCTGCTTTGCAGCCTTTCAAAAAGCGCCAAGAAAGCACCGAACCCGAACTTTTACTGAAATGTTCGGGTCCGGGGTCCAAAAATCCTAAAGTTTTGTACGAACCCGAACTTTACAGTTCGGGTTCGCTCAACCCTATACATAAGCATAACTAGCAGACCAAATTTAGTCCCACTGTAGGAGCATTTTTGTTTAAATTTCAAAGGATTATTCACTAGTAAAACAATATACCAACTAGTTTCAGCAACTTTTTTAAACTTTTTTATTTGTAATGATAACTGTTGTGTGTATGGTCAGTATGTTCAGGATTTAGATACCAAAAATTGTGTGCTTGTAGGTACAGCTTGTATAAACAATGAATGCATCTCATTAAACCTTTCAAGACACAGCATTTTTTATTTGTGTTGTAATTTTTTGTTCTTTCTCACCTACCGAGAGTCACTTATATATATTTTTTTTTTAGCTTTATGTTCATATAGCCATATGAGGGCTTTCTTTTTTTTTTTGGTCAGTACCACTGCAGCAATACTAAATGTATATAGTTTGTATTATGCTTTACTACTTAAAATAATTAAATCTTTGCATTGACTTAGTCTGACACCCATAATTTTTATATGTATATCTACAGAGCTGTGTTGGGCTTGTTTTTTGCAGGGTGATCTATAGTTTTTATTGGTAACTTTTCGGAGTACATATGAATTTTGGATCACTTTTTATTTAATGAGGAGATCAAAAAACATCAAATCAGTAATTTTTATGTATTTTATTTATTTATTTATTTATTTATTTCCATTACGGTATTCAGTGAGCAATATATTTTTTTTAAAAAAGTTCTGACATTTTGAGATGCAACAATACCAAATATGTTTATTTATTGTTGTTTATTTATTTTGCATATGAAATTGAGAAAAGAGTGATTTGCATTTTTTATATTTTGGATGTTTTTACATTTTAAAAAAGTTAACTTTTTTTTGCTGTAGTTTTTATTCCCCTTAGGAGGTCTTGTACATGTGATGTGCTGATGACTTGTTCTATAGACTGCAATAGAATGCTATTACAGCCTATAGGCTTCTGAAAGGCTGCCTGTCAGATTGTGCCTTAGACATTGCTCTTCAGGCAGCTCGTTATGAGAACAGTGGCTGCTTCACAAGGCCACAGACTGTTATAGAAAGCAATTGGAGACCCTCAAATCAGAGGGACCCCCTCCATCTATCTAACCCCTCAGATGCTGTGGTCAATATTGACCACAATATTTGAGGGGTTAAATGACCAGGATTAGTATTATCTCCGAACCCAGTCATTGTGACTGTGTGCTTGCTGGCTGTATTACACAGCCAGTACTCGGCAAGTATGTACCAGTCTCACACCTGTCTCCATGCACTTACACTGCATCAACCATGAACAGTTACGTTGTGGTACATGTAAGGGTTAAATCATTGCTATTTGATTTTTATTAAATTCAATCATTCCTCTCTGTGCCAAAAATGTATTTTTAATTTGCCTGATAGTATACTGCAATAGGATTATATTTGTCAAAACGGCTGCCTGCAATATTTGCATTATTATTAGTTTTATGTGTATGAACTGACCACTTCATGTTAAAAAAGAACTAGATATTGTTTTGTAAATTTGACAAAATTGACATGTTTCCGAAAACATTGCTGAAGAAAATTATTTCCTTTCAAGGTCCAATTTTTAGAATAAAATATCTGTCTTTGGCTTACTGGATGGCAATAAATTAACTAATTGAAGTATGTTATAACATTTAGTATGATTTACACTCACATCTAATGACTCACTATCCATTTATATTTTTGGCAGCATGGACAAATTAGCTGTGTTTTCCTGGCACAATTAGCTATAAGTCCTTAGTTTTATTTCACTTAGTACTGAAGGACAAATCAGTGATAAGTGATGCAAACATTTGGATAGTCAGCTAAGATTTTTGTCTTGAAGCAATTTATCATGTAAATTGGGTCGTCTTTGTTTTATGGAAATTCGAAAACAGCTTTCTGTATGATTGAATGTTTTGTCAGCCTATTCAATATGCGACAAATTTATTTTTATCTTTTGATATACAAGGTGTGGAAATCTATTTTTGTCTTCTGAACGGATACAGTATATAATCTACATTTTAAGTTACTATGGCTTTTTAGGTTAGAGCTTTGTAGTTTAGTTAATATATCAAATTCCTTTTAACAGAAGAAATATTTATTGTTAAACTGTTCACTAGAACATTTTCATTATATTTGGTTTGTGTTCAAGTAAATAACAAACGAGCAGTGTACCACAGTGTCACTTAACAGATTTCACTTAGGGCTCATGCACACGGCCGTGACGTTTTTTGCGGTCCGCAAATTGCGGATCTGCAAAAAACGGATGCAGTCCCTGTGCCTTCCACAATTTGCGGAACGGAACAGGAGGCCCATTATAGAGATACCTATTCTTGTCCGCAATTGCGGACAAGATTAGGCATTTTCTATTATAGTGCCGGCGATATGCGGTCCGCAAATTGCAGAATGCACATTGCCAGTGTCCGTGTTTTGTGGATCCGCAAGACACTTACGGATGTGTAAATGGACCCTAAATCTATCTTGGAACATTAGGAAAGATCTAGTAAATGCAAATTACTTTGCTCATTACAGGAAGGCTCAGGACAGAATGGTAGAAAGGAGATGACCTGATAACAATTTATCAATGAAGGAGCTTTGGAAGCAAAGTTCAGCAGTATATTATGGCCCCTTTCAGACGGGCGAGTTTGTAGGGTAGATTGTATTATTTCCCCTTATAACATGGTTATAAGGGAAAATAATAGCATTCTGAATACAGAATGCTAAGTAAAATAGGGCTGGAGGGGTTAATTTATATTTTTTTAACTCACCTTAATCCACTTGTTCGCACAGCCGGCATCTCTTCTGTCTTCATCTGTGAGCAATAGGACCTTTGATGACGTCACTGCGTTCATCACATGGTCAGTCACATGATCCATCACCATAGTGATGGATCATGTGACGGACCATGTGATGAGCGTAGTGACGTCATCAAAGGTCCTATTCCTCACAGAACAAGACAGAACAGATGCCGGCTGCGCGAACAAGTGGATTAAGGTGAGTTAAATTATTTTTTTTAACCCCTCCAGCCCTATTGTACTATGCATTCTGTATTCAGAATGCTATTATTTTCCCTTATAACCATGTTATAAGGGGAAATAATACAATCTACACTACAACTAACCCAAACCTGAACTTCTGTGAAGAAGTTCGGGTCTGGGTACCACAGTCATTTTTTTATCACGCGCGTGCAAAACACATTGCACCCGCGCGATAAAAACTGAACATCGGAATGCAATCGCAGTCAAAACTGACTGCAATTGCGTTCCTACTCGCGCGGGTTTGCCGCAATGCACAGGGACGCATCCGGACCTAATCCGGATACGCTCGTCTGAAAGGGGCCTTAGAAAGACATTGTCAGGGAGGAGTTTGATGTACAGCTCCACTTCTAAAAAGGCTATGAGCTCCCCTCTTCTCTTGACATATGTCAAGGCCAAGAGAAAATAGCCTTTATTTATAGTTAATTATGTGGCACCTCTTCCAGAGGTTCAAAAGGACTTGCCCAGCTTTTTACACTTGATGACCTATTCTCAGGATAGGCTATCACTATCTGATCAGCAGGGGTCTAAAACCCCAGACCCCTGTCAATCAGCTGTTTCAACACAGATCCAGTGCTGAAAGATGGCCCTAGAACTACACAGCTCCATCCACTCTGCAGATTGTGATAGTGGCTGATCAATCTTCAAACTATGAAGTTGAATCTCTTCTTGGCACAGTTTAGTGCCCTAAACACACATGATCTGCACTGAGAGAAGCCTCAGTAACACCCTTGACTTTTCTAACTGAGCTGGAGAAATCTTGACCTCTTTGGCTAGAATGATATGATGGCTCTCGCCATGGCCTGTTCTTACTTAAACATCTTCAATACCGTGGGTATTAATGAATCTAGTTTGAAGATGTAGACCAGTCTGAAGGCATGAACAGAATATCCACTGTGAAGAGATTGTTCTTCTTATAATGAGAAAGCAATGTTTCCACCTTGCCATTGTCCCTGGTCACCATGACATCAACCATTTGGGCTTACTGCATCCTGTTAATCTGCTTGAAGATCTCTGATTTAGGTCATTTTCCCAAGACAGCAAGACTCCCTTGAATGCACTTAAGATTTAATTTGTATAAGAAATAATGCTGAGTGAATTTTTCAAAAATTTGATTCGCCGGTTAGCCAAAAATTTGGTTCAATCTGAATATATTTGTGGCAAATTTAGTTAAAAAATTGCTATTTCCTGGCTGCAGAGAGCCTTGATAGTGGTGTAGAACACTGTGCCTTGCAGTGACACGCATAGGGAGTCTGCATTGGTAGTGAAATAATACTGTGAGTCCGTATGACATGCAGATGAGAGGCGTCACTCTTAGAATCACTGCACACTTCACTTATTTGGGCAGTTACGGGGCCAAAACTGAACGAATAACTCAAGAATGAACTCAGCCTTACAGGTCGATGTTAGCGCCAAGAAGAAGCAAACTCCTGGAGAGGGTGTCAGCAGTAAGTTTGTGTTGGCGTCACTGAATATTTTGCCCTTCCTCTGATCCATCAGAAAAATAACCCACAAAAAATGGATCCTGTCTGTGGAGCATCCGCCTTCAATCAGTATTGCTGATGCAAAAAAAAAACAGGAGTGGATCCAAAACAGAGAGACACGTGAACTGAATATTTGCAAGTCTTCTGTGTTTTGTACCCACTCCTGCTTTTGGCTACCAAATCATAATCCAATTCTGATGGGACCATTCAGGCCTTACAGCTGCTACACAGAGAGGATCCGTTGTCCGTCTCATTTTCGTCTGCGTCTCATGACCGATCAGAAGAAGGGTAAAATAAATGATGATTTCAGCCAAACCAAAAAGGCAAAATAGTGGCCCAGTCATGAAGTGGAGAGGGTGAGAACAGCATGAGAAGTGCACATAGTGGCCCTATGACATAGTGGTGAGGTGGAAGCAGCATGAGGAGACCACAGAGTGGCCCAATGACAATGAGTGTGGAGGTGGCGGCAGCATCAGAAGACCACAGAGTGACAAGGTGACATAGTGTGGAGGTGGCAGCAGCATGAGGAGACCACAGAATGGCAAGGTGACATAGTGTGGAGGTGGCAGCAGCATGAGGAGACCACAAAGTGGCAAGGTGACATAGTTTGGAGCTGGCAGCAGCAGCAGGAGGCCACATAGTGGCAAGGTGATGTAGTGTGTAGGTGG
Source organism: Bufo bufo (assembly GCF_905171765.1). Classification (NCBI taxonomy): domain Eukaryota; kingdom Metazoa; phylum Chordata; class Amphibia; order Anura; family Bufonidae; genus Bufo; species Bufo bufo. The sequence continues at coordinate 627,067,238 of NC_053390.1, forward strand.
CATCAGCATGAGGAGACCACAGAATGGCAAGGTGGCATAGTGTGGAGGTGGAAGCAGCATCAGGAGGCCACAGAGTGGCAAGGTGACATAGTGTGGAGGTGGCAGCAGCATCCAGAGGCCACATAGTGGCAAGTTGACATAGTGTGGAGGTGGCAGCAGCATCAGGAGGCCACAGAGTGGCAAGGTGACATAGTGTGGAGGTGGGTGGCAATACCAGTACCCGCTGAAGATGGTGGGTGAAAGAAGGAGCACTTGACATCAGATGTGTGGCATCAGGTGGGTGGCAGCATCAGAATAGTATTTGAGGCAGGTAGCCAGAAGAAACCGGTCTCTTTTGTCAAAGTATTGGTGTGGCACCATGGATGATCTAGTCTGATGCATCAGGAATTGGTGGGTGGAAATCCTGGCTGATCCACGCCTGATTCATCTTGACAAAGGTTAGTCTCTCCACATTTTGGGTGGACAGGCAGATTCTTCTTGGGGTAACTATGGCCCCCGCCACAGTAAACACCCGCTCTGATGTCACACTACTGGCCGAGCAGGACAGCTTTTCCAGGGAAAACTTGGCCAGTAGCAGCCACAAATCCAGTTTGGCTGCCCAGTAGTCCAGCGGATCTTCAATGACGTCTGCACTTCAAGTATGGCACCACCTACTGGTTCAGATTCTGCTCTACATCTAGCTGCTGGTGAGTAGTTTCTTCACTAGGCAGGTGAAGAAAGCTGCTTCTCAGCGACTGTAGACTCAGGCTGCTGCTGATGGAGCTGGTACTGCTCCTGCCACCTCACCCTTCCCCAGCAGCCATGGCAGTGGAACGTGACCGCAGAGGGCCCCCCGGTCAGACCTGCAAGAGGATGGACGATGGGGCAGATAGCCAGCGGCTAAATGACTACATAGGATGTCTGTATAGTAGTTCAGTTTGTCCTCCCTCTCAGCGGGTGTAAAAAAAGGCCCCCATTCGTCTGTCACTACCAAAGCATGTGAGCTTGCATCGGGCCATTTGCGCAAGTGACTAGGAGGGACTCCCTGCCTTCATCTCTACTGCATACTTCCACGGTGTCTCTGGGTCCTCTGCCTCATCTTCCTCATCGCCGTGTAGCTCCTCTGGCTGCTCCTTCTCTCCTGTCACCTGTGTAGCAAAACCACCCATTTTGCTACACAATGCTTGTGCTCCTATGTACTCATCCTCTTCCTCCTCCTCCTCCTCCTCCAGTTCAGCCCCCACAGGGCTCATGTGGCTGTGAGATCTAGGCCCCACGTCTCCAGTCCCCCGACCAGCCAGATTTACCAACATCTGTTCCAGGACATGAAGCAGTGGAATGACATCGTTTGATCCCATAGGCCTATCGACTGACAAATAACGTGGCCTCCTCAAAGGGCCTGAGCAAATGGCAGGTGTCACGCATGAGCTGCCACTGGCTGACATCGAAGTTACACAGGGGAATACTCCTGTCCGCTTGGATCATCAGGAAATCGTTTATAGACTTTCTCTGTTCGTATAGTCGGTCCAATATATGGAGGGCAGAATTCTAACGGGTGGAAACGTCACATATCAGCCTATGTTGGGGGATGCCGTTATGCTGCTGCAGCTCATGGAGGGTGTGCTTTGCGGTGTACGCGTGGCTGAAGTGCATGCAAAGTTTCCTGCCCATTTTTAGGATGTCTTGAAGATGGGGGGAAGACTTCAGGAACTGCTTGACAACAAAGAACACGTGTGCCATGCAGAGCGCATGGCTCAGCCCTCCTTGACACAGCGATGACCCGATGTTCTTCCCGTTGTCGGTCACCATGGTTCCTATGTTTAGTTGTCGCAGAGAAAGACAGGATTTAATTTCTTGCTAAAGGACATAGAGCAGTTCCTCCCCTGTGTGACTCCATTCGCCAAGGCAATTGAGGTGCAGAACAGCGGACACCGCCGTGCCCTGCACATGTGGTATGCTGGAGGGTCACTGTGCATTGTTCCTGCAGTGGAGGCTGAGCACACGGTGGAGTATGAGGAGGCAGAGGCGGACATTTTTGCAGGACCAACGGCGTGGCAACGTGGAGGCGGAAGCGGCGTCACCTGGCCAAGTTGCTGATGTGGCTGTGCAGGAACCACATTGACCCAGTGGGCCATAAAAGGACATGTATTGTGCCTGACCGTAGTTATAGCTCCACACGTCGGCGCTGCCGTGCACTTTGGCAGACACCGACAGGCTCAAGGACTGGCCCACCTTCTGTTCTACATGTGAGTGCAGGGCTGGTACTGCCTTTTTGGCAAAGAAATGACGGCTTGGGACTCTCTACCTCGGCTCGGCACAAGCCATCAGTTCTCTGAAAGGTGAAGAGTCCACCACTTGGAAAGGGAGGGACTGTAGCACCAGCAACTTGGCCAGGAGCACATTCAGCTTCTACACTGTTGGATGAGTGCACACATACTGTTGTCTCTTGGCAATCACTTCGGTGATTGATTGCTGACAGAATGACTGACGAGGAGGAGGAGGAGCAGGAGCATCAGGACCAGCAGATGATGGGAAGGACAGACAGATCCCTTCCGCTGAGGTGGAGCCTTGACTGCCTGAAACTGGGTGCATGCCACTGTGTGATGCAGCGGTTGCTGTGGAAGGCTGGACCACCACATCGGAGCCACGGTTCTCCTAGGCCACTTTATGGTGACGCTGCATATGTTGACGCCAGGGCGTTGTGTCAACATTGGAACCCTGGACATGCTTCACCTTCTGCCCACAGATTCTACATATGGCCACATCCACCTCCTCGACTGCCTAACAAAAACCTGCCACACTGCCGAGTAGATGATTTTACCCCCAACACTACGCACTGACTGACTGCTACCGCTGCTGCCTCCTTGAACCCCTGCACCGCTATTTCCTGGGCAGGTAGACTCCCACGAAGCGGGTGGTCTACCCAGGCACGTTTGGCTACTAACCTCCCACTGCTGCCACCTTGCTGACTCCTGCCCATGCTAGCGACTTGCTGGCTCCGCTGCTGGCTCACGGGCAAGCTGCCACCCTCTTCTCCCGATGATGATGAAGCCCCTTCATCACCCAGCTCCCAATTGTGATCAGCTACATCATCATCATCGAGTACTGTCTGCACGTCACTAATGTTCTTCTCAACCGTCTCTGGTTCAGGAGCCTGGCCACTCGCAACACCAGCTCCTACTCCACTCTCCGCTTCACTATTTACCCACCTAGCGGAGAAAGCGGCGGATGTCTATTTCAGAACTGTCCTCTAGTAGCTCTTCCTCGCTGAAAAGTGGAGCTTAGCCTACGGCATATGATACTTCTCGCAGTGAGGGAACTGAAAATGACAAAGGAAGGTTCAGGACAGGTGGGGGCACAGGGCCTACTCCTTAGCTATGACAACTAATCGTCGTGTCAGAGGAACCTACCGACTCTTGGCTGGGGGTGTCTGATGTCACTTGGGACGAAGTGGATGACTGAGTCAACCATTCAAGAACCGCTGGGTTGCTGTTCAAGACACGACCGCTAGATGACACCAGGAGCTCAGGCCTCTTGCTGCGACACCTGTTGCCACGTCCCCTTACTCTGCTGTGACCTCTGCCTGCGCCAGAAACATTTAGTCTTCTGCCACTCCCCTGTGAAGGGCCTGGCACTTCTCTCTCTGACATACTGTTAGATCAAATAATCATATGTTAGATCAAATATTTTTTATTTCGCCACTAATACATAGCAAACAGGGCTTTAGAATATATCACTGCACAGCTAAACGGCAATTAGGCTCTAATTATTTTCTAATTTTACACAACACAAAGGGCTTTTCAACAGATAAGTGCAATGCTGAACGGCGAATATATTTTAATTTCACATACAAACAATAGAGCTGAGAAATGGGGATCATTTCAAATTTAAGTGGTATTATACCTACTATAAATGGAAAAATAGAAGCTCCTTGCGCGCATTTTTGATCAAACGCGTGTCGGGCCCATTTAACAAGCGTCAAGGTGGCTTCCGCAGATGGGTACCTAACACTAATATACCGCCTCTCTTAGACTTACCTAAGCCTACAATTTTCAGGGCAGTGTAGGAACCAGCTACATTTATACTCTGCTCAGAAGCCCCAGGCAGATAGGCGTTGCTTAGTCTAAAAGAGGCGCTACCCTCAATATATACTACAAGAAATTTTAGACTAGCACATTCATATACATAGTCACAGGTGCATATCCATCAAGCAAACATGGTTGATAACAAAATGGCTGCACAACATTTCACATACAAACAATAAAGCTGAGAAATGGGGATCATTCTAAATTAAAGGGAACCTGTCACCGGTTTTTAACCATAAGAATCATTGTCATCCTGAGATAGTTCTCCCCCACCCTAATCATCCTGTTGTTTTTTTTATTTTTAAACACCTCCAAGTACTTCTTTTATAGTCCACTTTCACTTTTTTCAAGTTATCTAAATAAATTGCTCACCTCATCACTTCCCATTCCTAACCCCACCTCCCGTCATAAGAGTGACAAAATCTAAAGATCCTACCCTCCTCCCGAACTTACGTCACAAATCCTGCGCATGTGCAGTCACCTCACTCACTGAGAAAAAAAAATCTAGAATATTTGAGATAACGAAGTGCATATATTCGCAATTAAAATTCGCAATTAAAATATTCACGATCAACACTACTACTGATCATATAATGTATACTGCGCAGCTGTGAGGCTTGGAAGAGAAGGGGTCATCTCTGAAGCATGGAGGAGACAGGACTCATCTAAGGTGCATTTACATATATGGCGGGAACATTTATTTTAGGTTTTTCTCTGAACCGATAGTTCATTCAGAATTGATTTTAATATCATTATTAATGTATTAAAACGTATTTATAGAAAAGTGAGTGGATGCATAGGCTTAGAAAGTGATGACAGGTTTCCATTAGAGTTGAGCGAACACCTGGATGTTCGGGTTCGAGAAGTTCGGCCGAACTTCCCAGAAATGTTCGGGTTCGGGTTCCGAACCCGACCCGAACTTCGTCCCGAACCCCATTGAAGTCAATGGGGACCCGAACTTTTCGGCACTAAAAAGGCTGTAAAACAGCCCAGGAAAGGGCTAGAGGGCTGCAAAAGGCAGCAAAATGTAGTTAAATCCCCTGCAAACAAATGTGGATAGGGAAATGAATTAAAATTAAAATAAAATAAATAAAAATTAACCAATATCAATTGGAGAGAGGTCCCATAGCAGAGAATCTGGCTTCATGTCAGCAGAGAATCAGTCTTCAAGTCATAGCAGAGAATCAGGCTTCACGTCACCCACCACTGGAACAGTCCATTGTCACATATTTAGGCCCAGGCACCCAGGCAGAGGAGAGAGGTCCCATAGCAGAGAATCTGGCTTCATTTCAGCAGAGAATCAGTCTTCATGTCATAGCAGAGAATCAGGCTTCACGTCACCCACCACTGGAACAGTCCATTGTCACATATTTAGGCCCAGGCACTCAGGCAGAGGAGAGAGGTCCCATAACAGAGATTCAGGCTTCATGTCAGCAGAGAATCAGTCTTCATGTCATAGCAGAGAATCAGGCTTCACGTCACCCACCACTGGAACAGTCCATTGTCACATATTTAGGCCCAGGCACCCAGGCAGAGGAGAGAGGTCCCATATCAGAGATTCAGGCTTCATGTCAGCAGAGAATCAGTCTTCATATTATAGCAGCGAATCAGGCTTCATGTCACCCACCACTGGAACAGGCCACTGTCAGATATTTTTAGGCCCCGGCACCCAGACAGAGGAGAGAGGTCCCATAACAGAGATTCAGGCTTCATGTCAGCAGAGAATCAGTCTTCATGTCATAGCAGAGAATCAGGCTTCACGTCACCCACCACTGAAACAGTCCATTGTCACATATTTAGGCCCAGGCACCCAGGCAGAGGAGAGAGGTCCAATAACAGAGATTCAGGCTTCATATCAGCAGAGAATCAGTCTTCATGTCATAGCAGAGAATCAGGCTTCATGTCACCCACCACTGGAACAGGCCACTGTCAGATATTTTTAGACCCCGGCACCCAGACAGAGGAGAGAGGTCCCATAACAGAGATTCAGGCTTCATGTCAGCAGAGAATCAGTCTTCATATCATAGCAGAGAATCAGGCTTCATGTCACCCACCACTGGAACAGGCCACTGTCAGATATTTTTAGGCCCCGGCACCCAGACAGAGGAGAGAGGTCCCATAACAGAGATTCAGGCTTCATGTCAGCAGAGAATCAGTCTTCATATCATAGCAGAGAATCAGGCTTCATGTCACCTACCACTGGAACAGGCCACTGTCAGATATTTTTAGACCCCGGCACCCAGACAGAGGAGAGAGGTCCCATAACAGAGATTCAGGCTTCATGTCAGCAGAGAATCAGTCTTCATGTCATAGCAGAGAATCAGGCTTCACGTCACCCACCACCGAATGAACTTCTGCACCACCAAATTCAGCACATGCGCCAGGCAAGGGATGTGCGTCAAACCGGCTAGTCCCAGAGCTGCAACGAGATTTCGCCCATTATCGCACACCACCAGGCCGGGCTTGAGGCTCACTGGCAGCAAACACTCGTCGGTCTGTTGTTCTATACCCCGCCACAACTCCTGTGCGGTGTGGGGCCTGTCCCCCAAACATATGAGTTTCAGAACGGCCTGCTGACGTTTACCCCGGGCTGTGCTGAAGTTGGTGGTGAAGGTGTGTGGCTGACTGGATGAGCAGGTGGAAGAAGAGGAGGAGGAAGCTGAGTAGGAGGAGGAGGAGACAGGAGGCAAAGAATGTTGCCCTGCGATCCTTGGCGGCGGAAGGACGTGCGCCAAACAGCTCTCCGCCTGGGGCCCAGCCGCCACTACATTTACCCAGTGTGCAGTTAGGGAAATATAGCGTCCCTGGCCGTGCTTACTGGTCTACGTATCTGTGGTTAGGTGGACCTTTCCACAGATGGCGTTGCGCAGTGCACACTTGATTTTATCGGACACTTGGTTGTGCAGGGAAGGCATGGCTCTCTTGGAGAAGTAGTGCCGGCTGGGAACAACATACTGTGGGACAGCAAGCGACATGAGCTGTTTGAAGCTGTCTGTGTCCACCAGCTTAAATGAGAGCATTTTATAGGCCAGTAGTTTAGAAATGCTGGCATTCAGGGCCAGGGATCGAGGGTGGCTAGGTGGGAATTTACGCTTTCTCTCAAATGTTTGTGAGATGGAGAGCTGAACGCTGCCGTGTGACATGGTTGAGATGCTTGGTGACGCAGGTGGTGGTGTTGGTGGTACATCCCATGTTTGCTGGGCGGCAGGTGCCAACGTTCCTCCAGAGGCGGAGGAAGAGGCCGAGGCGGCGGCAGCAGCAGAAGAGGCCGAGGCGGCAGCAGCAGAAGAGGTAGCAGGGGGAGCCTGAGTGACTTCCTTGTTTTTAAGGTGTTTATTCCACTGCAGTTCATGCTTTGCATGCAGGTTGTGCTAAGGTTCAGAACGTTAATGCCTCGCTTCAGGCTCTGATGGCACAGCGTGCAACTTACTGTTAACTGCTGCCGCATGGTGGTGGTGGCCCCCATAGATCTCACTGACCAGACGCTTCATCTCCTCCAGGGAGCTGGTCAGCATGAGGATGTAGTTGAGGGCAAGAAGCAGGGTGGCAATTGCAAAATTGGGAATTTTATTTCAACCCAGAACAAAAACTGTGCTTTGACGGACACTAAATAACTTGACCAGCTAAAACAGTAATGACAGATTTGGATGAATATAAATGTGAGGCCTATTTTTTAGGCGCTGGGTGACAGGTATACGTTTAATCACAGAATTAGACTTGGATCTGCACTGTAGCGTGTGCGTGAAGTTCTTGAGAATTACCCTATCAGCACCTTGAATCTAATATACCCTTTTAGGGATAGATTTAAAGTAGGCCTGATACAGCAGAAACCACTAATTTTGAGAATTGCAAAATTGGGAATTGTATTTCAACCCAGAACAAAAACTGTGCTTTGACGGACACTAAATAACTTGACCAGCTAAAACAGTAATGACAGATTTGGATGAATATAAATGTGAGGCCTATTTTTTAGGCGCTGGGTGACAGGTATACGTTTAATCACAGAATTAGACTTGGATCTGCACTGTAGCGTGTGTGTGAAGTTCTTGAGAATTACCCTATCAGCACCTTGAATCTAATATACCCTTTTAGGGATAGATTTAAAGTAGGCCTGATACAGCAGAAACCACTAATTTTGAGAATTGCAAAATTGGGAATTGTATTTCAACCCAGAACAAAAACTGTGCTTTGACGGACACTAAATAACTTGACCAGCTAAAACAGTAATGACAGATTTGGATGAATATAAATGTGAGGCCTATTTTTTAGGCGCTGGGTGACAGGTATACGTTTAATCACAGAATTAGACTTGGATCTGCACTGTAGCGTGTGTGTGAAGTTCTGGAGAATTACCCTATCAGCATCTTGAATCTAATATACCCTTTTAGGGATAGATTTAAAGTAGGCCTGATACAGCAGAAACCACTAATTTTGAGAATTGCAAAATTGGGAATTGTATTTCAACCCAGAACAAAAACTGTGCTTTGACGGACACTAAATAACTTAACCAGCTAAAACAGTAATGACAGATTTGGATGAATATAAATGTGAGGCCTATTTTTTAGGCGCTGGGTGACAGGTATACGTTTAATCACAGAATTAGACTTGGATCTGCACTGTAGCGTGTGTGTGAAGTTCTTGAGAATTACCCTATCAGCACCTTGAATCTAATATACCCTTTTAGGGATAGATTTAAAGTAGGCCTGATACAGCAGAAACCACTAATTTTGAGAATTGCAAAATTGGGAATTGTATTTCAACCCAGAACAAAAACTGTGCTTTGACGGACACTAAATAACTTGACCAGCTAAAACAGTAATGACAGATTTAGATAAATATATTTGTGAGGCCTATTTTTTTAGGCGCTGGGTGACAGGTATACGTTTAATCACAGAATTAGACTTGGATCTGCACTGTAGCGTGTGTGTGAAGTTATTGAGAATTATCCTATCAGCACCTTGAATCTAATATACCCTTTTAGGGATAGATTTAAAGTAGGCCTGATACAGCAGAAACCACTAATTTTGAGAATTGCAAAATTGGGAATTGTATTTCAACCCAGAAAAAAAACTGTGCTTTGACGGACACTAAATAACTTGACCAGCTAAAGCAGTAATGACAGATTTGGATGAATATAAATGTGAGGCCTATTTTTTAGGCGCTGGGTGACAGGCTCAACTTGCCCCTGATGTAGTATATGGCCAAAAAATAACCACACTATTGATGGTTAAATGCACTTGATGACAGCTTGACCCTGATGTAGGATATAGCCAAAAAATAACCACACTATTAATGGTTAAATGCACTTGGGTGACAGGCTCAGCTTGCCCCTGATGTAGTATATGGCCAAAAAATAACCACACTATTGATGGTTAAATGCACTTGATGACAGCTTTACCCTGATGTAGGATATAGCAGAAAATAACCACACTATTGATGGTTAAATGCACTTGATGACAGCTTGACCCTGATGTAGGATATAGCAAAAAATAACCACACTATTGATGGTTAAATGTACTTGGTGGCAGCTTGTGCTGGCGCACCACAAGCCACAAAATGGCCGCCGATCACCCCAGAAAAAAGTGACTGAAAAACGCTCTGGGCAGCCTAAAAACAGTGAGCAATTGAATAGCAGCAGTTCAATGATCCACAGCTGTAGATCGATCACTGAATGAAGTCTTTTGGAGGAGTTAATCACTGCCTAATCTCGCCCTAACGTCGCAGCTGCAACCTCTCCCTACACTTGTATCAGCAGAGTGACGTGCAGCGCTACGTGACCCAAGCTTATATAGAGGCTGGGTCACATGCTGCACTGGCCAATCACAGCCATGCCAATAGTAGGCATGGCTGTGATGGCCTCTTGGGGCAAGTAGTATGATGCTTGTTGATTGGCTGCTTTGCAGCCTTTCAAAAAGCGCCAAGAAAGCGCCGAACACCGAACTCGAACCCGGACTTTTACGAAAATGTTTGGGTCCGTGTCACGGACACCCCAAAATTCGGTACGAACCCGAACTATACAGTTCGGGTTCGCTCATCCCTAGTTTCCATTAAAGTGGTATTATACCTACTATAATTGGAACAATAGAAGCTCTTTGCGCTGGGTACCTAATATACCGCTTCTCTTGGACTTACCTAAGCCTAAAATTTTCAGGGCAGTGAAGGAACAGCTTCATTTATACTCTGCTCAGAAGCCCCAGGCAGATGGGCTTTTGCTCAGTCTAAAAGAGGCGCTACCCTCAATATATACTACAAGAAAATTTAGACTAGCACATTCATATACATAGTCATATACATAGCTGGTTCCTACACCGCCCTGAAAATTGTAGGCTTAGGTAAGTCCAAGAGAGGCGGTATATTAGTGTTAGGTACCCATCTGCGAAAGCCACCTTGACGCCTGGTAGATGGGCCCGACACACGTTTGATCAAAAATGTGCAGAAAGAGCTTTTATTTTTCCATTTAGAGTAGGTATAATACAACTTTAATTTAGAATGATCCCAATTTCTCATCTCTATTGTTTGTATGTGAAATGTTGTGCAGCCATTTTTTATCAACCTTGTTTGCTTGATGGATATGCACCTGTGACTATGTATATTAATGTGCTAGTCTAAATTTTCTTGTAGTATATATTGAGGGTAGCGCCTCTTTTAGACTGAGCAACTCCCATCTGCCTGGGGCTTCTGAGCAGAGTATAAATGTAGCTGGTTCCTACACTGCCCTGAAAATTGTAGGCTTTGATAAGTCCAAGAGAGGCGGTATATTAGTGTTAGGTACCCATCTGCGGAAGCCACCTTGACGCCTGGTAGATGGGCCTGACACACGTTTGATCAAAAATGTGTGCAAAGAGCTTCTATTTTTTCATTTATAGTAGGTATAATACCACTTAAATTTAAGAATGTGCTGGTCTAAATTTTCTTGTAGTATGTTTTAATTTCACCACTAATACATGGCAAACAGGGCTTTAGAGTATATCACTGCACCACTGAACAGCAATTAGGCCCTAATTATTTTAAACTTTTACACAACACAAAAGGCTTTTCAACAGATAAGTGCAACGCTGAACGACGATATATTTTTATTTTGCCACTAATACACGGCAAACAGGGATTTAGTGTATATCACTGCACCACTGAACGGCAATTAGGCCCCAATTTTTTTCAACTTTTACGCAACACAAAAGGCTTTTCAACAGATAAGTGCAACGCTGAACGTCGAATATATTTTAGTTTTTCCACTAATACACGGCAAACAGGGCTTAAGAGTATATGACAGCACCGCTGAACGGCAATTAGGCCCTCACTTTTTCAACTTTTACACAACACAAAAGGCTTTTCAACAGATAAGTGCAACGCTGAATGGTGAACATATTTTAATTTTGCCACTAATAAACGGCAAACAGGGCTTTAGAATATATCACTGCACCGCTGAACGTCAATTAGGCCCTAATTATTTTCAAATTTTACACAACACAAAAGGATTTTCAACAGATAAGTGCAAGGCTGAACGACAAATATATATTTTTTTATTTTGCCACTAATACACAGCAAACATGGCTTTAGAATATATCATTGCACTGTTGAATGGTAATTTGGCCCTATTTTTTTTTTTTCTACTTTTACACAACACAAAAGGCTTTTCAACAGATAAGTGCAATGCTAAACGCCAAATATATTTTTACTTTGCCACTAATACACAGCAAACAGGGCTTTAGAATATATCACTGCACCGCTGAACGGCAATTACGCCCTAATTTTTTTTCAACTTTTACACAACACAAAAGGGTTTTCAACAGATAAGTGCAATGCTGAACTGCGAATATATTTTTATTTCACCACTAATATATGGCAAACAGGGCTTTAGAATATATCACTGCACCGCACAAGGGCAGATATATTTTTCTTTTGCCACTAATACACGGCAAAAAAGGCTTTACAACATATAACTGCACCGCACAAGGGAAAATAAGACATACTCTAGAAACATTCCCTTGTAATAAGCCCTGGTAATGGCTGTATCAAACAGCACTTGCACCCCAATAACAAGAACGGTTTGCTGGAATTACAGAGCTGCATAATGGCAATTTGGATCCCCAGTCAATGCACCAAGGTGTAATAGGATTGTTCCTATTACCCAGTATGTAACCTCCCCTACTTAACCCTGTTCTACACAAATGCTGTGGAACGATTCCTCCCTATCCTTTCCCTGCACTTATAAATCGTTTTTTCACCATAATCAAGTCCTTCCTATCACTGTCCCTAGCGCCTGCAGACGTCTCTTCCTGCACTAAGTACATTGGTAAATGGCAGAATTTAAGATAGTTGACGCTATTTATAGGGCTGTGACATCACAGGGCTGGCTGGCTGCTGATTGGCTGCATGTATGGCATTATGGGTGATCCCACTTTCCCAGAGATCCTTTCTACATGTCCTCACACGTGCAGCAGCCATTTTAGGAAAATATGTGATTCGTTACCACAAAGCGTGAGGAAATTCGTCTTCAGTGCGAATCAAATTCTTCCTGAAATTGGTATCGAATTCGAATTACGTCTGCTTCGATTCGCTCATCTCTAACAAGAAATAAAAAGTATTTTTGTCTCCGGAAGTCTGCAACTGACTACCTTAATAGGGTTGATTATGATGATATGTGTGTGACGGACTGAACCGTCACTGGGGCTGCTGGAGAAGCCTGAGGGCCAGCCTCCTTCCTACAGACTATGGACCCAGAACTATGGAGACCCCCTCAGACCTTTTGGGGTTACAAGGAACTATGAACCCTGATTTATGTGTGGTATTTATATGCCACATATTTCTTATTGCCCATTAAAAAGGCATGATGTGGATTCAGCAACACAAAAAGGGTTAACTCTGCACTGAAACTGCCACTGATTGTGTTAGTGATGGGATTAAGATAGCTTATTATAGCAGCAGCCGACTCCTAGATGAGTAGATCACCCTATGATACACTCAGGAGATATCCCATCACATGTGTCTCCTCGCTCCCTATTCATTCATTATGGAGGGGGTGAAGATGTTTGTTTGCATGTTGTTCATGGTTGATTATATTATGTTGTTAGACATCTTGAACTGTATATATACTGAGTTGATCTTCAATAAAGAGAGTTCCTGTTTTATTCTTCATCATGTTGAGGCCGGTGTTTGGGTAACTGATCGACACTGGGGATTGCTATACACTGAAGATTTGCTGTACTCCCCTGGCTATAACTACTAGCTCTTGTAAGAGCTGTTCCTTGTTCCTGTGGTGGTTTTGGTGTAGAGCGGAGTGCTTGGAGTCCTCGGGAAGCGCTAGGAGCATCAATCAACGGAGGTACCCAGTCGGGGTGCCAGGAGATCCGTTACAGTGGTAGCAGAAGTGGGATCGCGTCCTAGTGTGAGGAGAAGCAGCTCGGAGACACCGTTCGTGGAGCATATTGAGGGCAACGCTAGTATCCGTACAACGCCCCTGGCTACAGCAGGATGGAATTGACTAGTCTTCGAACAGCGTTCCACTACGATGAGGAGGATTACATGGACTTGAGGGATGCAGTCCGGAAAGGCGTCTGGCACGAGGCCCTGGAAGATGTACAGCATCGGCGGGGCAAGAGTCTCCCCAGTGAGGAGCAGCAGTTGCAGATGTGAGTGGCCCTGCGAATGCCCCTTCTGGGAGAGTAGCCCCTGGATGAGTGGGTGACAGAACTCGAGAGCCTGGTATGGAAGGAGCTTTGGCTAGACGACGCCTACCAGGCACTCTGGTGGTATGTGATTCGGCACTCCCCCTGGATGGCTGAGCATGACAGACCCGAGTGTGAGGATTATGATGGTCCTGGCCTGTTGTTTGAGTCCTTCGCAGAACCGGAGTACGGAGATGCTGGAGAGTCCCGTTTCTGGGATATCTATGACTACAGGGAGGCTATGCATGATTGGGCTACAGCGAGAGAGGTGAGACAAGACCTGGCATCTCTAGTGACAATGGAGTGGGAGCTGGAGCAGGATTACCAATACTTCTTCAGCTCAATTCGGCCCCAATATACACTGTCGGAGAGCTGGTTAGCAGTCCCATACCTACAACCCTACAGCTGGGAAGACCCGACTGAAGTATTCCCTGCTTCAGTACCAGTTGCAGATGTAGGGGACCTCATAGACTGGTCCTGGGGGGAACCTCATATGGCAGGTGGAGATGGGACCAAGGTCTCTCCACCGGCCCTACAGGGATGCTGGGCAGTCGGCCCAGATCCCCAACAGCAGCCGGATTTTCAGGGAGTAGGGACAGTCGGTCCTGCTCCCTAGCGGCAGTATGTTTTGCAGGGAGAGAAGAGCATTGGCTCCATTCCCCAGCGGCAGTGTACCTTGAAGGGAGAGGAGACAACCGTTTTCTCTCCCCAACCACAGGGGGACAGCAACCCTAACCCCGATGGTGCAGATGGGACCGCAGTCTCTGCACCAGGCCTGCCGGGATGCTGGATGGCCGGTAAAAATCCCCCACCAACCCCACAGGTATGCCAGGAGGAGGAGGTAAGCGATCCCTCCTCTCCACAGCTGATTTGCAACAAGGTCCTGGGGGTAGGATTCCCTGACCCCATCTCAGCAGAAGAGCTGGCATCTGGGCAGAGCACAGTTGGCCTCTGCCCTCCCCTATCCTCTTGTCCAGAGCCTGACTCCCTACAGGCTACCCCAGCGGAAGAGCTGGCATCTGGGCAGAGCGCAGTCGGCCTCTGCCCTCCCCTATACTCTTGTCCAGAGCCGGACTCCCCACTGGCTGCCCCAGCGGAAGAGCTGGCATCTGGGCAGAGCGCAGTCGGCCTCTGCCCACCAAGTACCCACAGCTCCAAGCTAGAGAACAACAATGAAGCAAGGAGTAGCAGATGCCCACTCAACAGCTGTGGACATACAGAACAGAGCCAGGCCCCAGAGTTCAACAGGATCAGTGTTTGTTTATGCTTGGGCTACTCGACTAACTCAGGCACCGACCGACAGAAGTTCAGGTACCTGGTTAGTCTACTGTTGGGAGGGGAGAAATGTGGGGCTGCTGGAGAAGCCTGAGGGTAAACCTCCTTCCTACAGACTATGGACCCAGAACTATGGAGACCCCCTCAGACCTTTTGGGGTTACAAGGAACTATGAACCCTGATTTATGTGTGGAATTTATATGCCATATATTTCCTATTGCCCGTTAAAAAGGCATGGTGTGGATTCAGCAACACAAAAAAGGGTTAACTCTGCACTGAAACTGCCACTGATTGTGTTAGTGATCGGATTAAGATAGCTGATTATAGGAGAAGCCGACTCCTAGATGAGTAGATCACCCTATGATTAGAGATGTCCCGAACTATTCGCCGGCAAATAGTTCCCGGCGAACATCGCTTGTTCGCGTTCGCTGCGGTGGGCAAACATATGCAATGTTCGGTCCGCCCCCTATTTGTCATCATTGTGTAAACTTTGACCCTGTACCTCACAGTCAGCAGACACATTCCAGCCAATCAGCATCATACCCTCCCTCCCAGACCCTCCCACCTCCTGGACAGCATCCATTTTAGATTCATTCGGAAGCTTCATTCTTAGTGAGAGGAGTGTAGCTGCTGCTGATTTAATGGGAAAAATTGATAGCTAGGCTAGTGTATTCAGTGTCCACTACAGTCCTGAAAGACTCATCTGATCTCTGCTGTAAGGACAGCACCCCAAAAATCCCTTTTTAGGGCTAGAACATCAGTTTGCTTTTTTTTTTTTTTTTCCTGTGTAATCTAATTGCAGTTTCCTGCCAGAGTGTGTGTCAGGCTCACAGCGTATACTGTGCCCACTTGCCCAGTGCCACCACTCATATCTGGTGTCACAGTAGCTTGCATTTAAAAAAATAATAATTTTTTGACTGTAATATAATAGCAGTCAGTTGCCGACACGCGCGCGTGTTTCATGCCCTAGAAGTGCATAGTGTCACCAGCACAACTCATATCTGGTGTCACAGTAGATTACATTTAAAGAAAAACAACAATTTTGACTGTGAATAAATAGCAGTCAGTTGCACACACGTGTTTGTGTGTTTAAGGCCCAGCTGCAAGTGCATAGTGTCACCAGCGCTACTCATATCTGGTGTAACAGTAGATTACATTTAAAGAAAAACAACAATTTTGACTGTAAATAAATAGCAGTCAGTTGCACAAACGTGTTTGTGTGTTTAAGGCCAAGCTGCAAGTGCATAGTGTCACCAGCGCAACTCATATCTGGTGTCACAGTAGCTTGCACGCATAGTACAACTAAACTAATCTAAAAAAAATAACAGACAGAGGCAGGCCACCCCGCAGGGGCGGTCGTGGTCGTGGTGCTGTGATTCCCTTTGGACCTAGAATAATGCCCAGTGTTCAGAGGCCACGTACCCTGAACTCGAAAAGTTCTGAGGACATAGTTGACTGGCTAACACAGGACACCCAATCTTCTACAGCTTCCGCTCGGAACCTTGACGCACCATCCTCCTCCAGCTCAGCTTCAGGCACCTCTCAAGTTACCACTCGCCCGCCTGCCGCCACCACCAACACTAGCACCACAGCCCCTTCACTTGATCAGTCAGAGGAGTTATTTACACATCAGTTGGAAGAAATGAGTGATGCGCAACCATTATTGCCAGAGGATAAAGATAACAGGGATATGTCTCAGTCAGGCAGCGTAATGATGATGATGATGATGAGCGTACAGTGTGATGATGATGATGTTGTACCCGCTGCTGCTTTCTTTGCTGAGTTGTCAGATACAAGTGAAGCGGTTGATGATGATGTTGTGTCCGTGGATGTCACGTGGGTGCCCGCTCGAAGAGAAGAAGAACAAGGGGAAAGTTCAGATGGGGAGACAGAGAGGACGAGGAGATGAGTTGGAAGCAGGGGGAGGTCATCGCAAGGAGCTAGTGGCACAGTCAGACAGCATGCATCGGCACCCGGGATCAGCCAGACAGCACGCCAATCAACACATGCTGTTGCCACCACTAGAATGCCGTCATTGCAGAGCTCAGCAGTGTGGCATTTATTTTGTGTGTCTGCCTCTGACAACAGCGATGCCATTTGCAACCTGTGCCAAAAGAAACTGAGTCGTGGGAAGTCCAACACCCACCTAGGTACAACTGCTTTGCGAAGGCACATGATCGCACATCACAAACGCCTATGGGATCAACACATGAGTACAAGCAGCACACAAACTCAAAGCCGCCATCCTCCTTCTGGTCCAGCATCTTTAGCCACGTCAACCACTGCTGTCCTCCTTGCCCCCTCTCAACCATCCACCACTCCGTCTCTCGCCTTGAGCAGTTCCTGCTCATCTGCCCACTGTCAGGTGTCTGTCAAGGACATGTTTGAGCATAAGAAGCCAATGTCACAAAGTCACCCCCTTGCCCGGCGTCTGACAGCTGGCTTGTCGGAACTCTTAGCCTGCCAGCTTTTTCCATACATCTGGTGAAGTCTGAGGCCTTCCAAAAATTTGTATCTATTGGGACACCGCAGTGGAAGGTACCCGGCCGAAATTTCTTTGCACAAAAGGCAATTCCCAACCTGTACTCGATTGTGCAAAAGGAAGTAATGGCATGTCTGGAACACAGTGTTGGGGCAAGAGTCCATCTGACCACTGATACCTGGTCTGCAAAGCACGGTCAGGGCAGGTATATCACCTACACTGCGCATTGGGTAAACCTGCTGACGGCTGCCAAGCATGGAATGCGTGGCTCTGCAGAGGAGTTGGTGACACCGCCACGACTTGCAGGCAGGCCTGCTGCCACCTCCTCTACTCCTCCTACTCCATCCTCTTCCATAACCTCCTCGGCTGAGTCCTCTTCTGCTGCTGCGTCTTGCTCCACATCAACAACACCCCCCCAGCTCCCCAGGGGCTATTCCACATCCCGGATACGACAGTGTCACGCCGTTTTGGGGTTGACTTGCCTGAAAGCAGAGAGTCACACCGGACCAGCACTCCTGTCCGCCTGAACGCACAGGTGGATCAGTTGCTGACTCTGCACCAACTGGAGATCGGCAAAGTGGTGTGTGACAACGGAAGCAATTTGTTGGTGGCATTGAATTTGGGCAAGTTGACACATGTGCCGTGCATGGCACATGTGTGTAATCTGATCGTACAACGCTTTGTGCATAAGTACCCAGGCTTACAGGATGTCCTCAAGAAGGCCAGGAAGGTGTGTGACCATTTCAGGCGTTCCTACACGGCCATGGCGCACTTTTCAGATATCCAGCGGCGAAACAACATGCCAGTTAGGCGCTTGATTTGCGACAGCCCGACACGTTGGAATTCAACACTCCTAATGTTTGACCGCCTGCTCCAACAAGAAAAAGCCGTCAACGAGTATCTGTATGATCGGGGTGCTAGGACAGCCTCTGCGGAGCTGGGAATTTTTTTGCCACGTTACTGGACGCTAATGCGCAATGCCTGTAGGCTCATGCATCCTTTTGAGGAGGTGACAAACCTAGTCAGTCGCACCGAAGGCACCATCAGCGACATCATAGCATTTGTTTTTTTCCTGGAGCGTACTCTGCGAAGAGTGCTGGATCAGGCCGTAGATGAGCGTGAAGAGGAAAAGGAAGAGTTGTGGTCACCATCACCACCAGAAACAGCCTTATCAGCTTTGCTTGCTGGACCTGCGGCAACGCTGGAAGAGGAGTGTGAGGAAGAGGAGTCAGAGGAGGAATGTGGCTTTGAGGAGGAGGAGGAAGACCAACCACAGCAGGCATCCCAGGGTGCTCGTTGTCACCTATCTGGTACCCATGGTGTTGTACGTGGCTGGGGGGAAGAACATACCTTCAGTGAGATCACTGAGGATGAGGAACGGGACATGAGTAGCTCGGCATCCAACCTTGTGCAAATGGGGTCTTTCATGCTGTCGTGCCTGTTGAGGGACCCTCATATAAAAAGGCTGAAGGAGAACGACCTGTACTGGGTGGCCACGCTACTAGACCCCCGGTATAAGCAGAAAGTGCCTGAAATGTTACCGAATTACCGCAAGTCGGAAAGGATGCAGCAGTTCCAAAATAAATTAAAAAGTATGCTTTACACAGCGTATAAGGGTGATGTCACAGCACAACGGGAATCTAACAGGGGAAGAGGTGAAAGTAATCCTCCTCCTACCACGACCACGCCGGCAAGGACAGGACGCTTTACAGACGTGATGTTGATGGAGGACATGCAGACCTTTTTAAGTCCTACGCATCGTCACAGCCCTTTGGGGTCCACCCTCAGAGAACGACTCGATCGACAGGTAGCAGACTACCTCGCCTTAACTGCAGATATCGACACTCTGAGGAGCGATGAACCCCTTGACTACTGGGTGTGCAGGCTTGACCTGTGGCCTGAGCTATGCCAGTTTGCGATAAAACTTCTTGCCTGCCCGCTTCAAGTGTCCTGTCAGAAAGGACCTTCAGTGCAGCAGGAGGTATTGTCACTGAGAAGAGAAGTCGCCTAGGTCAAAAAAGTCTAGATTACCTCACCTTTATTAAGATGAATGAGGCATGGATCCCGAAGGGACTGACAGTGGGCGATACATTCGACTAAAAAAGGCCTGATGAGATGAGCTTCCTTGGGCTAAAAATGGTCCACACGCTGCTGAATTTTATTTCTGAATGCCGGGTGACTTGCGTGACTTAGGCTACCTTCACACTTGAGTTCGGTGCGGATCCGTCTGGTATCTGCACAGACGGATCCGCACCTATAATGCAAACGCTTGCATCCGTTCAGAACGGATCCGTCTGCATAAACAGCTTTTTCAGATCTGAGTTTTCACATCGTGAAAACTCAGATCCGACAGTATATTCTAACACAGAGGCGTTCCCATGGTGATGGGGACGCTTCAAGTTAGAATATACTAAGAACTGTGTACATAACTGCCCCCTGCTGCCTGGCAGCACCCGATCTCTTACTGGGAGCTGTGATCCGCACAATTAACCCCTCAGGTGCCGCACCTGTGGGGTTAATTGTGCGTATCATAGCCCCCTGTAATCAGGTGCTTCAAGTGTCCTGTCAGAAAGGAACTTCAGTGACCTTATAGCACAGACCCGTCACTTACCAGTAGGAGGAGCGCCCAGCCGGCCACAGACAGCGCAGGTAAGTATAATGCTTCTAAAATTGCTAAGTAACCATGGCAGCCAGGACTGCAATAGCGTCCTGGTTACCATGGTAACCGATCAATGCCCCAGCGATTAAACTGGGACTCCGATCGGAACTCTCCGCTGCCACCAATGATGGGGGGGGGGGTGATTTTAATTAGGGGGAAGGGAGAGGGGAGGCCGCACTGGCCACCAATTAATTTAATACTGGGGAGGGAGGGAGGAAGGGCCGCACTGGCCACCAATGAATTTAATACTGGGAAGGGAGGGAGGGGGGGCCGCACTGGCCACCAATGAATTTAATACAGGGGAGGGAGGGAGGGGGGGCCACACTGGCCACCAATGAATTTAATACTTGGGAGGGAGGGAGGGAGGGAGGGGGGCCGCACTGGCCACCAATGAATTTAAAACTGGGGAGGGAGGGGGGTCTGGCCCCTGCTGCCTGGCAGCACCTGATTACAGGGGGCTATGATACGCACAATTAACCCCTCAGGTGCGGCACCTGAGGGGTTAATTGTGCTGATCACAGCCCCCTGTAAGAGATCGGGTGCTGCCAGGCAGCAGGGGGCCGTTATGTCTACAGGTCTTAGTATATTCTAACTTGAAGCGTCCCCATCACTATGGGAACGCCTCTGTGTTAGAATATACAGGTACTGTCGGATATAAGTTTTCACGATCTAACTCAAATCCGATGGTATATTCTAACATAGAGGCGTTCCCTTGGTGATGGGGACACTTCAAGTTAAAATATACCATCGGATTGGAGAAAACTCCAATCCGATGGTATATTAATAGGGACTCCTGACTTTACATTGAAAGTCAATGGGGGACGGATCCGTTTGCAATTGCACCATATTGTGTCAACGTCAAACGGATCCGTCCCCATTGACTTGCATTGTAAGTCATGACAGATCCGTTTGGCTCTGCACGGCCAGGCGGACACCAAAACGCTGCAAGCTGCGTTTTGGTGTCCACCTCCAGAGCGGAATGGAGACGGAACTGAGCCAAACTGATGCATTCTGAACGGATCCTTATCCATTCAGAATGCATTGGGGATGAACGGATCAGTTCGGGGCCGCTTGTGAGAGCCCTCAAACGGATCTCACAAGCGGAACCCCAAATGCAAGTGTAAAAGTAGCCTTATCCGCCACCAACTAGGGTACAAGCCGCAATGTTTTAGGGCACTTTCTGCCTGGGAAACATCAATTTTTCTGTGTCAATTCCCCTTCGTGATCGTTACCTTGTTGTGGTGAAGGGGCTTGCCGCATCACAATGAAGCGACCACCTCTATGAGTGTGTTGGCAATGGCAATGTTGGCACACCCCAGATGATAAGGTCATTGCTTCATTGTGAACAGACCAAAAGCGATCGGCTGGATAATTTTGCATAGAAAAAACATTAATTTTCTTTGTGATCATCTAAGGTGATCATTGAAGCCTACTAGGCCAACAATGGGCCCACACTTCAGAATCATTGTTTTCTGGATCACTTAACTGTCACTAAACTACCTCAGCATGACCATAGGCTTTGAAAAAAAAATATCGCCTGCAATCTCCCAAACGTGCGCACGAGCACAGTCATCACTACACCAAGATTGACGCATAGAGGAATAAAATTTATGTCATGAGTGTGTCAACTATTGATAACTCTTTGCGGTTGTCTAAAATCTATTCCATACACGTCCCCTGATAGGGGACGTAACAGGGATTAAACTGATAGGAATAGTACTACTTAACACACCACTCCTATCTGGTGGCACAGTAGATTGCACGCACAGTGCCCCAAATTGGAAGTAGGAGGACCGACCAAGCATCTTTTTCCATCTCCCACTTCCTAAAATCTATTCCATATACACGTCCCCTGATTGGGGACGTAACAGGGATTAAACTGATAGGAGTGGTGTGTTAAGTAGTACTATTCCTATCTGGTGGCACAGTAGATTGCACGCGCAGTGCCCCAGATTGGAAGTAGGAGGACTGACCAAGCATCTTTTTCCATCTCCCGGTTCCTAAAATATATTCCATATACACGTCCCCTGATAGGGGACGTAACAGGGATTAAACTGATAGGAATAGTACTACTTAACACACCACTCCTATCTGGTGGCACAGTAGATTGCACGCACAGTGCCCCAAATTGGAAGTAGGAGGACCGACCAAGCATCTTTTTCCATCTCCCAGTTCCTAAAATCTATCCCATATACACGTCCCCTGATTGGGGACGTAACAGGGATTAAACTGATAGGAATAGTACTACTTAACACACCACTCCTATCTGGTGGCACAGTAGATTGCACGCACAGTGCCCCAAATTGGAAGTAGGAGGACCGACCAAGCATCTTTTTCCATCTCCCGGTTCCTAAAATCTATTCCATACACGTCCCCTGATAGGGGACGTAACAGGGATTAAACTGATAGGAATAGTACTACTTAACATACCTTATAATAACGCAGAGAGAGGAGTCTGAAGAAGAGGAGTCAGAGGAGGAAGGTGGCTTTGAGGAGGTGGAAGACCAAACACAGCAGGCATCCCAGGGGGCTTGTTGTCACCTTTCGGGGACCCTTGGTGTTGTATGTGTGTAAGGGTCAGCCCCTAGAATACTGTTCTTTGCACAGATATCTACAATATGGTGCACATGACTGTAATGACTTATTTCAGACACTAGAGGCCACTGTGGCTCTGAGAATGAGGAAGCTGAACTGTTTCTGAGATGCACAAGAGGTAGGAGGAGCCAGAAGTTTCTGGGGTTTGAGTCCTGGCTAGAGCTGGGAGTGCCCTGAGAGCTGGGAGAGGATGGCTGCCATGTTAGGAGACACGTAAAGGCTAGTTATGGGATATGGAGCCTGACTGATGGAGTCCTGAGAAGCTGGCTGTGCTGGAGACAGGCCAAGATAGACTCTGAACTGAAGTGCTGCAGCTGTGACCCAGAGAAAGAGACTGCACAGTGTGTTACAGAGGAGTGGGACCGTGTGTCAGAGATCACTACAAGCCGGATCCTTCCTGCCAGAGCTGAAGAAGATCTGCATCTGCTGTAACCAGAAAGAGAAAGACAGACAAGAAAGCGACCAGACCTGGAGCCAGACTGGATCTTATTGGATTCAAGAGAATCTGCAGAACTGTGAGCGGCACCGGTGCTTATCTGTGATAGCTTATAGAGTCAGGGACTTAGTCAGTGCGCTGCAGAAGCGTCCCCTGGGTAGCAGGGCTAGATAGGAGTATACTAGCTGAGTGTAGCCTGGACTCTGATGTGTATACTATGGAACGCATTTATTCTAACTCGTGTTCGTGTAATCTGTGTAAACCTGTTTATACCGTTAATCCGATTTTCCGGCAGTTACATCTGGTTCTTTAATAAAGCGGGTTTTGCTTCAGTCCCCTTGTCCGCTGTACTGTACTTGAATCCTGCTTTGCGGTCTCTCCCTCCTCTGACCGCTACATGTGGCTGGGTGGAGGAAGAGTCCTTCAATGACATCAGTGAGGACAAGGAACGGGACATGGCTAGCTTGGTATCCAACCTTGTGCAAATAGGGAGTTTGCGGTTTTGCAAATGGACTGTTTGCGGTTGTTTGCAGTGCGTTAAACGGGGAGTTTGGTCTGTCATAGTTTGGTCTGTCACTGTGAAGCGGGCGTAACCCTTACATTACCTGATCGATACAACATCATACCTGATGTTTTAAAGCACGTTATTCCAAACAATTTAGGAATGTTAGGTGATTTATGCCCTTTATGGATTAAATCAACTACGTAATTTTCCATGGAAGTTTTGCCATGGATCCCCCTCCAGCATGCCACAGTCCAGGTGTTAGTACCCTTGAAACAACTTTTCCATCACTATTGTTGCCAGAAAGAGTCCCTGTGGGTTTTAAAATTCGCCTGCCTATTGAAGTCTATGGCGGTTCACCCGGTTCGCGAACATTTGCGAAAATTCGCGTTCTCCGTTCGCGAACGGAAAATTTTATGTTCGTGACATCTCTACCTATGATACACTCAGGAGATAATCCCATCACATGTGTCTCCTCTTACCCTATTCATTCATTATGGAGGGGGTTAAGATGTTTGTTTGCATGTTGTTAGACTTCTTGAACTGTATATATACTGAGTTGATCTTCAATAAAGAGAGTTCCTGTTTTACCCTTCATCATGTTGAGGCTGGTGTTAGGGTAACTGATCGACACTGGGGATTGCTATACTCTGAAGATTTGCTATACTCCCCTGGCTATAACTACTAGCTCTTGTAAGAGCTGTTCCTTGTTCCTGTGGTGGTTTTGGTGTAGAGCGGAGTGCTTGGAGTCCTCGGGAAGCGCTAGGAGCATCCATCAACGGAGGTACCCATTCGGAGTGCCAGGAGATCCGTTACAATGTGTTTTGTAAAGGTGTGAGTAACTGGTGAGATCCTGAACAGAGGACCAGTTAGGTGCAGGTGCTCAATACTCCCTGTTTTTTCCACAGCTAATATTAGCCATTTTCTGTAAGTTCATAGAGAGCATGAAATATTCCTTTTTTTAAAGTGCAATCTGTTTTTCTCCATTTTCGATTCTTCATCCTGAAGAGATAGTTGAGCAGACTGAGATTGATACCCGTCCTTCCTGTCTGAAGGCTTAGACATTACAATTACAGGAGCATAAGCTTTTGTTTCTCTCTCTCGGGAGCAGGACCACTTTTAAACTTTAATTTACAAAAATTGTACAATAAAGTCTTCCATAATGGTCTTCTTTACAGGATGATATTTAGAACCTAGGAATCTGAGTTTATACTGGGTTTTCATGTATCAAAAACAGGATCTGAACCCAAGTTTCCAGGGAAGAATGCAACCTTTGCACAGAGCCTTACATATTTATCAGTGTCTCTCTCTAATACTCATCTTAGTTTTCTACTTTTTTCAAATTCCAACTCCTTCAAACTCTTTATTCATTCAAACCCTTTATTCATTCAATCCCCTTACTCCTTCAGACTACTATTTTTCCTGAAATATTAATGCTAATTGCTTTTCTGCAAGTTGTATTTTCTCCTGACTCTCTCACTCACTTTAAAATGCACATTAAATAGTTGCATGTGTATGCCCTGGCATTAAGATAATCGTGTAATAACCTGCCTAAACCTTTTTTTATATGAATATGCAGCATAGAATGTATGCAATACTTTACCAAACTTGCTATTTATATATCCATAGGCTTTATTTCTATGATGATACCCACAGATATGACACAAACGATGTACAGTAGCTCCACCTCTGCTAGTTTAGACACTACAGCCATGACACTTTTTTTAGGACGATACTTCTGATACATATTTAGTCCCTGTTTAAAAAAACTAAAACATAACTTTTAATCAAAAAATATATAATATAAACAGCCCCTACATAAATGAGATCATTTTATATAATTGCCCACAGATTAATTTGTGTGGCTGGATAATTTATAACAGATATAAAGGCACAGGTAGAGCAATTGTACGTAATCAGTATCATATAAATTCACAAAATGGGCCTCTTAATGAGGTTACTCACGGTTCCCGTAATTATTAGATATCACCAGTTGATGAAGTACACAGATAAATTCACGGTTCTTGCAATCTGAGAAAAGTTGCTCAGCAGGGTATGATGTCACCGACAAGTGTGTTGTCGGGAGATGACCTGTTCCTGGGTGTCCCATTTGGCTATGCCTGCCTAAAAGCGGAGCACCTGCCACGAAAGGAGCGACCCCGCTTCTCAGTGGCTAAACCCTGTACAATAGCCCTAGAAGGCTCTGAAAAAGTTGTCAAGCTGAAGTTCGACCAGTTTCCCCATTAAAGATAATAATGGTTCATCAGGGGACAAAAAGACATACCGGTAGTCCAATATAGACGGATGATGCTGAAGACATATAATAGTAGCGCCAAAGTAATGTAAATGTACACAGATAAATATGGATCAAGTTTATTTAAAACATCTTATATGTTGTAATAGAAATGATTTGTTCAGTGTAATAAAATTTACTGTGTAATTTGCAGGTCAGAGAACTGAATGTATGAAAGAAAATAAAAACAAGTAATAATAGATTTCCTAAGGTTTTGTCAGTGTCTTGTTGAATATTTTACTGTGAACACATAGGCCCCTTTCACACGGGCGAGATTTCCGCACGGGTGCAATGCGTGAGGTGAACGCATTGCACCCGCACTGAATCCGGACCCATTCATTTCTATGGGGCCGTGCAGATGAGCGGTGATTTTCACGCATCACTTGTGCGTTGCGTGAAAATCGCAGCATGCTCCTCTTTGTGCGTTCTCCACGCAACGCAGGCCCCATAGAAGTGAATAGGGCTGCGTGAAAATCGCAAGCATCTGCAAGCAAGTGCGGATGCAGTGCGATTTTTCACGCACGGTTGCTAGGGAAAATAATAGCATTCAGAATGCATAGTACAATAGGGCTGGAGGGGTTAAAAAAATATGATTATAATAATTTAACTCACCTTAATCCACTTGTTCGCGCAGCCTGGGTTCTCTTCTGTCTTCATCTTTGCTGTGCACAGGAAAAGGACCTGTGGTGACGTCACTACGCTCATCACATGGTCCGTCACATGATCCATCACCATGGTAAAAGATCATGTGATGGACCATGTAATGAGCGCAGTGACGTCATCAAAGGTCCTATTCCTCAAAGAAGAAGACAGAAGAGAAGCCGGGCTGTGCGAACAAGTGGATTAAGGTGAGTTAAATTTATTTTATTTTTTTAACCCCTCCAGCCCTATTGTACTATGCATTCTGTATTAAGAATGCTATTATTTTCCCTTATAACCATGTTATAAGGGAAAATAAAACAATCTACACAACACCGATTCCCAAACCCGAACTTCTGTGAAGAAGTTCGGGGTTGGGTTCTAAACATGCCGATTTTTCTCACGCGTGTGCAAAACGCATTACAATGTTTTGCACTCACGAGGAAAAATCGCACATTTTCCCGCGACGCACCCGCATCTTATCCGGGCCAAAAACATGACGCCCGTGTGAAAGAGGCCATACTGTGTGAAAGCAAGATGCTGAACGGGAAACATCAAATTATGTTCAATATTAAACATGTTGCTACTCTATACAGTAGGTGCAAACATCTTAGCATTTAATTTGAAGTAATTAAATAGGTAGAGGATGAATTTAAGATATAAGGTAAAATACACTTATTGACACACCAAAAAGAGATGTTGGAAGATGGAAATGGAATGTTATATGTGTAAGTGATTATATTACATTACTAAAGCAAAATGCTAAGTTTTTTGAGGAAAACTGTACAACTGGAAGGAGGCTCTAGTACCTTGTTGGGCCACATCTTGAATGGCTACAAGAATACATACAGTTGAGTATGGAGGGATTCAGCTTCCATATAGTATCCTGCAACACATTTGCCCACAGATGTTGCAGCTGGGTCTGTAGATCCTGCACACCCATAGGGTGCTGAAACTGACATCCAGATGGTCTCATAAATGCTCAACTGGTGATAAATCTGGTGACCAGACAGACCAAGAAAGAAGTGTTGCAATCTGAGACATTCCTTGGAAATCCTTGCTATGTGTGGGTGAGCATTATCTTGCTAAAAAATGTCAGTTGAAAATCCTGCCATGTGAAGAAACATGTGGACACGAGATGTCCTGCAAATATTGTTGAGCTGTTAGTTTCCCTCATATCACTACTCGGGATGACTGTCATATGCAATGACACCCCAGATCATCAGAACAGTAATTGGGGCAGTGTGTCACTCCACAGCAAAGGCAGGATTGAAGTGCTCACCACAATACCTCCATACTCGAACGCGACTATTGTGGGATCCCAAACAGAACTTGGATTTGTTGCTAAAGATGATATGGTTACAGTCCATAGCAGTCCAGGGTTATTGTTTATGACACCACAGCAAATTAAGTGTCTAGATGTCATTGGCAGGACACATAATGTGCACCGTGACAAAAAATTTCCTTCTGCAAAGTACCAGGAAACGTCAAGGCAGAGACAGGGATGTATAATGAAGGTGGCACCTGTATCTTGATGGTGGACAAATAAACTGTGGGGGCTGCTCGTGCTTGTCAGCGGATCAAATAATTGTCTCTATTGGTGATATGTTTGGGCAATTTGGAGCCTGTTTGTTGTGTGTGTGTCCTGACCTAACCGCTGTTCCTAACACGTCCTTACTGCTAGGTTAGGCCAGTTTCACACTGGTGTTAAGCTTTTCCCCTGTCGAAACAGCCTGCCACATCTGTACTATCGTTTGCACATGTGTGCTGCAGGAAGTCCGCCCATTCACTATAATGGAGAGCAGCGGACAAAGCGCACACATCGGTTTTTGTCTGGTGCAAATTATCTTTTTATGTTTTTTTTTAATATGAGGAAAGGAAGGTGATTAGAATTTTTATATTTTATGGCTTTCATATATATATATATATATATATATATATATATATTAAACTTATTATTTTTTTCACCATTTTTTTCTTAAAGTTCCTCTAGGGGACTTTAACATGTAATTATTGGATCACTTCTCCCAACGACTGCATTTATTTAACCACTTCACATCTGGGTCATTTGCCCCCTTCCTGACCAGGCCTAATTTTGCAAATCTGACATATCTCACTTTATGTGCTAATAACTTTGGAACGCTTTTAATTATCCAAGCCATTCAGAGATTGTTTTCTCGTGACACATTGTACTTCATGCTAGTCATAAATTTGAGTCAATATATTTCACCTTTATTTATGAAAAAATCCCAATATACCACAAATTTAGAAAAATTCCCAATTTTTAAATTTTTTATTTCTCTGCTTTTAAAACAGAAAGTGATACCTCATAAAATATTTATTACTTAACATTGCGCCTATGTCTACTTTATGTTGGCATCATTTTGGAAATGTCATTTTATTTTTTTAAGACGTTAGAAGGCTTAGAAATTAAGAAGCAATTCTTAACATTTTTAAGAAAATTGCCAAAACCCACTTTTTAAGGACCAGTTCACGTCTGAAGTCACTTTGTGGGGCCTACATAGTGGATACCCCCATAAATGACCACATTGTAGAAACTACACCCCTCAAGTTACTTAAAACCGATTTTTACAAACTTTGTTAACCCTTTAGGCGTTCCACAAGAATCTAAGGAAAATAGAGATCAAATTTTTAAATTTCACTTTTTTGGCAGATTTTCCATTTTAATCCATTTTTTTCTTTAATACATTGATGGTTAACAGCAAAACAAAACTCAATATTTATTACCCAGATTCTGCGGTTTACAGAAACACCCCATATGTGATCATAAACTGCTGTAAGGGCACACGGCAGGGCGCAGAAGAAAAGGAGCGCCACATGGTTTTTAGATGCCATGTCCCATTTGAAACCCCCCTGATGCACCCTTACAGTAGAAACTCCCAAGAAGTGACCCCATTTTGGAAACTACGGGATAAGGTGCCAGTTTTATTGGTACTATTTTTGGGAACATATGATTTTTTTGATCATACATTATAACACTTTATGGGGCAAGGTGACAAAAAAATTGGTTGTTTTAGCACAGTTTTTATTTATTTATTTTTACAGCGTTCACCTGAGGGGATCGGTCAAGTGACATTTTTATAGAGCAGATTGTTACGGACTTGGCAATACCTAATATGTATACATTTTCTTATTTATTTAAGTTTTACACAATAATAGTATTTTTGAAACAAAAATTATGTTTTAATGTGTCCATGTTCTGAGAGCTATAGTTTTTTTTTATTTTTTGAGCGATTTTCTTATGTAGGGGCAAATTTTTTCTGGGATGAGGTGACGGTTTTATTGGTACTATTTTGTGGGACATATGCCTTTTTGATCACTTGGTGTTGCACTTTTTGTGATGTAAGGTGACAAAAATGGCTTTTTTTTTACACAGTTTTTTTTTTTTTTACGGTGTTCACCCGAGGAGTTAGGTCATGTAATATTTTTATAGAGCTGGTTGTTACAGATGCGGCGATACCTAATATGTATACTTTTTTTATTTATTTCACTTTATCACAATAATAGCATTTTGAAACAAAAAAAAATGATGTTTTTGTGTCTCCATGTTCTGAGAACTATAGTTTTTTTTTATTTTTTGAGCGAGTTTCTCATGTAGGGGCTCTTTTTTTGCGGAATGAGGTGATGCTTTTATTGGTACCATTTTGTGGGACATACGCCTTTTTAATCACTTGGTGTTGCACTTTTTGTGATGCAAGGTGACAAAAATGGCTTTTTTTTTTTACACAGTTTTTTTTTTTATGGTGTTTATCGGACTGGGTTGAACATGTGATATATTTATAGAGCCGACCGTCAAGGACGCGGCAATACCAAATATGTCTATTTTATTTTTTTGTTTCTATTTTTTCTATTTTTATTTTTATTCCTTACTTGGGGATTTTTTTTTTTACATGTGAAACCTTTTTTTTTTTTTTTTTTTTTTTTAACACCTTATTTTTGGTATTTTTTATTTTACAATACAGCCTCAGTGCAGTGCTGATCGAGGTCTGTGAAAGACCTCACAGCTCCTGCACTCTCCCGGCCCCGGTAGCGGTGAGAGCTGTGTATACAGCGATCTAGAAGGCAGGGACACCTGGGCACTATCCCTGCCTTCTCTAAGGGTTTCCCTGCTGTTACTTACAGCGGGCAACCCGATCTGCAGCTGCACCATTAGTGTGCAGCTGCGATCTCTGAATGGACGTTTTTAAAACATCATTCAGAGATAGAGAACCACCTCCCGGACGTTTATATTCTATGTGGTTAAGAATGCAACCTATAGGAGATTTATTTTATTCCTTTGGAACACTGCCACCTTGAAGCCTCCATAGGAACATACCAGTGGTAGGCATTTTAACCTTTAGCAGGGTCCAGGCTACTACCACTAATGAAAAGCTGTTCGGACCCTTGGAGCACAGAACTCCCAGGAAGAGCAGCCTCAGATGCCTTGGTCACAATTGACCATGACCATAAATGTCTGCGATTGGAGTTATTGCCACTCACGAACAATAACCCTGGGTGTCTGCTGAAACCTGGGGGGTATAGTGCCCACTGTGCTTGCAAACAGGCGGCATTTTTAAAGACAAGAGTACTGCCATACATGTACAACAGAGGTCCAGAAGGGTTATGCTTTTATATCATACTAGCTATAAAGATGGTGTTATTTATTATGAAGCAGGTGTATTGACAGTTTTTTTTTTTTTTTTTTTTTTACTACCTAAAAGTAGCCTCTAGGACTGCAGGGGAAGCACTGTTACACCCTCTTGAGTCAAGATCCATTGTCTAATCAGACCATACCTGTAATCCTTTACATATCTGCCTGAAAAATACTGTATCCAACATAGTAACATAGCAACATAAAAGTATATAAGGCCGAAAAAATAAATTTGTCCATCCAGTTGATCCAGAGGAAGGCAAAAAAAAAAAAAAACTGTGAGGTTGAAGCCAATTTTCCCCACTTAAGGGGAAATAAATTCCTTCCCGACTCCAATCAGGCAATCAGAATAACTCCCTGGATCAACGACCCATCTCTAGTAGCTATAACCTGTAATATTATTACACTCCAAAATACATCCAGGCCCCTCTTGAAGTCTTTCAGTGAACTCACCATCACCACCTCCTCAGGCAGTGAGTTCCATAGTCTCACTGCTCTTACCATAGAGAATCCTCTTCTATTTTTGTGTACAAACCTTCTTTCCTCCAGACGCAGAAGATGTCCCCTTGTCACAGTCACAGTCCTGGGGATAAATAGATGATGGGAGAGATCTTTGTACTGACTCCTAAAATATTTATACATAGTAATTAGATCTCCCCTCAGTCGTCTTTTTTCTAAATTGAATAACCCTAATTTTGATAATCTTTCAGGGTATTGTAGTTCCCTAATTCCAATTATTACTTTAGTTTCCCTCCTCTGAACCCTCTCGAGCTCAGCTATGTCTGCCTTGTTCACAGGAGACAAGAACTGTACACAGTACTCCATGTGTTTTCTGACCAGTGATTTGTAAAGTGGTAGGACTATGTTCTCATCACGAGCATCTATGCCCCTTTTGATGTGACCCAATATCTTATTGGCCTTGGCAGCAGCTGCCTGACACTTTTTTTTACAGCTTAGTTTGCTGTTCACTAAAATGCCTAGGTCCTTTTCCATGTCAGTGTTAGGCCTATTGCACACGACCGTATGGGTTTTTCAGTGTTTTGCGGTCCGTTTTTCACTGATCCGTTGTTCTGTTTTTTTCCGTTGTGTTTCCGTTTCTGTTCCGTTTTTCCGTTCCGTTTTTCCGTATGGCATATACAGTATACAGTAATTACATAGATAAAATTGGTCTGGGCATAACATTTTCAATAGATGGTTCAGCAAAAAATGGAACGGAAACGGAAGACATACAGATGCATTGCCGTATGTGTTCCGTTTTTTTTGCAGACCCATTGACTTGAATGAAGCCACGGAACGTGATTTGCAGGCAATAATAGGACATTTTCTATGTTAGAACGGAATGGAAAAACGGAAATACGGAAACGGAATGCATACGGAGTACATTCCGTTTTTTTTTGCGGAACCATTGAAATGAATGGTTCCGTATACGGACCGTATACGGAACGCAAAAAACGGCCAGTAAGGCCTTATGCGCACGACCGTTGTGTGCACCCGTGGCCGTTGTGCCGTTTTCCGTTTTTTTTCGCGGACCCATTGACTTTCAATGGGTCCGTGGAAAAATCGGAAAATGCATCGTTTTGCAGCCGCATCCGTGATCCGTGTTTCCTGGCCGTGAAAAAAATATGACCTGTCCTATTTTTTTCACGGCCAACGGTTCACGGACCCATTCAAGTCAATGGCTCCGTGAAAGAACACGGATGCACACAAGATTGGCATCCAAGTCCGTGATCCGTGGCCGTAGGTTACTTTCATACAGACGGATCCGTCTGCATAAAAGCATTTTCAGAGCTGAGTTTTCACTTCGTGAAAACTCAAATCCGACAGTATATTCTAACACAGAGGCGTTCCCATGGTGATGGGGACGCTTCAGGTTAGAATATACTAAAAGAACTGTGTACATGACTGCCCCCTGCTGCCTGGCAGGTGCTGCCAGACAGCAGGGGGCAGCCACCCCCCCTGTAGTTAACACATTGGTGGCCAGTGGGCCCCCACCCTCCCCTGTAGTTAACTCTTTGTTGTCCAGTGCGGCCGGCCCCCCCTCCCTCCCCTGTAGTTAACTCGAAAGTCAATGGGGGACGGATCCGTTTGAAATTGCACCATATTGTGTCAACGTCAAACGGATCCGTCCCCATTGACTTGCATTGTAATTCAGGACGGATCCGTTTGGCTCCGCACGGCCAGGCGGATACCAAAACGACTGTTTTTTCATGTCCGTGGATCCTCCAAAAATCAAGGAAGACCCACGGACGAAAAAACGGTCACGGACCAACGGACCCCGTTTTTGCGGACCGTAAAAAAAAAAACGGTCGTGTGCATGAGGCCTAAACGGGGAAAACAAACGGTCATGTGCAATAGGCCTTACCCAGTGTTTTACCATTTAGTATGTACGGGTGACTTGCATTATTCCTTCCCCTGTGCATAACCTTACATTTGTCAGTGTTAAACCTCATCTGACACTTCTCTGCCCAAGTCTCCAATCTATCCAGATCCATCTGTAGCTGTATTCTGTCCTCTTCTGTGTCAATTACTTTACACAGTTTAGTGTCATCTGCAAGAATTGATATTTTACTGTGCAAGCCTTCTACAAGATCATTAATAAATATATTGAAGAGGATAGGGCCCAGTACTGACCCCTGAGGTACTCCACTAGTGACAGTGACCCAATCTGAGTGTGTACCATTGATAACCACCCTATGTTTTCTATTACTGAGCCAGTTACTTACCCACATGCAGACATTTTCTCCCAGTCAGAGCATTCTCATTTTATATACTAACCTTTTATGCGGTACAGTGTCAAATGCTTTGGAGAAGTCCAGATATACAACATCAATTGATTCGCCGCTGTCAAGTCTAGAATTTATCTCCTCATAGAAACTGATTAAATAAATTTTACATGACCGGTCCCTCATAATGCCATGCTGGCGTTATTTGCTTATTTTCATTTAAGTGCTCCAAGATAGCATCTTGTAGAAAACTTCGAACAGTTTACCCACGATGTATGTTAAACTTACCGGCCTATAGTTTCCGGGCTCTGTTTTTGGACCCTTTTTGTATATTGACACCACATTTGCTATGTGCTTATCCTGTGGAACACTACCTGTCAGTATAGAGTCCTTAAATATCAGAAATAAGGGTCTGGCTATGACATTACTTAATTCTCTTAAGATACGGGGGTGTATGCCATCTAGTCCTGGTGATTTGTCAATTTTAATCTTTTTAAGACGCCGCTGTACTTCTTCCTGAGTCAGACAAGGGCACTTTTAATGGGGAATTTACTTTTACATTCT
Organism: Bufo bufo; assembly: GCF_905171765.1. Classification (NCBI taxonomy): domain Eukaryota; kingdom Metazoa; phylum Chordata; class Amphibia; order Anura; family Bufonidae; genus Bufo; species Bufo bufo. The sequence goes on from NC_053390.1 coordinate 627,101,786, forward strand.
GCATTTCATCTGACAGTTTATTTTCTTCAGTGAATACAGTGGAGAAAAAAAATATTTAACAGCTTTGCTTTCTCCTCATCGCTCTCTGCAACTCCCCCCTCATCACTCTGTAAAGGGCTGACACTTTCAGATTTATACTTTTTACTGTTTATATAATTGAAGAACATTTTAAGGTTAGTTTTGCTCTCTTTTGCAATTAATCTCTAAGTCTCTAGTTTGGCCGCTTTTATTAGTTGTTTACATATTCTATTATCTTTCTTATAGTTTTTCAGTGCTTCCTCGCTACTGTCACGTACCGGGGACCAGACCTGACCACCGCGTCACGTGACAAGGGTTGCCCAAGCCCATCAGGCCGATTCACGTCACGCCCTCACACGCTGTTACGCCCTGCGCCGGGCCGTAACTAGAGCATAAATCGCCACCTGAAGCCTGCAAGCACACCCATGAACTAACACAAAACTTTCACTGCCACCACCCGTCAGTTATAAGGTCGCAGGACACCCCTGGGAGTTCCACTTGCAAGCAGAAACAGCCCCCCACATGATAGCAAGCCTCACGGAAAAACACGGAAAGTCCTTTCCTCCCAGGAGATTTGGGCAGAGTAATGGTGCACAAACCAATTTGATTGGATCTCCCACTTTGTGACACCCAAATATCCAGAGATTGCATTTTTATGCCTTTCCTCCAGGGGCAGGCCTGAGGGGGATTCTCACTCCCACCTCTGGCTCAGCCCCTCTGGGCCAAGCTACATTACCCATGCAGCCGGCCCCCTGGCCAACTAGGGAACAGGTATGAAAATATCAAAAATATAGTCTCCCAGTTTCCCTGGTGAAGATACAGACCCCAGCCCTTCTTCATAATTCATATCTCATCGTTCCGAGTCCTAGCATATCAAACGCTACACGTCCAGGACGCTTGGAAGATGAGATCCTTATTTTAAGAAGGTGAAGGCGAGTTGATATGCCATGTCTGGTGTCCATCATACCAGAGATGATAAGCTAGATTTTAGGGACATCCGATCCCTCCTGAACAAGTTATGAAGGATTACGGATTATGGTTCATTCTCTGGTTAGGAAGCACCCATGCGGACACATTGTGTCAGAGAGTCTGCTTTCCCCTGTCCCGAGTGTGACCAGCAAACGGGACCATCCTCGTTAGCATCTCTGTGCTATTTACCTCCCGGGGAGCAGGCTGCTGTTTTCCCAGGTATGAGGCAGACATCTCGGTCTATATGCAGCCTTAAAGCAATTTATCAATGGCTGCTGGCCTGGCAACACAAAAACATAAATACATACTGTATATATATGTGAATCACACCAGAACAAGTTACACCAGAACACATAATCATAAAACATATATTATCACAGCAAACATTATAATAACTAGGAATAAGGCGGTCCTTATTCCTGACCGCTACCCTCCTGTTTTAGTAATTTAAATGCTTTCTTTTTGTCATTTATTGGTTTCTTTACAGTTTTATTTATCCACATTGGTTTGTTCTTGTTCCTTAACCTTTTATTCCCATAAGGTATGTACCTCTCACAAATAGATTTGAAATGCTTTTAAAAATATCCCATTTTGTGGCTGTATTTTTATTTTTTAGGACTTTGTCTCAGTTATTTAGGCCTATGGCCTCTCTTAGTTGGCAACATTTAGCTTTTTTGAACTTTGGTATTTTTGTTCCTCCCTGAAGAAACACTCTTTTGAATAATAATTGGAAGGTGATTACTTTATGGTCACTATTTCCCAGGTGTCCCCACACCTGCAAATCTGTTGTTCTGTCAGGTCTATTGGTTAATACTAAGTCCAGTATGGCCGTCCCTCTAGTTGGGTCCTGAACCAGTTGGGAAAGGTAATTGTCTTTGGTTATTGCCAAGAACCCGTTTCCTTTATGAGATGCACAGGTTTCAGTTTCCCAGTCTATATGTGGGTAGTTAAAGTCCCACATAATAATGACCTCATTATGATTTGCCACCTCGTCTATCTCGTTTAGCAGTAGATTTTCTGTGGACTCTGGTATATTAGGTGGTTTATAATAAACTTCTCTTTTAATTTATTATTGTTTTTGCCTCCATGTATTTCTACCCACAGTGACTCATGTTCATGTCCCTCACTTATATCTTCTTGGACTGTGGGCTTTAAACAGGACTTTACATAAAGGCAGACCCCTCCCCCTCTCCAGTTTTGTCGATCCTTCCTAAACAGACTGTAACCTTGTACATTAACTGCCCAGTCATAGCTATCATCCAGCCATGTCTCAGTTGTTCCCACTATGTCATAGTAATCCTCACATATCACTAATTCCAGTTCCACAGTTTCATTAGTCAGGCTTCTGGCATTAGTATACATACATTTAAGAGGTTTATGTATATTTTTTTACCCCTCACCTTTCCTGCTGAACTGTTCTAGTCCCTCCTTCGATTCCTCCCCCAGTCCCACTACCTTGCCCCTGTTCTCTATCTGCACTATCTTCCCATCCTATAATGTAATTACCCTCCCCAGTCCCTAGTTTAAACACTCTCCCAACCTTCTAGCCATCTTCTCCCCCAACACAGCTGCCCCTTCCCCATTGAGGTGCAGCCCATCTCTATGATAGAGCCTGTAGCTGACAGAGAAGTTGGTCCAGTTCTCCAGGAACCCAAACCCCTCCTTCATACACCAGTTCTTGAGCCACTTGTTAACCTCCCTAATCTCCTGCTGCCTTTCTTGTGTGGCTCTAGGTACAGGTAGTATTTCGGAAAATACTACCTTTGACGTCCTTGCCCTAAGCTTTTGACCTAAATCCCTAAAATAATTTTTAAGGACGCACCACCTACCTCTAGCTTTGTCACTGTTTCTGATTGGACCATGACCGCTGGATCTTCTCCAGACCCTCCCAGTAATCTGTCAACCCGATCCACGATGTATCGAACTCGAGCGCCAGGATAACAACACATTGTTCGACGATCCTGGTCTTTATGACAGATTGCCTTATCTGTATCCCTAATAATTGAGTCTCCCACTACCAGCACCTGTCTGGCGTGCCCTGCTCGCCTGGTCCCCTGCTTGCTAGAGCCGACATTCCCCTTACTGGCAGAGGAAGTGTCCGGCTGCAGCAGTGCTCTCTCTGAACGTTCATCCCCCTCATCTGCCAACTTTACAAACTTGTTAGGGTGTGTCAGATCAGGGCTAGCCTCCCTGGCACTCTTCCCTCTACCCCGCTTTCTAACTGTTATCCAGCTAGCTACCTCAATTTCCTCAGCATCCTCGCTACTACTCTCCCTCAAATCTACCCCATACAGTGCTTGCTCAGTGAGCAGCAATCTCTTTTCCAAATTGTTAACGCCTCTCAGTGTTGAAATTCGCCGGGTTAGATACTTGATATGCGATTCCAAACTGGCAATTTGCTCACATTTTGAACAAAGATATACACCCTCAAATGTCTGTTCCAGGACTGCATACATTAGACAAGATGTGCACTGGACTGCGTTGTCAATAGTGGAACACATACTAAATGGGGATTACACAAGAAAAGATAAAAATACAATATAATGCAGTGATAAGAAACTGATTTACTGCAGTCCCCCAGTAAAGTCACTTAATCTAAAGTCAAACACTTAATACAAACACACACTTAAAAATCAAACACACGAACGCTCACAAACTCGCGTTATTTACCTGCTTTTATAAATGCAGCTCTCAAAACAGTCAGTTTTTTTCCCCTCTGGATTCAAAGGATTGAGCTGCCCTCAAAGCTAGCTATTTAACTTCTCCTAATAAGACTGCCACACCCTAATTACTCACCTTTGCAAGACCTTTTGAAAGACCCTTTGCAAGACCCTGCTTGTATAAATGGAGCTCTCAAAACAGTCTTCTTTTTTTTTCCTCTGGATTCCAAGTTTTGCAGTTTATTACCATATGTGGAGTGTTGCCGTGTTCAGGAGAAAATGGGTAACAGACAGAATGTGGTGTTCTCTTGCTCCTGTTAACCCTTTTGAAAATAAAAAAACTTGGATCTACAGCGACATTTTCTTGTAAAATATGTGATCTTTTTATCTTCACGGCCATTCTTTGAAATGCCTGTGGAGCCAAAGTGCTCACTAAACCCTTGGAAAAATTTCATGGGGGTGTGGTTTCCAAAATTGGGTCACTTTTGAGGGATTTCTACTATAGGGTGTCTTCAAATGTGACATGGTGTCTGGAAATAAAGCTGCCCTCCAAAAGCCATATGATGCTACTTCACTTTTGAGCCCTGCCCTGTGTCAAAAAAGGAGTTTATTACCCCAGGTGGGGTGTTTCTGTATTCAGGCGAAAATTGGTAACAAAATGTAGGGTGTTTATTCTCCTGTGACCCCTTGTGAAAAAAATATAAAAAATTGGACCTAAAGCAACATTTTCTTGTAAAATATGTATTTTTTTTTATTTTCATGGCCAAATGTTGCTAAATTTGATATAGCGCCTGTGGGGCCAAAGTGCTCTCCCAACCCCTTGATAAATGCCATGGGACTGTAGTTTCCAAAATGTGGTCACTTTTTGGGGGTTTCTACTGTAGGGTGTTTCAGGGAGTTTTCAAATGTAGCATGGTGCCTAAAAATTATTCCAGTGATATCTGCCATCCAAAAGCCATATGGTGCTCCTTCTCTTCTTAGCCCTGTTTATTACCAAATATGGAGTTTTGCCATATTCAGGAGAAAAGGGGTAACAAAATGTGGGGTGCTTTTTTTCCTTTTACTTGTGAAAATAAAACAATCTGGAGCTAAGCAAACATGAAAGTTGAAAAAATGAAATTTTTCATTTTCACAGTCGTGTTTCAAAATTCTATGAAACACTAGTGGGATAAAAGCACTCACTACACCCCTGAAAAATGCATCAGAGGTGCAATCACATTTTGGGGGTTCCACTGTAGAGGTACCTCAGTGTCTCTTCAAAAGCAACATGCCCCTCGAAAACAATTCCAGCAAAATCTGCCCTCCAAAATCCATATGGCACTCTTTCCCTTTTGACCCCTGCCATGTGCCCATACAACAATTTATAACTAGTAATGAGCGGCATAGGCAATATTCATTTTCGCAATATTTCGTGAATTTATGGCTTAATATTCGCCATAAATTCCCAAATTTTAGAATTCGCTATATTTTTCTTGATTGCGAAAATCAGCAATTTAGTTTGCGCATATTGCGTGTGCAATACAGCGTGGCTCACTTTTGCTACATTTGTCAAGATGCTAGAAGTTTCCTGAGACTGGAGAAAATGGTTGGCAGCAACTTTCGTGAGTGTGCGGAAGAACTCCTGATCACTGTCAGTAATTTTACATTACAGCACTGTTTTTGATTACATTTCGCATGCATGGCAGAACAATAGCTTTATATGCGCCAATATATTCGCGATTGCACAAATGGGCACTGATCATGCGCATATTTTGTTTCGCACTACATGAAACTTCACATTTTATCAGGTCTGAGTAGATATTACTGATTGGTGCACTAAGTATTGTTGTGACATCAGAGCACAATGTCTGTAGCATGTATGTATGGACAGCAAATAAATATCTCTCACATGCACATTGCATATCCATTTTCCTGCCTCACACTATATACCACACACACACACACACACACACACACACACACACAGTCTAGAGTTTATGTCCTGTTGGTCAGGAGAAGTTTTCTTTGTATGACCGCCAGTATTTGGTGGTTGATTTAGCGTTACCAAGGGTGCACCATGGGAAGGCGAACCAGCGTTACACCCCATACCGTACCGTCACTTCACTAGACAGGTATATATCTGCTCAGCTGGCCAATATCCGATTGCTCAGACCCCACACACATGCAATCGCAATACAATCCGATCATATAATGGTAATATTAAATCTAATATTTCCCCTTCAAAGACTTAAATACTTTTTGCTGTGTTGTTGAGGACATTATTTTCAATACTTGTAGTTAAAAAATTGGGATTATATGCTTGCATGCTTGCATCTTTATCCTGCAGCACATGTTATGCGACTAATGTAACTGTGTTGTTAGTACATTAACTTTTGATTTTGCCCAGGGCCACATTTTGTCTAAAACCGGTGAAGTCTTTCTATTAGAAGATAATCCTCATATAAGTTAATTTACGAGAACTTTGGTCTAGTCTTGTGAGGAGTAGACCACATGAAGCGTATCTCACTTCCTTTGTCGATAACAGACTTACTAGACTGACTGGGCTAGGGGCGGATCCAGGATCTACACCTAACTTCCTCCAGAGGCTAAGTCAGAGTAATTAACCCCCTCTCATCCATTCAAAAGCTATGCTGGATACGTTACAAGGTGTGAACATATATCATAGCATTAAATAAAATTGCATAATATTATATAACAAAGAAAAGTATTCTGGTCTGGTGTATGTCTATAGGTCATCAATATCAGGAGCCTGGAAAACTACTCATAATTCAAAGACCACTAAAAAGCGCAGCATCTGTCACTGTACTGTCCTTAGAGAGGGCAACATAAAGGACCTGATCAGTTTCCTTTAACTAGCCATACATTTTCTAATATACTCAGTTGATCAAAATAAAAACTATAAAATCAACTAATTGTTTGTATCACTGCATATTATTAACCTGTTAAGGACACAGGGTGTACCTGTACCTAACCGTCATCTCATCCCACAAAAATGATACCCTACCTAAGACAATCGCCCCAAAACGGAAAAAACTATGATTCTCAGACTATGGAGACACTAAAACAGGATTATTATTTTATTTTTTTATGATATTATTGTGTAAAACTACATATTAGTTATTGCCACGTCCGTAACGACCGGCTCTATAAAAATATCATATGACATAACCCCTCAGGTGAACACTGTCAAAAAAATTAAATAAAAACTGAGCTACAAAAAAATTTGTCACCTTACGTCACTAAAAAGTGCAACACCAAGCAATCAAAAAGGCATATGCCCCCCACAATGAAGCCAATCTAACCGTCACCTCATCCCGCAAAAAAATTATACCCTACATAAGACAATTGCCCAAAAAATAAAAAAAATATGGCTCTCAGACTATGGAGACACTAAAAAATGTTTTTTTTTTTTGTTTCAAAAAAGATATTATTGTGTAAAACCTAAATAAATAAAAAAAGGTATACATATTAGGTATCGCCGCGTCCGTAAGAACCTGCTCTATAAAAATAGCACATGAAATAACCTGTCAGATGAACTTTGTTAATAATAAAAAATAAAAACTGTGCCAAAACAGCTATTTTTGGGCAAATTTTCCGTTTTAATCCTTTTTTCCCATAACAAAGCAAGGGTTAACAGCCAAACAAAACTCAATTTTTATGGCCATGATTCTGTAGTTTACATAAATGCCCCATATGTGGTTGTAAACTGCTGTATGGCCACATGGCAGGGCACAGAAGGAAAGGAACGCCATATGGTTTTTGGAAGGCAGTTTTTGCTGGACTGGTTTTTTGACACCATGTCCCATTTGAAGCCTCCCTGATGCCCCCTTAGAGTAGAAACTCCAAAAAGTGACCCCATTTAAAAAAAACTACACCCCTTAAGGTATTCAAAACTGATTTTACAAACTTTGTTAACCCTTTAAGTGTTCCACAAGAGTTAATGACAAATGGAGATGAAATTTCAGATGAAAATCATATGTACACTAAAATAGCACCAACAAAACTGCCACCATATCCCATAGTTTCAAAAATGGGATCACTTTTTTGGAGTTTCTACTATAGGGGTGCATCAGGGGGCTTCAAATGGGACATGGTGTCTAAAAATCAATCCAGCAAAATCTGCCTTCCAAAAACCAAATGACGTTCCTTTCCTTCTGCGCCCTGCTGTGTGCCCGTACAGCAGTTTACGACCACATATGGAGTGTTTCTGTAAACTGCAGAATCAGTGAAATTCTGAAATTTTCTCTCCATTTTCCATTAAATCTTATTGAACGCCTAAAGGGTTAATAAAGCTTGTAAAATCAGTTTTGAATACCTCGAGGGGTGTAGTTTCTTAGATGTGGTCACTTTTAAGGGATTTATACTCTAGGGGTGCATCAGGGGTTCTTCAAATGGGACATGGTGTAAAAAAAAAAAGGCCATCAAAATCTGCCTTCCAGAAACCATATGGCGTTCCTTTCCTTGTGCCCCCTGCCATTTGGTCATACAGCAGTTTACGACCACATATGGGGTGTTTCTGTAAAATACAGAATCAGGGCAATAAATATTGAGTTTTGTTTGGCTGTTAACCCTTGCTTTGTTACTGGAAAAAATTGATTAAAATGGAAAATTTGCCAAAAAATTGAAATTCTGAAATTTTATCTCCATTTTCCATTAAATCTTATGGAACGCCTAAAGGGTTAATAAAGCTTGTAAAATCAGTTTTGAATACCTTGAGGGGTGTAGTTTCTATAATGGGGTCATTTTTGGGTGGTTTCTATTATGTAAGCCTCACAAAGTGACTTCAGACCTGAACTAGTCCTTAAAAAGTGGGTTTTTGAAAATTTCTGAAAAATGTCGAGATTTGCTTCTAAACTTCTAAGCCTTGTAACGTCCCCAAAAAATATAATGTCATTCCCAAAATGATCCAAACATGAAGTAGACATATGGGGAATGTAACAATATATGGGGTTCGGACCGCGCTTCTGGTCCAGGTCAGTGTGCAAGTTCTTAGTCCTTCTTACTTCCTCGTTTACAAAGAGAGCCTGAGGGCTGCAAATATCCCTCAAGTAGATATCCAATGGAATATAATAGTGTGAGTCCGTATGTAACAGTAACCTGCATTGCACTGATTATGCTCACACAATGCGTATCACACAAGGCGTAAATGTAATCCCTCCGTGGTAAGTTGCTCTTGTTCTATCCGAACAGCCACGTTTCCATACAATCTGGTTAGATCCCCACACGGACTCAAATGATGTATACCTCAGACAAATCTATAATTCTTTTCTTCAGATTCCTGCAAATTTTCTGTGGACAAGAATGGCTTCTGCAATAGTGAAGCTCCGTATTACTTGTTTAAAACTTTTTATTTGTCCATACTTACAAGACCACTTTCTTAAAACAGCTTTTTAAAACACATAAAATTCCCAGCGTCTGCTGCTTCTGCCCGACCCGGGTTTCACTCCTAGAGCTTCGTCAGGGCCACACTTGTTTTCACCCTCCCCCTCCTTCTTATTCGTCCATTGTAACTGATCAGGAGTCAGGTGTGTTCCTCCACAATGTTTTCCTATCCTGCTATTAACCCTATACTGGACTCTCCTCATCCCCAGGGGAAAGAAGGCGGATGTTATTAAGTACCCATTCACATGAGCATGCTTTTTTGTATGTCGTTTTTTCACTAATTCAATACAGCTTGCAGGTCGAAATCCACATTTAGACCTCCCGGCTGTTGTGTGCCTAATTCATATATCCACTTGGTTTCTTGCCTATTGATTTTTTCCAAAAGACTGCCTCCCCTCCAATGGTTTTGTACGGATTCTACCCTCATAAACTTTAGACCTTCTGGGTTTTTTTGGTGGTATTTTTTATAATGGGCCGATACTCCATGACTTTCAAGACCTTTTTTTATGTTTCTTATGTGTTCCTGTATGCAGACTTTTAGAGGTCTAATAGTCCGTCCAACATACTGGAGGCCACAAGGGCACTCCAGTACATATACAACCCCTTTACTATGACAAGTCATCTCACCTACTACTTCTAATTGTTTGTTTTTGTTGGTACTTTTGATTAGCGTATTCTTTTGTCATTTTTCTGTTCTTTTTCTGTTCTTGCATGGAATGCAAAAGCCACACCAATTAAAGCTGTTTTTCGCTTTTTTATTCTTGTATTTATTTTCAAAACGATTGGCGCTGTGTACCAATTTATTTTGTAGGTTAGAAGCCTTTTTATAGGTTGTTCAGGAATTACACGTCCTAATACTGGGTCATTTTTTTAAATCGAACAGTTCTTTCTGATTGTGTTTTTCAGTTCACCAGAACACTGTGTGAACTGGGTTATGAATGAAAAACGGAAATCCATGGTCTTCTCTATTCTTTTAAGTTTATTGGGGGTTCCCTCTTGCTGTTCAGTAACATCTTTTATGCACCTCTCCAGGTCTTCATTTTTATAGCCTTTTTCCACGAAGTGCTCCTTTATTACATTGCTTTGTTTTTTAAAAATCGCCGAATCAGTGCAGTTGCGGTGGATTCTCTGGACCTGTCCCTTCGGTACATTAAGTAGCCAAGGGGCATAATGACAGCTCGTTAAATCTATATAGCCGTTTACATCAGTTGGTTTAAAAAAGGTCTTAGTTTTGAGCCGTCCTTCTTCGGCATATATAGTTAGGTCCAGGAAATCCACAGCAACCGCACTGATCGTACTAGTGAAACAAAGGTTCCATTCTTTGTTTTCCAAATTGGCAATGAAGGTCTCAAGTAGGTTTTTATCCCCTTCCCATATCAACAGGCAATCATCTATATATCTTTTCCAGGTTTTAAGGGTTCCCCCTTTCCTGGATTTTTTTAGCTCGGGGTCAATGTACTGCTTTTCCCACTTGGTCATAAAAATATTAGTGAAACTGGGGGCGACCTTCTGTAGGTAAAACTGATCCTTGAACCAGAAATAGTTGTGTTCTAAACAGAATTCAACACATCGTATTATGAAGTCCGCTTGTGTCCTAGTCATATCAGGGTCATTGTACAGGGTTTCTCTTATTGCTTGCAGTCCTAGTTTTTTAGGGATGATGGTGTATAGGGACGATACGTCGATGGTAGCCATCCACATATTGTCCCCAATTCCCTGCAATTCCTTTATTATTTCAACCACACTCCCGCTATTTTTCAGATAGGAAGGTGCCATTGGTACATACTTTTGTAGGAAATTATCTATATACTCCGTCATTCTACTAGTAAGAGAATTGATCCCCGATACTATCGGTCTCCCGGGGGGATTTGTAATACTCTTATGTATTTTCGGCAGTATATAGATAATTGGGGTCATTGGTTCTTTTATATTTAAATAATCCATCTCTTTTTTGCTCAGGATGCCTTTGTCACCACCATATTTCACCAGAGTTTGTAGTTTGCTTTTATATTCTAGGAGGGGGTCTTTTTTCAGCACGGCATAGGTCTTATTGTCTCCCAACTGTCTTAGGACCTCTGCTTCATAGTCCTCAATATTCATAACTACTACCCCCCCCCCCCCTTTATCCGCAGGTTTTATTATTATATCTGGATTTCCATCTTTTTCTTTTTTAGTTAGATTGCCCCTTTTCTTTTTTGCATCTATTTTTTCCAATTCATTTAAGATGCTTCTCTTAAAGGCATCTATGCACTCATTATTTCTGTTTTTCGGATAAAATTTTGACTTGTCTTTTAATTTCGTATGTATATATTCGTGTTTCTGTTCTGTATTATTCTGGTTATTAACTGACTCCTTTCCTGTGAAAAATTTGGCTATGTTCAGCTTTCTGATGTACTTGTGGATATCTACAAAGGCATCGAATTTATTTAAACTTTTTGATGGCGCAAATTTTAACCCTTTTCTAAGTACCGCTTTTTCGGGTTATGACAAGGTGTGTCTGCGGGAGTGTGGTTGAAATAATAAAGGAATTTCTCACTAAGTTTTTTCTCACAAAGTCTCCCTTTCCGCTAACTTGAGACAAAAATTTCAATCTTTCATGGACTCAATATGCCCCTCAGCGAATACCTTGGGGTGTCTTCTTTTCAAAATGGTGTTATTTATGGGGTGTACTGCCCTGGCATTTGAGGTTCTCCGCAATCATTACATGTATGGCCAGCATTAGGAGTTTCTGCTATTCTCCTTATATTGAGCATATGGGTAATGAGATTTTTTTTTACCGTTCAGCCTCTGGGCTGAAAGAAAAAAATGAACGGCACAGATTTCTTCATTCGCATCGATCAATGTGGATGAAAAAATCTCTGCCAAAAAAAGAAAAAGGAGGGGAAAGGCATCTGCCAGGACATAGGAGCTCCGCCCAACATCCATACCCACTTAGCTCGTATGCCCTGGCAAACCAGATTTATCCATTCACATCAATCGATGTGGATGAATAAATCATTGCCGGGATTTTTTTTTTTTTTTTTATATACACTGCTCAAAAAAATAAGGAACACAAAAATAACACATCCTAGATCTGAATTAATTAAATATTCTTCTGAAATACTTTGTTCTTTACATAGTTGAATGTGCTGACAACAAAATCACACAAAAAAAAAATGGAAATCTAATTTTTTAACCCATGGAGGTCTGGATTTGGAGTCACCCTCAAAATTAAAGTGGAAAAACACACTACAGGCTGATCCAACTTTGATGTAATGTCCTTAAAACAAGTCAAAATGAGGCTCAGTAGTGTGTGTGGCCTCCACGTGCCTGTATGACCTCCCTACAACGCCTGTGCATGCTCCTAATGAGGTGGCGGACGGTCTCCTGAGGGATCTCCTCCCAGACCTGGACTAAAGCATCTGCCAACTCCTGGACAGTCTGTGGTGCAACGTGACGTTGGTGGATAGAGCGAGACGTGATGTCCCAGATGTGCTCAATTGGATTCAGGTCTGGGGAACTGGCGGGCCAGTCCATAGCATCAATGCCTTCGTCTTGCAGGAACTGCTGACACACTCCAGCCACATGAGGTCTAGCATTGTCTTGCATTAGGAGAAATCCAGGGCCAACCGCACCAGCATATGGTCTCACAAGTGGTCTGAGGATCTCATCTCGGTACCTAATGTCAGTCAGGCTACCTCTGGCGAGCACATGGAGGACTGTGCGGCCCTCCAAAGAAATGCCACCCCACACCATTACTGGCCTAATGCCAAACCGGTCATGCTGGAGGATGTTGCAGGCAGCAGAACGTTCTCCACGGCGTCTCCAGACTCTGTCACGTCTGCCACATGTGCTCAGTGTGAACCTGCTTTCATCTGTGAAGAGCACAGGGCGCCAGTGGCGAATTTGCCAATCTTGGTGTTTTCTAGCAAATGCCAAACGTCCTGCACGGTGTTGGGCTGTAAGCACAACCCCACCTGTGGACGTCGGGCCCTCATATCACCCTCATGGAGTCTGTTTCTGACCGTTTGAGCAGACACATGCACATTTGTGGCCTGCTGGAGGTTATTTTTCAGGGCTCTGGCAGTGCTCCTCCTGTTCCTCCTTGCACAAAGGCGGAGGTAGCGGTCCTGCTGCTGGGTTGTTGCCCTCCTACGGCCTCCTCCACGTCTCCTGATGTACTGGCCTGTCTCCTGGTAGCGCCTCCATGCTCTGGACACTACGCTGACAGACACAGCAAACCTTCTTGCCACAGCTCGCATTGATGTGCCATCCTGGATAAGCTGCACTACCTGAGCCACTTGTGTGGGTTGTAGACTCCGTCTCATGCTACCACTAGAGTGAAAGCACCGCCAGCATTCAAAAGTGACCAAAACATCAGCCAGGAAGCATAGGAACTGAGAAGTGGTCTGTGGTTACCACCTGCAGAACCACTCCTTTATTGGGGGTGTCTTGCTAATTGCCGATAATTTCCACCTGTTGTCTATCCCATTTGCACAACAGCATGTCAAATTGATTGTCACTCAGTGTTGCTTCCTAAGTGGACAGTTTGATTTCACAGAAGTGTGATTGACTTGGAGCTACATTGTGTTGTTTAAGTGTTCCCTTTATTTTTTTGAGCAGTGTATATACAAAGTGTTTGCCAAAGCATATGAACACCGCCACCTCCTCAGCTCATATGCCTCGGCAAACGTATCTTTTACTGCAGAGGAGAAATCTCGTCTTGCAGCGCCGCATACACCGACTTGTGTGTAATCTGACAGCAGCGCAATGCTTCTGTCAGAATGCACATCAGTGCTGCAGCTGGTTCATCGGTTGGTCTACCTGGAAGGTAAAAAAAACAAAACAAAAAAGAAAAAACAAGGTCGCAACACAATAAATTTGATTAACTTTATAATAACTTTTGAACAGAACATATAAACTTTTTTTAAACTTTTTGAACTGAAGTTAACTTTTTTGCTTACCTTTTTTTTTTTTTTTTTTTACCTTTTATAGGACAAACCTCTCCTTCCCCATGGGACAATGTGCAAAGCGCAAATCGCCTAAAGATGTGGCGAAGTACATTATGCACTTTATTCCAGGTAAAAGGAGAGGTTTGCAGTAGCTGTGAGTAAAAGGGCCCTAATAGCCCTGTGTGCCTGTCCTGTGAGATGCAATCCCTATGCTAAGTGTACCTGTGTGTGGTACTTCTGGAAACACTCTCCAAAGCATAGGGCAGGGTGGTCAGGACAGTCAGGACAGAAATAGCGGGTGTCACGCCTTATTCCACTCCTGCTACAGACACGACATCTTTTTCGGGGTGACGGTTGGGTTGAGGTACCAGGAACGACACTGGGGAAATGTCGCTCGTGTAGACGGCTAACTACACTGGTTGATGGGGCCACAGAACCTTCTGGATACAGGAGGTTCTCGATGATCTCTTCCTGAAATTTGAGGAAGGAGTGTGTTTTCCAATTTTTACTGTAGAGAACAAAACTATTGTACAGAGCCAATTGAATTAAATATACAGACACCTTCTTATACCAGCGTCTGGTGCGTCGGGAAACTAAATACGGAGACAAAATCTGGTCATTGAAGTCCACCCCTCCCATGAGCAAATTATAGTCGTGGACACAGAGGGGCTTTTCAATGACACGGGTTGCTCGCTCAATTTGGATTGTCGTGTCTGCGTGAATGGAGGAGAGCATGTAAACGTCACGCTTGTCTCTCCATTTCACCGCGAGCAGTTCTTCGTTACACAAGGCAGCCCTCTCCCCCCTTGCAAGATGGGTTGTAACGAGCCGTTGGGGGAAGCCCACGCGACTAGTTCGCGCGGTGCCACAGGCGCTAATCTGTTCTAGAAACAATTGCCTAAAGAGGGCCACACTTGTGTAGAAATTGTCCACATAAAGATGGTACCCCTTGCCAAATAAGGGTGACACCAAGTCCCAGACTGTCTTCCCACTGCTCCCCAGGTAGTCAGGGCAACCGACCGGCTCCAGGGTCTGATCTTTTCCCTCATAGATCCGAATTTTGTGGGTATAGCCTGTGGCCCTTTCACAGAGCTTATACAATTTGACCCCATACCGGGCACGCTTGCTTGGGATGTATTGTTTGAAGCCAAGGCGCCCGGTAAAATGTATTAGGGACTCGTCTACGCAGATGTTTTGCTCTGGGGTATAAAAATCTGCAAATTTCTGGTTGAAGTGGTCTATGAGGGGCCGAATTTTGTGGAGCCGGTCAAAAGCTGGGTGGCCTCTGGGACGGGAGGTGGTGTTGTCGCTAAAATGCAGGAAACGCAGGATGGCCTCAAATCGTGCCCTGGACGTAGCAGCAGAGAACATGGGCATGTGATGAATCGGGTTCGTGGACCAATATGACCGCAATTCATGCTTTTTGGTTAGACCCATGTTGAGGAGAAGGCCCAGAAAAATTTTAATTTCGGAAACTTGGACTGGTTTCCACCGGAAAGGCTGGGCATAATAGCTTCCCGGGTTGGCGGATATAAATTGTGTGGCATACCGGTTTGTCTCTGCCACGACTAAGTCCAAGAGCTCCGCAGTCAAGAACAGCTCAAAAAATCCCAGGGCCGAACCGATCTGAGCCGTCTCAACCCGAACTCCAGACTGGGCAGTGAAAGGGGGAACTAATGGTGCGGCTGAAGTTGGTGACTGCCAATCAGGATTTTCCAGCACCTCAGGGACTCTAGGGGCTCTACGGGCCTGTCTGTGCGGTGGCTGCGACGGGGTAACTACTGAACGTGCAACCGTACCAGCTTCAACTGCCCTTCTGGTGCTCGCCACTTCACCATGTTGTACGGCAGTGCTGGTACTAGGTCCAGGGAGGGCTGCGCTGCTGGTGTATGCCTCACCACGTGATCCGGCAGCGACAGCCCCACTCTGCTGCTCTTGAAGCGGATCCTGCGTAACCTGTGGTCTAGCGACATAGGGCCGGGTACGCCTGGTGCTATCAGGGACCTCCACCTCCTCGTCCAAACTTTGGGTCAGAGTGCCACTGCTTTCTACAGGTTCATATTCTGACCCGCTAGATTCGTCGGATGAGGGTTCCCATTCCTCATCCGACTGGGTCAGAATCCTGTAGGCCTCTTCAGAAGAATACCCCCTGTTTTACATTTGGACTACTAAATTTAGGGGTATTCCCTGAGACTACCCAAGAAAAAAAGCAAGCCTGTCTTACAAAGGGGAGGCTAGCGAAGTACCGGAGGCCGCTGCGGTTGATAAAAAATATCAAAACTGATTTTTTTTATCGCCGCAGCGCTTGGAAAGTGATTGTGCAGTGATCAAAAAAATATATATTTTTTGTCACTGCGGTGGGGCGGGTGTGGGTGAACGCACGTGTGGGCGACCGATCAGGCCTGATCGGGCAAACACTGCGTTTTGGGTGGAGGGCGAGCTAAGGTGACACTAATACAATTATAGATCTGACTGTGATCAGTTTTGATCACTTACAGATACTATAAAAGTACAAATGCTGATTAGCGATATGCTAAACAGTGAATAAGTGACTGCAGTGCGGTGGGCTGGGCGCTAAACAATCGCTAAACTACCTAACCAAGGGGCCTAAACTATCCTAAAATCTAACAGTCAATACCAGTGAAAAAAAAATATGACAGTTTACACTGATCACTTTTTTCCTTTCACTAGGTGATTGACAGGGGCGATCAAGGGGTGATCAAGGGGTTAATTCGGGTGATGGGGGTGATCTGGGGCTAAGGTGTAGTGTTGGTGTGTACTCACAGTGATCTCTGCTCCTCTGCTGGAACCAACCGACGAAAAGGACCAGCAGAGGAGCTGACAAGCCATTTAACACATCATATTTACTAATATGATGTGTTATCTGTCTTGTGATTCGTTTTTTTTAAAATCGCCAACCTGCCAGCCAATGATCGTGGCTGGCAGGCTGGTGACAAACTTGTCCTCTAACTTTTTCCGGCCCGCGATGCGCATGCGCGGGCCGGCTTTGAGCGAAATCTCGCGTCTCGCGAGATGACGCGTATATGCGTGACTCTGCGCAGCGCTGCCACCTCCGGAACGCGATCCTGCGTTAGGCGGTCCGGAGGCGGTTAAAGAGGTTCTCTGGGTCTACTGTAAAAATTGACCACGTAAACTAACCTGTGGAAGGAAGATTCTCTTTGCCATACTTACCACCAGTCGCACTGAAGATTCTGCTTTGCGCAGTCTGTTCACGTGACTTGATCCTCCCCAATTTCCTTTCTTCTGGTGTCACGTCTAGGCTACAGCAGTCGACAAAGCATCAACACTAATGTCACTATCTATTGCTGCTGCTCGGAAGACTATGGGGGCTGTCTCTGCCTTCTGACGCATACTCAGTACAATCTTAGTACTGCGCATGCATCTGGACCGTATATGGTGGAATGAGTGTAATGAGTGTAGTCGAGTCCCCAAACTGCTGTTTTTGACCACATTTGGGGTAATTCAAAAATGCCTAATGTAAGGCACATGATCCTGGAAGTGGCGGTTGTATTGGATAGTGGCGGCATCTCTGATAACCCCTTTAAGCATTACCTTTCTGTATGTACAGCATTTTAACTTAATGTCTAACTGTTCTTTAACTTTCTCTTTATACATGTATTAGATAATTAATTTTAAGCATTTTTGAAATATATTTCACAAGTGAATTTTGCTAACTTTTATTATTATTATTATTATTATTCTCACACACATGCAGAGCCAAATAATATAATATTAATATTTTGGTCTGCTACTTGATAACTTCTACCTAAAAGGGTTTGACATAGAAATGCATTTGACATAGAAATAAATTAAATGACAGTTTGCAATGAGAAAACTAATATATGTTATGTCAGTTTTAGAAATGTTTTGCAATGACAGAGCACATGTCAACAATGTCTAGTCATAGTTAAACTATGCTGTTGGCATTTATTCATTACATTAACCATAACATTTATTTGATAAATCTTTAGACTTTATTTTTTATTTTTTATAAACAAACTTTTGAAAAAAGGTTTATATCCCTATATGTATAACATATAATTATATATATATATATATATATATATATATATTAGACATTAAGCCTGTTACAATAACGGGCGCTAGAACAGTAGTGCATAAACATTATTAGGAACAGTCTATATTAAATGGCAAGGGAACTTGACCACACTGACTGGTAGCTGAGACTGGCTGCTGTGGCTGAGACTGCTGGCACTGACTGATGGCTGAGACTGGTGGCTGTGGCTGGTGGCCGAGACTGGTGGCTGTGGCTGAGATTGCTGGCTGTGGCTTGTGGCTGAGACTGTCGGCACTGAGTGCTGGCTGTGGCTGGGACTGCTGACTGCGACTGGTGGCTGAGACTGCTGGCACTGACTGGTAGCTGTGGCGGAGACTGCTGGCTGCAACTTGTGGCTGAGACTGCTGGCACTGAGTGCTGGCTGTAGATGAGAATTCTGGCACTGACTGGGGGCTGAGACTAGCGGCTGTGGCTGAGACTGCTGGCACTGACTGGTGGATGAGACTGGTGGCTGTGGCTGGTGGCCGAGACTGGTGGCTGCGGCTGAGATTTCTGGCTGTGGCTTGTGACTGAGACTGCTGGCACTGAGTGCTGGCTATGGCTGAGACTGCTGACTGTGGCTGGTGGCTGAGACAGCTTTCATTGACTGGTGGCTGTGGCTGAGACTGCTGGCTGTGGCTGAGACTGCTGGCACTGACTGGTGGCTATGGCTGAGACTGCTGGAACTGAGTGCTGGCTGTGGCTGAGACTGCTGGCTGCGGCTGAGACTGCTGGCACTGACTGGTGGCTGTGGCTGAGACTGCTGGAACTGAGTGCTGGCTGTGGCTGAGACTGCTGGCACTGAGCGTAGCTTCAGCTGGGACTGCTGGCACTGACTGGTGGCTGAGACTGGTGGCACTGACTGATGGTTGAGATGGCTAGCACTGAATGGTGGCTGGCACTGACTGGTGGCTGTGGCTGTACGACTGGCACTGACTGCTGGTGCTGAGACTGCTAGTAGCGACTGGTAGGTCAGACTGCTGATAGGGGCTCCTCTCTATATGTCTGATAATGCTGGGACTGACAAACAGAAATGGTGGCGCTCCAACCTGCTTGCCGATGCGCTGGTGTGAGCGGGGGGCGTGTTATTATTAGGGTTATTCCTGCAGTATAGAAATCTTTTGCTAAAGGTAGTTGTGCATTGTGTGTGTGTGTGTGTGTGTATATATATACACTGCTCAAAAAAATAAAGGGAACACTTAAACAACACAATGTAACTCCAAGTCAATCACACTTCTGTGAAATCAAACTGTCCACTTAGGAAGCAACACTGAGTGACAATCAATTTCACATGCTGTTGTGCAAATGGGATAGACAACAGGTGGAAATTATAGGCAATTAGCAAGACACCCCCAATAAAGGAGTGGTTCTGCAGGTGGTGACCACAGAACACTTCTCAGTTCCTATGCTTCCTGGCTGATGTTTTGGTCACTTTTGAATGCTGGCGGTGCTTTCAATCTAGTGGTAGCATGAGACGGAGTCTACAACCCACACAAGTGGCTCAGGTAGTGCAGCTTATCCAGGATGGCACATCAATGCGAGCTGTGGCAAGAAGGTTTGCTGTGTCTGTCAGCGTAGTGTCCAGAGCATGGAGGCGCTACCAGGAGACAAGCCAGTACATCAGGAGACGTGGAGGAGGCCGTAGGAGGGCAACAACCCAGCAACAGGAGCGCTACCTCCGTCTTTATGCAAGGAGGAACAGGAGGAGCACTGCCAGAGCCCTGCAAAATGACCTCCAGCAGGCCACAAATGTGCATGTGTCTGCTCAAACGGTCAGAAACAGACTCCATGAGGGTGATATGAGGGCCCGACGTCCACAGGTGGGGGTTGTGCTTACAGCCCAACACCGTGCAAGACGTTTGGCATTTGCCAGAGAACACCAAGATTGGCAAATTCGCCACTGGCGCCCTGTGCTCTTCACAGATGAAAGCAGGTTCACACTGAGCACATGTGACAGACGTGACAGAGTCTGGAGACGCCGTGGAGAACGTTCTGCTGCCTGCAACATCCTCCAGCATGACCGGTTTGGCATTGGGTCAGTAATGGTGTGGGGTGGCATTTCTTTGGAGGGCCGCACAGCCCTCCATGTGCTCGCCAGAGGTAGCCTGACTGCCATTAGGTACCGAGATGAGATCCTCAGACCCCTTGTGAGACCATATGCTGGTGCGGTTGGCCCTGGGTTCCTCCTAATGCAAGACAATGCTAGACCTCATGTGGCTGGAGTGTGTCAGCAGTTCCTGCAAGACGAAGGCATTGATGCTATGGACTGGCCCGCCCGTTCCCCAGTTGTTCTCCAATTGAGCACTTCTGGGACATCATGTCTCACTCTATCCACCAACGTCACGTTGCACCACAGACTGTCCAGGAGTTGGCAGATGCTTAAGTCCAGGTCTGGGAGGATATCCCTCAGGAGACTGTCCGCCACCTCATCAGGAGCATGCACAGGTGTTGTAGGAAGGTCATACAGGCACTTGGAGGCCACACACACTACTGAGCCTCATTTTGACTTGTTTTAAGGACATTACATCAAAGTTGGATCAGCCTGTAGTGTGCTTTTCCACTTTAATTTTGAGTGTGACTCCAAATCCAGACCTCCATGGGTTGAAACATTTGATTTCCATTTTTTTATTTCTGTGTGATTTTGTTGTCAGCACATTCAACTATGTAAAGAACAAAGTATTTCAGAAGAATATTTAATTAACTCAGATCTAGGATGTGTTATTTTTGTGTTCCCTTTATTTTTTTGAGCAGTGTATACAGTACAGACCAAAAGTTTGGACACACCTTCTCATTCAAAGAGTTTGCTTTATTTTCATGACTATGAAGGCATCAAAACTATGAATTAACACATGTGGAATTATATACATAACAAACAAGTGTGAAACAACTGAAAATATGTCATATTCTAGGTTCTTCAAAGTAGCCACCTTTTGCTTTGATTACTGCTTTGTACACTCTTGGCATTCTCTTGATGAGCTTCAAGAGGTAGTCCCCTGAAATGGTTTTCACTTCACAGGTGTGCCCGGTCAGGTTTAATAAGTGGGATTTCTTGCCTTATAAATGGGGTTGGGATCATCAGTTGC
Organism: Bufo bufo; assembly: GCF_905171765.1. NCBI lineage: Eukaryota > Metazoa > Chordata > Amphibia > Anura > Bufonidae > Bufo > Bufo bufo. The sequence continues at coordinate 627,122,907 of NC_053390.1, forward strand.
GTTGAGGAGAAGTCAGGTGGATACACAGCTGATAGTCCTACTGAATAGACTGTTAGAAGTGGTATTATGGCAAGAAAATAGCAGCTAAGTAAATAAAAACGAGTGGCCATCATTACTTTAAGAAATGAAGGTCAGTCAGTCAGCCGAAAAATTGGGAAAACTTTGAAAGTAAGGGCTATTTGACCATGAAGGAGAGTGATGGGGTGCTGCGCCAGATGACCTGGCCTCCACAGTCACCGGACCTGAACCCAATTGAGATGGTTTGGGGTGAGCTGGACCGAAGAGTGAAGGCAAAAGGGCCAACAAGTGCTAAGCATCTCTGGGAACTCCTTCAAGACTGTTGGAAGACCATTTCAGTGGACTACCTCTTGAAGCTCATCAAGAGAATGCCAAGAGTGTGCAAAGCAGTAATCAAAGCAAAAGGTGGCTACTTTGAATAACCTAGAATTTGACATATTTTCAGTTGTTTCACACTTGTTTGTTATGTATATAATTCCACATCTGTTAATTCATAGTTTTGATGCATTCATAGTCATGAAAATAAAGAAAACTCTTTGAATGAGAAGGTGTGTCCAAACTTTTGGTCTGTACTGTATATATATATATATATATATATATATATATAGTATCCAAAGATGAGGCAGCACTCCAATTGAAGTAAAAAGTGGATCCTTTATTTCCCTCTGTGCAACGTTTCAACCGTCTCAATGCGGTCTTTCTCAAGCATATCACATAGTGTCATACAATAAAAGTGACAATTATTCAATACTAGATGAAATAACATGGATAGTACATTATATAGTACATAGAAACTCTCGTGATTTATATGGCCAGGTGATTTACATAACATAGTGTTCATCTTAATTCAATACAGTGTACAAACGCATTAATCATAGTGATAACATGATAGTGAGTTAATTGACCAATATCAAATTCATCAATAAAGTGTCATATCACCTGTGTACATAAAAAAAGTTCATTAAGATTAAAAACAACTCACACCGGGGCGTATGGACAGCAGCGCCTATATGCGCGTCCTCACCGCCAGACCACGCATGCACAGAGTCCCCGTCACGTCACAAGAGAAACGCCCCAAGGAGAGGAGCCAAGCGTCGTCACGATGGAGATGTGAAACCACATGACCAGAGCGATCGACACGTGACCCATCGAGAGGACGCGCCGGGTAGAGCCACGCCCACGAAGCCGGACGTGCGTCGCCAGGCAACAATGAAAACATTGCCGTCACGGCAACAGCAGCCCAGCAACGTGCGCAGAGGTCCGCCCTAAACACATGACAGACACGGGCACCGGGGCACAGGGATTGGCAGGAGGAGATGGAAGAAATATAAACGAGGGGAGAGAAACATAACTGGCACCGCAACATGGAAATATGTGGGTAAAAGGAAACCAATAGGTTCCCCATCAGGTCACTGTATAAGTGTTTCAAAGAGCGGAGTGAACGTGGCTTATTGGAGTATATCAGCACTGGGAAGAAAAACCTTCATGACCTGTGCCATACTCATATTATAAGACAACAGGACGGGGGCCAAAGGGTCACGCCGTTCTCACGGGGATCAGAGACACGTCCATGCCACAGGTCCCAAACCCAACAACCGACCCTTCAGTCCATAGATAAATAAAAAGAGAAAAAACCACCACTCCAAACAAACAATATGATTATAATTGACCCACACATTGTGTAGCATAACCAATGTAGATGCGCCCAAGGATCTCTCCCATCACCATAATCCCAACATAGAGACGCAGAAGAGGGCGCATACCGTCCACAAAAACCGCCAGCGGAGCACCAATAATCTAGAGAAAGAAAATAAATAGTATATAAGCAATAAGACAGAGAACTGTACATCTATATGTAACAAATTGGTTATATAATTGATGACACCAATATAGAATTCACATACACCAGGGCATAACCAGGAGAGGGACAAGAAAGAATAGCAAAAAGCCCCATCCTATATTACACTCCACTTAAAATCGACGTTGAGACCATGAGGTCTCAGTGTGTTGAGACGATGGATCCATCTCAGCTCACGTTGTTTGAGAGCCAATGTCCTGTCTCCTCCCCTTCTAGACAGAGTGATCTGGTCCACTAACATAAATTTTAAATCCTTCTCCTTCTGGTTTTCCTCAACAAAATGTTTAGGGACGGGCAGATCTTTTTTTTTTTGTCTGATGGAGAACCGGTGATTATTCAAACGTGCCTTCATGTCACAAGTGGTCTCCCCAACATAAAGGAGACCACAAGGACAGGAGAGCACGTAGATTACAAAGGAACTGTTGCATGTCAAGAAATGACCAATCTCATACTGGGTCCCCATAACTGGATGGGTAAACCTCTCACCCCTGGTCATGTAGGCGCAATTAACGCAACCAAGGCAGGGATAGGAACCCGTCCTGCGAGAGCCAATATGAGACTGTACCAAAGTCTTGACAGGAATGTCCGCTCGGACCAACTTATCCCGAAAGTTGGCAGAGCGCCTAGAGGAAAGCAAAGGCGGCACTGTCAAAGCCGTGACATTAGAAAAATTGCTCTTGAGTATTGCCCAATGTTTACGGACAATACAAGCAATCTGGACACTTTGTTCCGAATACGTTGATATAAAAGGTATCCTCTCAACTTTGTTGTGTATATCATCTGGTTTTGTCTGTTGTGGATCTTCCACCTTGATAAGGTGTTTATTAATTACCCAAGCAGGGTAACCACGTTCCCTAAACTTGTGCATCATCTGAGAAAAACGAGTCGGGAGTAAATCAGGATACTGCACCACCCTCTTAACCCTGAGTAGTTGACTGTAGGGTACAGAATTGATGATAGACCTTGGGTGACAGCTACCATAATGCAGCAATGTATTACAATCAGTGGGCTTAGTGAAGATGTCAGTAGATAATTGGTCACCCACTATGGTAACTGTCATGTCAAGAAACTGGACATGGGTGGTCGAGTGTACAAGAGTAAAACTGATGTCCGGATCCGTCTCAACACACTGAGACCTCATGGTCTCAACGTCGATTTTAAGTGGAGTGTAAGGGCTCTTTCACACTTGCGTTCTTGTCTTCCGGCATAGAGTTCCGTCGTCGGGGCTCTATGCCGGAAGAATCCTGATCAGGATTATCCTAATGCATTCTGAATGGAGAGAAATCCGTTCAGGATGCATCAGGATGTCTTCAGTTCCGGAACGGAACGTTTTTTGGCCGGAGAAAATACCGCAGCATGCTGCGCTTTTTGCTCCGGCCATAAATCCGGAACACTTGCCGCAAGGCCGGATCCGGAATTAATGCCCATTGAAAGGCATTGATCCGGATCCGGCCTTAAGCTAAACGTCGTTTCGGCGCATTGCCGGAGCCGACATTTAGCTTTTTCAGAGTGGTTACCATGGCTGCCGGGACGCTAAAGTCCTGGCAGCCATGGTAAAGTGTAGCGGGGAGCGGGGGAGCAGTATACTTACCGTCCGTGCGGCTCCCCGGGCGCTCCAGAGTGACGTCAGGGCGCCCCAAGCGCATGGATCATGTGATCACATGGATCACGTCATCCATGCGCATGGGGCGCTCTGACGTCATTCTGGAGCGCCCCGGGAGCCGCACGGACTGTAAGTATACCCCCGCTCCCCGCTCCTACTATGGCAACCAGGACTTTAATAGCGTCCTGGGTGCCATAGTAACACTGAACGCATTTGGAAGACGGTTCCGTCTTCAAATGCTTTCAGTACACTTGCGTTTTTCCGGATCCGGCGTGTAATTCCGGCAAGTGGAGTACACGCCGGATCCGGACAACGCAAGTGTGAAAGAGGCCTAATATAGGATGGGGCTTTTTGCTATTCTTTCTTGTCCCTCTCCTGGTTATGCCTTGTTGTATGTGAATTCTATATTGGTGTCATCAATTATATAACCAATTTGTTACATATAGATGTACAGTTCTCTGTCTTATTGCTTATATACTATTTCTTTTCTTTCTCTAGATTATTGGTGCTCCGCTGGCGGTTTTTGTGGACGGTATGCGCCCTCTTCTGCGTCTCTATGTTGGGATTATGGTGATGGGAGAGATCCTTGGGCGCATCTACATTGGTTATGCTACACAATGTGTGGGTCAATTATAATCATATTGTTTGTTTGGAGTGGTGGTTTTTTCTCTTTTTATTTATCTATGGACTGAAGGGTCGGTTGTTGGGTTTGGGACCTGTGGCATGGACGTGTCTCTGATCCCATACCCTCAATGGACCTTGGGTCTCTGCCGTCTTATAATATGAGTATGGCACAGGTCATGAAGGTTTTTCTTCCCAGTGCTGATATACTCCAATAAGCCACGTTCACTCCGCTCTTTGAAACACTTATACAGTGACCTGATGGGGAACCTATTGGTTTCCTTTTACCCACATATTTCCATGTTGCGGTGCCAGTTATGTTTCTCTCCCCTCGTCTATATTTCTTCCCTCTCCTCCTGCCGATCCCTGTGCCCCGGTGCCCGTGTCTGTCATGTGTTTAGGGCGGACCTCTGCGCACGTTGCTGGGCTGCTGTTGCCGTGACGGCAATGTTTTCATTGTTGCCTGGCGATGCACGTCCGGCTTCGTGGGCGTGGCTCTACCCGGCGCGTCCTCTCGATGGGTCACGTGTCGATCGCTCTGGTCATGTGGTTTCACATCTCCATGGTGACGACGCTTGGCTCCTCTCCTTGGGGCGTTTCTCTTGTGACGTGACGGGGACTCTGGGCATGCGTGGTCTGGCGGTGAGGACGCAGATTTTGTCCCTCCTGTCCATACGCCCCGGTGTGAGTTGTTTTTAATCTTAATGAACTTTTTTTATGTACACAGGTGATATGACACTTTATTGATGAATTTGATATTGGTCAATTAACTCACTATCATGTTATCACTATGATTAATGCGTTTGTACACTGTATTGAATTATGATGAACACTATGTTATGTAAATCACCTGGCCATATACAGTAAATCACGAGAGTTTCTATGTACTATATAATGTACTATCCATGTTATTTCATCTAGTATTGAATAATTGTCACTTTTATTGTTTGCAATGTATTGTGGGTATATATACCCTTGTATGACACTATGTGATATGCTTGAGAAAGACCGCATTGAGACGGTTGAAACGTTGCACAGAGGGGAATAAAGGATCCACTTTTTACTTCAATTTGAGTGCTGCCTCATCTTTGGATACTATACTGGTTTATAGCCGTCTAAGCCTGCGGCTGTGAGGACTTGGATTTTTTGGTCTTGTGCTGCTGTGATTCTTTTTTTGGTTTATATATATATATATATATATATATATATATATATATATATATATTACTCTTTTATGAGGCAAGGTAACCAAAAGAATGGCTGTTTTGGCACAGTTTTTATTATTAGTTTTTTTACAATGTTCACCTGACAGAGTAGATCATGTGATATTTTTAAAGAGCAGGTCGTAATGATGCGGCGGTACCTAATAAGTCTATTTTATAAATTTTATTTAGAATTTACACAATACATTTTTTTTTAAAAGTCATGTTTTTGTGTTTTCTTTTTCTGAAAGCCATATTTTTTTTATTGTCTTAGGTAGAGTCTCATTTTTTGCTGGAAGAGATGATGGCTTGATTGGTACCATTTTGGGGCACATATGAATTTTTGATCTCTTGGTATTGCATTTTTTGTGATGTAAGGTGATAAAAAATTGCTTTTTTGGCACATTTTTTTATTTTATTTTTTTATGGCGTTCACCAGACGGGTTGGATCACATACTATTTTTATAGAGCAGTTTCTTACAGACACAGTGATGCCTGATATGTTATTTTTTTTATTTTATTTTACACATTAAAAGCATATTTTTTTTTTTAAATCATGTTTTTGTGTTTCCATTTTCTGAAAGCCATATTTTTTTATTTTTTGGGCAACTGTCTTAGGTAGAGTTGAGCGAACACCTGGATGTTCGGGTTCGACGAGTTCAGCCGAACTTTCGAAAAATGTTCGGGTTCGGGATCCGAACTCGACCCGAACTTCATCCCGAACCCGAACCCCATAGAAGTCAATGGGGACCCGAACTTTTGGGCACTAAAAAGGCTGTAAAACACACCCGGAAAGGGCTAGAGGGCTGCAAAAGGCAGCAAAATGTAGTTAAATCCCCTGCAAACAAATGTAGATAGGGAAATGATGAGTTAACATAAAATAAATAAAAATTAAACAATATTAATTGGAGTGAGGTCCCATAGCACAGAATCAGGCTTCAAGTCACCCACCAATGGAGAAGGTCACTTACTATTATTTTGACCACAGCACCCAGACAAAGGAGAGAGGTCCCACAGCAGAGAACCAGGCATCATATCACCCACCACAGGAGTAGGCCACCATTTAGTTACTTTGACCCCTACACCCAGACGGAGGAGAGAGGTTACACAGCAGAGAATCAGGCATTTAGATCACCCACCACAGGAGTAGGCCACCATTGAATCAGACCCCGGCAACCATGTCAGATGGCACAAGCATAAGCTTTATATCAATCAGCACAGGAGAAGGCGACTTTGACAGACTTTGACCCCTACACCCGGACGGAGGAGAGAGGTTTCAAAGCAGAGAATCAGGCATTTAGATCACCCACCACAGGAGTAGGCCCCAATTTAATGGGACCCCGGCAACCATGTCAGATGGCACAACCTTCAGCTTCATATCAATCAGCACAGGAGAAGGCGACTTTGAAAGACTTTGACCCCTACACCCAGACGGAGGAGAGAGGTTTCACAGCAGAGAATCAGGCATTTAGATCACCCACCACAGGAGTAGGCCCCCATTGAATCAGACCCTGGCAACCATGTCAGATGGCACAACCATCAGCTTTATATCAATCAGCACAGGAGAAGGCGACTTTGAAAGACTTTGACCCCTACACCCAGATGGAGGAGAGAGGTTTCACAGCAGAGAATCAGGCATCATATCAACCACCACAGGAGAAGCCACCATTTAGTTACTTTGACCCCTGCACCCAGGAAGAGGAGAGAGGCACCACAGCACATATTCTGGCATCATATCAGCCACCACAGGAGAAGCCACCATTGAGTTACTTTGACCCCCGCACCCAGGAAGAGGAGAGAGGCACCACAGCACATATTCTGGCATCATATCAGCCACCACAGGAGAAGCCACCATTGAGTTACTTTGACCCCCGCACCCAGGAAGAGGAGAGAGGCACCACAGCACATATTCTGGCATCATATCAGCCACCACAGGAGAAGCCACCATTGAGTTACTTTGACCCCTGCACCCAGGAAGAGGAGAGAGGCCCCACAGCACATATTCTGGCATCATATCAGCCACCACAGGAGAAGCCACCATTTAGTTACTTTGACCCCTTCACCCAAACAGAGGAGAGAGGTTCCACATCAGAGAATCAGGCATCATATCAACCACCACAGGAGTAGGCCACAATTTAATGGGACCCCGGCAACCATGTCAGATGGCACAACCATCAGCTTCATATCAATCAGCACAGGAGAAGGCGACTTTGAAAGACTTTGACCCCTACACCCAGACGGAGGAGAGAGGTTTCACAGCAGAGAATCAGGCATTTAGATCACCCACCACAGGAGTAGGCCCCCATTGAATCAGACCCTGGCAACCATGTCAGATGGCACAACCATCAGCTTTATATCAATCAGCACAGGAGAAGCCACCATTGAGTTACTTTGACCCCTGCACCCAGGAAGAGGAGAGAGGCCCCACAGCACATATTCTGGCATCATATCAGCCACCACAGGAGAAGCCACCATTGAGTTACTTTGATCCCCGCACCCAGGAAGAGGAGAGAGGCACCACAGCACATATTCTGGCATCATATCAGCCACCACAGGAGAAGCCACCATTGAGTTACTTTGACCCCTGCACCCAGGAAGAGGAGAGAGGCCCCACAGCACATATTCTGGCATCATACTAACCACCACAGGAGAAGCCACCATTGAGTTACTTTGACCCCTGCACCCAGGAAGAGGAGAGAGGCCCCACAGCACATATTCTGGCATCATATCAGCCACCACAGGAGAAGCCACCATTGAGTTACTTTGACCCCCGCACCCAGGAAGAGGAGAGAGGCACCACAGCACATATTCTGGCATCATATCAGCCACCACAGGAGAAGCCACCATTGAGTTACTTTGACCCCTGCACCCAGGAAGAGGAGAGAGGCCCCACAGCACATATTCTGGCATCATACTAACCACCACAGGAGAAGCCACCATTAAGTTACTTTGACCCCTGCACCCATGAAGAGGAGAGAGGCCCCACAGCACATATTCTGGCATCATATCAGCCACCACAGGAGAAGCCACCATTGAGTTACTTTGACCCCCGCACCCAGGAAGAGGAGAGAGGCACCACAGCACATATTCTGGCATCATATCAGCCACCACAGGAGAAGCCACCATTGAGTTACTTTGACCCCCGCACCCAGGAAGAGGAGAGAGGCACCACAGCACATATTCAGGCATCATATCACACACCACAGGAGAAGGCCTCTTTCAGTGATTTAGGCCTTTGGACCCAGACAGAGGAGAGAGGCACCACAGCACATATTCTGGCATCATATCAGCCACCACAGGAGAAGCCACCATTGAGTTACTTTGACCCCTGCACCCAGGAAGAGGAGAGAGGCCCCACAGCACATATTCTGGCATCATATCAGCCACCACAGGAGAAGCCACCATTTAGTTACTTTGACCCCTGCACCCAGGAAGAAGAGAGAGGCACCACAGCACATATTCTGGCATCATATCAGCCACCACAGGAGAAGCCACCATTTAGTTACTTTGACCCCTTCACCCAAACAGAGGAGAGAGGTTCCACATCAGAGAATCAGGCATCATATCAACCACCACAGGAGTAGGCCACAATTTAGTTTATTTGACCCCTGCACCCAGGAAGAGGAGAGAGGCCCCACAGCACATATTCTGGCATCATATCACACACCACAGGAGAAGGCCTCTTTCAGTGATTTAGGCCTTTGGACCCAGACAGAGGAGAGAGGTCAGAGATTAGCTTCATATCCCCCAGCACAGCAGAAGACCGCTTTATTTGACTTAGGCCTCAGCACCCAGACAGAAGACAGAGGTAGCATGGCAGAGGTTATGGCTTCATGTCACCCGTTAGTTTAACCGGCCACTTTCATCTGGTTAGGCCCCGGCGCCCAGACAGAGAAGAGTTTCATTCAACTGTGGGTTTCATAAAATTTGTATCAAATAAAGAAGTGGCCCGTAGCACAACAAGACATGTTTTAGGCAGTTAATAAGGACTACTCTGCACAAGGGAGGGACAGGTCCTGTGGGATCCATGCCTGGTTCATCTTTATGAAGGTCAGCTTGTCCACGTTGGCTGTGGACAGGCGGCTGCGCTTGTCAGTAATGACGCCCCCTGCCGTGCTGAATACGCGTTCAGATAAAACGCTGGCCGCCGGGCAGGAAAGCACCTCCAAGGCATAACATGCTAACTCTGGCCACGTGGACAATTTCGAAACCCAGTAGTTGAATGGGGCCGAACCATCCGTCAGGATGTGGAGGGGTGTGCAGACATACTGTTCAACCATGTTAGTGAAATGCTGCCTCCTGCTAACACGTTCCGTATCAGGTGTCGGTGCAGATAGCTGTGGCGTGGAGACAAAACTTTTCCACATTTCTGCCATGCTAACCCTGCCCTCAGATGAGCTGGCCGTGACACAGCTGCGTTGGCGACCTCTTGCCACTCCTCTGCCTTCACCTTCCACCTGTTCCCCTGTGACATGTGGGAATGCTCTCAAGAGCGCCTCTATCAGCGTGCGCTTGTACTCGCGCATCTTACGGTCGCGCTCCAGTTCAGGAATTAAAGTGGGCACATTGTCTTTATACCGGGGATCCAGCAGGGTGGCCACCCAGTAGTCTGCACACGTTAAAACGTGGGCAACTCTGCTGTCGTTGCGCAGGCATTGGAGCATATATTCGCTCATGTGGGCCAGGCTACCCATGGGTAAGGACAAGCTGTCCTCTGTGGGAGGCGTATCGTCATCGTCCACCGTATCCCCCCAGCCACGCACCAGTGATGGGCCTGGGCTGCCACCCCGCTGTGAACTTGCGTCATCCTCGTCCCCCTCCACCTCCTCCTCCTCATCCTCCTCGTCCTCCAGTACAGTGCCTTGGCTGGCGACTTGTGAACCTGTCCTCTGCTGCTTAAACAAACCTCCCTCTGAGCCACTTCGAACAGACTGGCCCGAAAGTGTTAGAAACAAGCCCTCATCCTCCTCCTCCTCCTCCACCTGGGCCACCTCCTCTAACATCATTGCCCTAAGTGTTTTCTCAAGGAGACATAGAAGTGGTATTGTAACGCTGATAACAGTGTCATCGCCACTGGCCATGTTGGTGGAGTACTCGAAACAGCGCAGCAGGGCACACAGGTCTCGCATGGAGGCCCAATCATTGGTGGTGAAGTGGTGCTGTTCGGCAGTACGACTGACGCGAGCGTGCTGCAGCTGAAACTCCACTATGGCCTGCTGCTGCTCGCACAGTCTCTCCAGCATGTGCAAGGTGGAGTTCCACCGGGTGGGCACGTCGCATATGAGGCGGTGAGCGGGAAGGCCGAAGTTCCGCTGTAGCGCAGACAGGCGAGCAGCGGCAGGATGTGAACGGCGGAAGCGCGCACAGACGGCCCGCACTTTATGCAGCAGCTCTGACATGTTGGGGTAGTGGTGAATGAACCTCTGCACCACCAAGTTCAGCACATGCGCCAGGCAAGGGATGTGCGTCAAACCGGCTAGTCCCAGAGCTGCCACGAGATTTCGCCCATTATCGCATACCACCAGGCCTGGCTTGAGGCCCACCGGCAGAAACCACTCGTCGGTCTGTTGTTCAATACCCCGCCACAACTCCTTTGCGCTGTGGGGCCTGTCCCCCAAACATATTAGTTTCAGAATGGCCTGCTGACGTTTACCCCGTGCTGTGCTGAAGTTGGTGGTGAAGGTGTGTGGCTGACCGGATGAGCTGGTGGAAGCAGTGGAGGAGGAAGCCGAGTAGGAGGAGGAGGCTACAGGAGGCAGAGAATGATGCCCTGCGATCCTAGGGGGCGGAAGGACGTGCGCCAAGGAACTGTCCGCCGGGGGCCCAGCCGCCACTACATTCATCCAGTGTGCAGTTAGTGAGATATAGCGTCCCTGGCCGTGCTTACTGGTCCACGTATCTGTGGTTAGGTGGACCTTGCCACAAATGGCGTTGCGCAGTGCACACTTGATTTTATCGGACACTTGCATGTGCAGGGAAGGCACGGCTGTCTTGGAGAAGTAGTGGCGGCTGGGAACCACATACTGCGGGACAGCCATGGCCATCAGCTGTTTGAAGCTGTCTGTGTCCACCAGCCGGAATGACAGCATTTCAAAGGCCAGCAGTTTAGAAATGCTGGCGTTCAGGCCAAGGGCTCGAGGGTGACTCGGGGGGAATTTGCGCTTCCTCTCTAAGGTTTGAGATATTGAGAGCTGAACGCTGCTGTGTGATATAGTGGAGACGCTAGTTGACGGTGGCGGTGGTGGTGGTGTCGGTGGCACATCCTCTGTTTGCTGCTCGGCAGGTGGCAACATTCCTCTCGAGGCGGAAGCCGAGGCAGCAGCGGTAGAGGGAGCAGGGGGAGCCTCAGCGAGTGCCTGGTTTTTAAGGTGTGTACCCCACTGCAGTTCATGCTTTGCATGTAGATGCCTGGTCATGCAGGTTGTGCTGAGGTTCAGAACGTTAATGCCTCGCCTCAGGCTCTGATGGCAGAGCGTGCAAGTCACTCGGGTCTTGTCGGTAGGACATTGTTTAAAGAAGTGCCATGCCAGGGAACTCTTTGAAGCTGCCTTTGTGGGGCTGGGTCCCTGTTGGCGATGTCCAGTAGCAGGCGAACTCTGGGGGCGGTGGCTCGTCTGCTTTGGCCCCCTGCTCCCTCTTTGGCTTCGCTGTTGTCTCGGTCTCACCACTACCTCTTCCTCTGAACTGTGAAAGTCATCGCCACGACCTTCAGTCCATGTGGGGTCTAAGACCTCATCGTCCTCTGCATCGTCTTCCACCCAGTCTCCCTCCCTGACCTCCTCCTGTTCAGTCTGCACACTGCAAAAAGACGCGGCAGTGGGCACCTGTGTTTCGTCATCATCAGAGAGTCGGTGACTCTGCTGTGGTGGTATTCCCATGTCCTCTTCATCTGGAGACATAAGTGGTTGTGCGTCAGTGCATGGTATGTCTTCCTCCACTGGGGAAGGGCTAGGTGGACGCCCCTGGGAAACCCTGGAAGCAGAGTCTTCAAACAGAAGAAGAGACTGCTGCATAACTTGTGGCTCAGACCGTTTCCCTGATATGCTTGGGGGTGATGTGACAGACTGATGGGCTTGGTTTTCAGGTGCCACCTGTGCGCTTTCCGCAGAAGACTGGGTGGAAGACCATGTGGTGAACGTGCTGGAAGCACTGTCGGCCACCCAATCGATTAATGCCTGTACCTGTTCAGGCCTTACCATCCTAAGAGCGGCATTGGGCCCCACGAGATATTGCGGTACATTCTGCCGGCTAGTTGAGGGAGTTCGTTCCCTACTGTGTGCGCCTGGGGCCGAACGGCCACGTCCTCTACCAGCAACAGAGGCTCCACGGACACCACCACGACCGCGTCCTCGTCCCTTAATAGTATTTTTCTTCATTGTTGCGATTCAACTCGCACCACAATGAAATATATTATTTTTTATAAGCAAAATCCCCTCACTGGAATACTTTCAGTCTTTTGACTGTATGGATTACAGATGGAATGACTGTTATATGTGAGTACCGCTTTCTTTGACAGATTCTAGTATGGGTACATATATGTTTTCCCAACCCCAGCACATTAGTTTGCTAATTCCAGATGTATGAAACGCAGGCCTAACTGTATCTAGTATATTGAACGCCAGATAAACTAACTTGGCCTTTTTTAAATAAAAAAAATTCCCTCACTGGAATACTTTCAGTCTTTTGACTGTATGGATTACAGATGGAATGACTGTTATATGTGAGTACCGCTTTCTTTGACAGATTCTAGTATGGGTACATATATGTTTTCCCAACCCCAGCACATTAGTTTGCTAATTCCAGATGTATGAAACGCAGGCCTAACTGTATCTAGTATATTGAACGCCAGATAAACTAACTTGGCCTTTTTTAAATAAAAAAAATTCCCTCACTGGAATACTTTCAGTCTTTTGACTGTATGGATTACAGATGGAATGACTGTTATATGTGAGTACCGCTTTCTTTGACAGATTCTAGTATGGGTACATATATGTTTTCCCAACCCCAGCACATTAGTTTGCTAATTCCAGATGTATGAAACGCAGGCCTAACTGTATCTAGTATATTGAACGCCAGATAAACTAACTTGGCCTTTTTTAAATAAAAAAAATTCCCTCACTGGAATACTTTCAGTCTTTTGACTGTATGGATTACAGATGGAATGACTGTTATATGTGAGTACCGCTTTCTTTGACAGATTCTAGTATGGGTACATATATGTTTTCCCAACCCCAGCACATTAGTTTGCTAATTCCAGATGTACGAAACGCAGGCCTAACTGTATCTAGTATATTGAACGCCAGATAAACTAACTTGGCCTTTTTTAAATAAAAAAAATCCCCTCACTGGAATACTTTCAGTCTTTTGACTGTATGGATTACAGATGGAATGACTGTTATATGTGAGTACCGCTTTCTTTGACAGATTCTAGTATGGGTACATATATGTTTTCACAACCCCAGCACATTAGTTTGCTAATTCCAGATGTATGAAACGCAGGCCTAACTGTATCTAGTATATTGAACGCCAGATAAACTAACTTGGCCTTTTTTAAATAAAAAAAATTCCCTCACTGGAATACTTTCAGTCTTTTGACTGTATGGATTACAGATGGAATGACTGTTATATGTGAGTACCGCTTTCTTTGACAGATTCTAGTATGGGTACATATATGTTTTCCCAACCCCAGCACATTAGTTTGCTAATTCCAGATGTATGAAACGCAGGCCTAACTGTATCTAGTATATTGAACGCCAGATAAACTAACTTGGCCTTTTTTAAATAAAAAAAATTCCCTCACTGGAATACTTTCAGTCTTTTGACTGTATGGATTACAGATGGAATGACTGTTATATGTGAGTACCGCTTTCTTTGACAGATTCTAGTATGGGTACATATATGTTTTCCCAACCCCAGCACATTAGTTTGCTAATTCCAGATGTATGAAACGCAGGCCTAACTGTATCTAGTATATTGAACGCCAGATAAACTAACTTGGCCTTTTTTAAATAAAAAAAATTCCCTCACTGGAATACTTTCAGTCTTTTGACTGTATGGATTACAGATGGAATGACTGTTATATGTGAGTACCGCTTTCTTTGACAGATTCTAGTATGGGTACATATATGTTTTCCCAACCCCAGCACATTAGTTTGCTAATTCCAGATGTATGAAACGCAGGCCTAACTGTATCTAGTATATTGAACGCCAGATAAACTAACTTGGCCTTTTTTAAATAAAAAAAATTCCCTCACTGGAATACTTTCAGTCTTTTGACTGTATGGATTACAGATGGAATGACTGTTATATGTGAGTACCGCTTTCTTTGACAGATTCTAGTATGGGTACATATATGTTTTCCCAACCCCAGCACATTAGTTTGCTAATTCCAGATGTATGAAACGCAGGCCTAACTGTATCTAGTATATTGAACGCCAGATAAACTAACTTGGCCTTTTTTAAATAAAAAAAAAATTCCCTCACTGGAATACTTTATGGCTTTTCACTGTATGGATTACAGGTGGACTGGTATTAGTAGGGGTGACACAAGCACACCCAAGTCCCTGATGTAGGATTTCTATGGCACAGACCACTATTACAAGTGATTAATGGACGTTGGGAGAGATTGTGCTGCAGCACTAGTCCCAAGATGGCCGCCGCCTATCAGCCCAGTAACATGTGCCACAAAATGGTCTGCACAACCTTTAAAAAAAATAGCCTTGGACTGTGCTGCTAAATCGCTATTGGTCTGAATCCCAGGTGTAGATGTCTGACTTGTTTGGAGCTTTGGAATGCACACTGTGGCAGCTTCTGCTGCAGCACTACAAGTCGCAAAATGTCCCAAGATGGCCGCCGCCTATCAGCCCAGTAACATGTGCCACAAAATGGTCTGCACAACCTTTAAAAAAAATAGCCTTGGACTGTGCTGCTAAATCGCTATTGGTCTGAATCCCAGGTGTAGATGTCTGACTTGTTTGGAGCTTTGGAATGCACACTGTGGCAGCTTCTGCTGCAGCACTACAAGTCGCAAAATGGCGGCCGGCGGTCAGCCCAGGTACATGTGGATGGAAAAATCACTCTGGCCACTCTAAAAATAGCCAATCCCTATCAAAAAAGCAGCTCAGCTGCAGTTGTTCAGATGAATCACAGGTGGAGGAGAGAAATTTGCTTCCAGTTATTCAATTATCCCTGCCTATTCTCGCCCTAGCATCAGCTGCGTCTATCCCTGTTCTATTCACATCGGGAGTGAGCACGTCCCGACGTGCGCACAAGCTTATAAAGAGGCTGAGTCACATGCTGCACTTGGCCAATCACAGCCTTGCCAATAGTAGGCATGGCTGCGAAGGCATCTTAGGGCAAGTAGTATGATGCATGTTGATTGGCTGCTTTGCAGCCTTTCAAAATGCGCCAAAATACATGCCGAACGACGAACCCGAACCCGAACTTTTACGAAAAAGTTCGGGTTCGGGTCCGTGTCACGAACACCCCAAAATTCGGTACGGACCCAAACTATGCTCGAACTGTTCGCTCAACACTAGTCTTAGGTAGGATCTCATTTTTTGCGGGATGGGATGACAGTTTGATTGGTACCATTATGGGGCACATATGCCTTTTTTATTGCGTGGTATTACACTTTTTGTGATGTAAGGTTTTAAAAAATGTATTTTTTGGCACATTTTTTATTTTTTTTATGGTGTTCACCAGATAGGTTGGATCACATGCTATTTTTATAGAGCAGGTCGTTAGGGACATGACAATACCTAATATACAGTATGCATTTTTTTTAGCTTAATTTTTTCAATAAAAGCATGTTTGAAAAAAATATGTTTTTGTGTCTCCATTTAAAAAAAAAATTTGGGGATGATTGGCTTATGTAGGGGCTCACTTTTTGTAGGATGAGGTCACAGTTTGATTGGTGCTAATTTTAGATACATATGGCTTTTTGATCACATTTTATACAATTTATTGGGAATTGCAATTCCATCATAGTTTTTCTTTTTTTTTTTTATGGTGTTCACCATGCGGTAAAAGTAACATGATCCTTTTATAGATCAGGTCCTTACGGAAACAGCGATGGCAGACATGTTTAGTGTTTTTTTTTTTTTACATTTTTAACCAATTTTGTGTGGATACAGGAAGGTTTTTTTTTATTTATTTTTTACTTTCTTCATTTATTTTTTTATTTGTTGGACCCATACCCACTTGGTTCTTAAAGATCCAGTGGGTCTGATGGTTTACAATACACTGCAGTACACTATATAGTGTACTGCAGTGTATTGAACAAACAGTAAGCCTGATCAAGCTCCTGCCTTTAGCAGAGCAGCAGAGCAGCGGCCCGATGGTTAGCCCTTTCATACGGCAGTCCCTAAGGACCACAGCATGGAAGGGGTTAAACGGCCGACATTGGTGCCAGCACCGATGTCAGCCGTTTCAAGCAGAGTGTTATCTGGACATTACAGCTAACACTCTAGCCAGCTGCCGCCCTGCATCTCCTTCACGGCCGCTCATCAGGACTTTGCCGCACAGACCTCTGGGAATTGATCACAAAATAAACACCTCCCCGTCCAGGCCCTAGCTAATACAGAGTAGTGATGGCCAGTTCGCAGTGTTCGCCGACGAACACATGCGATCTGCCATCTTTATTCCCAAGCCTGGCGATGAAGAGGTAAGTCCTTATCTGCGCCTGCGCCGCGAGCCGCTCTGAAACACATGCAGTCACCAGGAGCAGGCAGTTCCGAGAACAGCCTTCATTGGGCTGTTCTTGGAACTGCCTGCTCCCGGTGACCGCATGTGTTTCAGAGCGGCTCATGGCGCAGGCACAGGTAAGGACTTACCTCTGCATCGCCGGGCTTGGGAATAAAGATGGCAGATTGCATGTGTTCCTCGGCGAACACTGCGAACTGGCCATCACTAATACAGAGGTCGTCTCTACCTCACCTATAGAGCACAGTTCACACAGGACTACGGCTTCATACAATGCATTGCAAAGTCTTTAGTCCTTTTTTTCTTTACATTTGTTATGTTGTGACCCTAAAGGAAATTAAAAATTCACACATACCAAAAACTTTTGCACAGCAAAGTAAGGTTTAAAGTGCAAAAAAGAGGTTTTATTAGCCCATGTCTAGCCCACTTTGCCTTTGCAGCTAAAGGAGGGCGTGTTTTGCACAGTAAAAGTGGCTGAAATGCATGCACAGTTTCCTGGACATTTTTAATCGCTCTTGCAGTTCAGTGGAAGACTTGAGGAACCAGTTGACAACTTTTACTATTACACCTGCCTTTAATATTGAGGCACAATAAGGCCCCTTTCACACGGGCGAGATTTCCGCGCGGGTGCAATGCGTGAGGTGAACGCTGAATCCGGACCCATTCATTTTACACCTGGTGATGGATCATGTGATGGACCATGTGATGAGCGCAGTGACGTCATCAAAGGTCCTATTCCTGTGCACAGCAAAGATGAAGACAGAAGAGAAGCCGGGTTGCGCAATCAAGTGGATTAAGGTGAGTTAAATAATTGTATTTATTTTTTAACCCCTCCAGCCCTATTGTACTAAGCATTCTGTATTAAGAATACTATTATTTTCCCTTATAACCATGTTATAAGGGAAAATAACACAATCTACAGAACACCGATCCCAAACCCGAACTTCTGTGAAGAAGTCCGGGTTCGGGTCTGGGTACCAAACATGCTGATTTTTCTCACGCGCTTGCAAAACGCATTACAATGTTTTGCACTCATGCGGAAAAATTGTGCATTTTCCCGCAACGTACCCGCATCTTATCCGAGCCAAAAATATGACGCCCGTGTGAAAGAGGCCTAACTATATCACTAACAGAATGGCTTAACGATGAATGTCGGTGCACTTGACAGTGATGCATCCCGCAATATTTCACACCTGCCTTTAATAGTAAGGCACAGTAACTGTATCACTAACAGAACAGATTAACAATGAATGTCTGTGCACTTGACAGTGATGCACACGGCAATATATTACACCTGCCTTTAATACTGAAACACAGTAACAGTATCACCAAAATAATGGATTAACTATGAATGTCGGTGCACTTGAAAGTGATGCACCCGGCAATATATTACACTTGCCTTTAATACTGAAGCACAGTAACTGTATCGCTAACCAAATGAATTAACTATGAATGTCAGTGCACTGCACAGTGATGCACGCAGCAATACACTCTCCATGCAGTCCCCCTCTCCATTTCCAATATTATTCTTTAACTCCTTAAGGACACAGCCTTATTTCACCTTAAGGACCAGGCCATTTTTTGCTAATCTGACCAGTGTCACTTTAAGTGGTGATAACTTTAAAACAATTTGACTTATCCAGGCCGTTCTGAGATTGTTTTTTCGTCACATATTTCACTTCATGACACTGGTAAAATGAAGTAAAAAAAATTCATTTTTATTTATAAAAAAAATACCAAATTTACCAAATATTTGAAAAAAATGGCTAATTTCCAAGTTTCAATTTCTCTATTTCTATAATACATAGTAATACCTCCAAACATAGTTATTACTTTACATTCCCCATATGTCTACTTCATGTTTGCATCATTTTGGGAATGATATTTTATATTTTGGGGATGTTACAAGGCTTAGAAGTTTGGAAGCAAATCTTAAAATTTTCAAAAACCCAATTTTTAGGGACCAGTTCAGGTCTGAAGTCACTTTGTGAGGCTTATATAATAGAAACCACCAAAAAATGACCTCATTCTGAAAACTAAACCCCTCAAGGTATTCAAAACTGATTTTACAAACTTTGTTAACCCTTTAGGTGTTGCACAAGAGTTATTGGCAAATGGGGAATAAATTTGAAAAAAAAATTTTTTTGCCACATTTTCCATTTTAACCCATTTTTTCCACTAACAAAGCAAGGGTTAACAGCCAAACAAGACTGTATCTTTATTGCCCTGACTCTGCCGTTTACAAAAACACCCCATATGTGGCTGTACACTACTGTACGGCCACACAGCGGGGCGTAGAGGGAAAGGTGTGCCGTTTGGTTTTTGGAGGGCTGATTTTTATGGACCGGTTTATTTATACCGTGTCCTGTTTCAACCCCCCTGATGCACACCTGGAGTAGAAACTCCCTAAAAGTGACCCCATTTTGGAAACTACGGGATAAGGTGGCGGTTTTGTTGGGATTATTTTTAGGGTACATATGATTTTTGGTTGCTCTATATTACATTTTTGTGAGGCAAGGTTACCAAAAATTGAAATTCTGAAATTTCATCTCCATTTGCCATTAACTGTTGAGGAACACCTAAAGGGTTAATAAAGTTTGTAAAATCAGTTTTGAATACCTTGAGGGATGTAGTTTCTTAGATGGGTCACTTTTGTGGAGTTTTTACTCTAGGGGGCATCAGGGGGGCTTCAAAATGGACATGGTGTCAATAAAAAAGGACATCAAAATCGGCCTTCCAGAAACCATGTCGGTCCTTTCCTTTTGCGCCCTGCCTTTTAGTGATAAAGCAGTTTACGACCACAAATGTGGCGTTTCTGTAAACTGCAGTATCAGGGTAATAAATATTATGTTTTGTTTGGTTGTTAACCCTTGCTTTGTTACCGGAAAAAACGGATTGAAATGGAAAAGTGCCAAAAATAGCTGTTTTGGCACTGTTTTTATTTTTTATTTTACCGTGTTAATCTGGGGGGGTTAGGTCATGGGGTATTTTTATAGAGGTGATTCTTACGGATGCGGTGATAGGTTTTATACTATATTATCCTTTTTGAAAGTCTAAGAGTCTTTTTTCTTTTTTTGCCGATTTTATTATGTAGGGGCTTTTTTTTTGCTGGATGAGAGGACGGTTTTATTGGCACTATTTTGGGGGCTATAGGACTTTTTGATCGCTTGCTATTAAAATTTTTGTTGTGTAAGATGACCGTTTTTGTTGTGTTTTGCAGTGTTTTTTTTTTTTTTTTTGACCGTGTTAATCTGGGGGGTTAGGTCATGGGGTATTTTTATAGAGGAGATTCTTACGGACGCGGCGATACCTAATAAGTCTACATTTTTCTACAATTATTTAGGTTTTAGACTATATTATCCTTTTTGATACAAAGAAAATGTTTTTGTATTTCTAAAGTCTAAGAGTAATTTCTTTGCTTTTTTTTTAGCCGATTATCTTATGTAGGGGCTCATTTTTTGCGGGATGAGAGGACGGTTTTATTGGCACTATTTTGGGGGCTATAGGACTTTTTGATCGCTTGCTATTAAAATTTTTGTTGTGTAAGGTGACAAAAAAAGTTCTTTTTTTTGCACTTTTTTTTTTTTTTTGGACCGTGTTAATCTGGGGGGTTAGGTCATGGGGTATTTTTATAGAGGAGATTATTACCGACACCACGATACCTAATTTGTATACTTTTTAAAAATTATTTAAGTTTTTTTGGGTGTCTCAAGTCTGAGAACCAGTTTTTTTATCCGATGTCAGTGGCTAAATTGGGATATAAATTTAGTACTCCATGGAAGTGTGATACTCCCTGAAGCAACCGTCAATGCTGAGGCCCGGATGATCGGGGCACGTGTCGCACTGAGTAGTGGTGTCCTTCCGTATCCCCCTCCTGCGACACACTGCACTTTTTTTGGGTTTGTCCCTTCTTTCCAGTATGGGGGACCACACCTGGAAAGTGTTGGCCAGGGACGATCCGGACGCCTCCAGTTCCCGAGGTACTCCGGCCTGCTCTTTCCCGGTCTGAAAAGATCAGGGCCTTGAGGACTGCCTCATAGGACTGAAGGAATGTCCCTGTGTTGCCAGCGCTTCGGGATAGTACAAAAAAGTTGTACAAGGCAACCTGCACCAAGTAGACCACAACTTTTTTGTACCATGCCCGGGTTTTGCGCATGGCGTTATATGGCTTGAGGACTTGATCAGAGAGATCAACTCCTCCCATATACCGATTGTAGTCGATGATACAATCGAGCTTGAGGACCGTTGCCACGGTACCTCGCACAGGGATAGGGGTGATGCCGTTACCATGAATTGTGGACAGTACAAGGACATCCCTCTTGTCCTTATATCTGATCAGCAACAGGTTTTAACTGGTAAGGGCACGGGTCGCACCCCTGGGGATAGGTACCTGGAGGGGGTGGGCAGGGAGGCCGTGTTGATTTTTCCGCACGGTCCCACAAGCGGACGTGGATCTGGCGGCAAGGGACTGGAACAAGGGGATACTAGTATAAAAGTTATCCACGTAAAGGTGGTAACCTTTATCTAGCAGTGGGTACATAAGGTCCCACACAAGTTTCCTGCTAACACCCAGAGTGGGGGGACATTCTGGGGGTTGAATACGGGAATCTCGCCCCTCGTATACACAAAACTTGTAAGTGTACCCTGAGGTACTCACAAAGTTTGTATAGCTTCACGCCATACCTCGCCCGCTTGGAGGGCACATACTGGCGGAAAATGAGTCTCCCCTTGAACGCAATGAGAGACTCATCAACCGCGACCTCCCTTCCAGGTACATAGGCCTGTACAAATTTGTCCCCAAAATGATCGATGACCGGCCGTATCTTATACAGACGGTCATAGGCAGGATCACCTTGAGGGGGACATGCTGCATTATCTGAATAATGCAGACATTTCCGGATGGCCTCAAACCAGGAGCGTGTCATGGCCGTACTGTAAAGTGGGGCCTGGTAGAGGACGTCCCCACTTCAGTAATGCCTGACACTAGGTTTCTTGACCAGGCCCATATGCAGAACAAGGCCCCAAAATGTCCTCATCTCGGCTGTACTGACCGGCGTCCAGCCACCAAGCCTGGCCAAAAAGGAGCCCGGGTATTGAGCAACGAACTGTTGGGCGTACAGGTTCGTCTGCTCCACCATCAGATTTACCAGTGGGTCACTGAAAAAAATTACAAAAAAAGTAACATTCAGTGTAGCCCACTGTGGAAATCTGGATTCCTGATTGGCCTACAAAATCAGGAATCACGGGCTCATATCGCTCTGGGCTACACCAGACAGGTTCACCGGCAGGGTGCTCCGGTGGATTTAACTGGTGGGCCGGAAAACTAGTACGAGCCCCAGAGCTTCTCGTACTAGGGTGGGCCACAGGGTCCCTAGCATGGCTGTCCCCTTGCTCCGCCTGGCGGCGTCTCCGCCGCCTTGGGGGCTCATCAACATCGCTAGATGATGAGGAGGATGCGGATGACAACAGGAAAGTGGGGTCATCCTCGTCCTCACTGGGACTCTCGGAGTCGAAGACAAGCTGGGCGTATGCCTCCTCGGCCGAGAACGTCTGGCAGGCCATAGGGGAGTGTGTGTCTGCGTGTGTGTAAATCTTTATTTGGTGTGCGTGTGTGTGGGGGCACGGGTGTTCGCGGACTTATCTCTAAAACGAACAGAAAAAAAAAAGACTAACTAAAAAAAGGGGGGAAAATGTGATAAAAAAGTAAAAATAAAAAAATAAAAACCGCTGATCAACCGTCCGAAGTTGATCAGCGGTGGGGTGTGCGATGCGCTAACAGTGGCTGGACGCTAAGAGTGACGGCCACAGTCAGCGTATGCACAAAAAAATATATAAAAAAATGCCTGCACCCTAAAAAAGTTGTGGGGGGGAGGGGGGGCAGGGGGGCAAGCAGAAGCACCCCTGGGGGTCTAGGGTCACACAGCTGTGCTGTGGACCCCAGACACCCTACTTAGGGTGATGCAAGAAAACTTTTTTTTACCACTAACTTTCCCTTTTATATCCGTGCCTAGCCCAACCTTTCCCTATACATTCCCTAATTACCTGATGATAAAGATGGGGGTGCTGGGGCACAGATCGGGTCCTGGGGGCAAGGATGGGTGCTGGGGCACAGATCAGACACGTGCAGGCAGCGCTTCTCTCTCCTCGCGCTCCGGACACAAAAGGAGGAGGAGAGGAGCACTGCTATCATTTGAAACTTGTGCAGGCCCGCCCACCAACCAATCAGAAGCGATCCTGAGAGGTGATATCACCATCACCACTCAGGATCGCAGGATGGTGATTGGTGGGGTAAAATCGCAGGATGGTGATTGGTGGGGTAAAATCGTATCTGTACGCCCTATGTCCGGAAGAGGTTAAAGCAGTTTGCAGCAATACTGTGTCTAATACATGAGTGCATGCCACGTCTCTCCCTATGCTCAGCTCACAGGACAATGGCAGAGACTGAACGTGACGAGCAGGGCCAGTGTCAGCACCCGGCATACCCAGGCAAGTGTCGGGGCCCACTGTTCTAGGGGGCCCACTCGTTTCCGCGGCCCCTTTAAACATTTTTACATACAATTGACAGTGTTGCTGTGCAGCGCTGCTGCCGTCTCATAGGATCTCCAGGCGTAGAGTTAGTGCGCATACACGGCGTGAGTACAGTGGGACACTGTCAGCGATGACTCGTCTCGGAGGACACAGGCGGAGGCGGAGCTGATCAGCAGACGCAGCTGCAGAAGATTCAAGACAGCATAGCAGCCGAGCTGAGCCCAAGGAAGGAAACCTATAGTTTTATTAGAATTTAGGACAGGTGAACAGACTATGGCCGCAGGGCTTATGTACACCAAAATAAAGGCTCAAGCCAATCATTGAATAGAGGACATAGACATATGCTAACTATTACCATGTGTTGCTCAGCTCAATAAGCACATGCCTATAAAACACAATATAAACTCCTATAAGAAAATACCAGAACGCATGAAATCAATTATACACTTTATTGGCAAAAATTCATGAGGGAAATTACCTCTTATGAATTTTTCCCAATAAAGTGTATTATTCATTATTATTTTCTTATAGGAGTTTATGTTTTAGGCCTCATGCACACGGCTGTTGTGTGCCCGTGGCCGTATTGCGGCACCCATATGGTAGGTCCGCAACACAATACACTAGCACCGGCCCATGCGCACTCTGCATCACGAATGTGGACCCATTCACTTGAATGGGTCCGCAATCACAAAGATGCGGAGCGGAAGCACGGATCGGAACCCCACGGAAGTTGAATGGGTCCGGATCCGTCCCGGCCACCGCACAAACGTTGCCCTTGCATTGGGGACCGTAAATTGCGGTCCCCAATGCACAGAACGGAAGCACAACGGCCGTGTGCATGAGGCCTAAGGGCTCTTTCACATGAGCGGATGCCGTGCGTGTAACCTGCTGTGTGAAAAACAGTCAAGCCCCGCTGCGGACAGCAGAGACACGGAGCATTAACATGATTGATAATGCTCCGTGCCTCTCTGTGATCTTTTTACTACAAAATCACAGTGAGATAAAGTTGTCTCCGTGATTTTGTAGTTAAAAGGTCACAGAGAGGTACAGAGCATTATCAAATATGTTAATGCTCCGTGTCTCTGCTGTCTGGAATGGGGCTTGGCACTCTTTCTCTCAGCGGATTACCCGCACGGCATCCGCTCGTAAGAAAGAGCCCTTAGAATGGTGTAGCAGTGCAGCATAATTTTATTATTAAGACCTGGCATCTGCCTGCCAAAAGACAACAGCAAGATGGACTAGAAAAAAGGCTGGAGTCAGCAAGAGGTGGGATGTAACCAGCTGGAGTCTACAGGCTAAAGTAAGAGGGGGTCATTTACAAAGACGTTCATTTACGTTGGTCTTTGTTTCCCCCCTACACTGGCAAGTAAGGACCTAATTTATGACAATGTCTTGGCACAAAAACGGGGTCATACAACTTTTTTTATGCCTAAAACTGGCATGGTGCACTTTGAAAATTACCCACATAGTCTGTAAATAGTCAGAAGTATCTTCTGTCCCAAAAAATACACTGCCTGTCCAAAAAAATAAGTTGTCACAAAAAAAAAAGATTCTCAATGGGGTTAAGGTCTGGACTCTGTGGTGGCCAATCCATGTGTGAAAATTATGTCTCATGCTCCCTCAACCACTCATTCACAATTTGAGCCCGATGAATCCTGGCATTGTCATCTTGGAATATTCCGGTGCCATCAGGGAAGAACAAATCCATTGATGGAATAACCTGGTCATTCAGTATGTTCAGGTAGTCAGCTGAACTCATTCTTGGAGCACATACTGTTGCTGAACCTAGTCCTGACCAACTGCAGCAACCCCAGATCATAGCACTGCCCCCACAGGCTTGTACAGTAGGCACTAGGCATGATGGGTGCATCACTTCATCTGCCTTACTTCTTACCCTGATACGCCCATCACTCTGGAACAGGGTAAATCTTGACTCATCAGACCACATGACCTTCTTCCATCGCTCCAGAGTCCAATCTTTATGCTCCCTAGCAAATTGAAGTCTTTTTTTTCTGGTTTTCCTCACTGATTAGTGGTTTTCTTACGCCTACACAGCTGTTCAGTCCCAATCCCTTGAGTTCCCTTCGCATTGTGCGTGTGGAAATGCTCTTACTGTCACTATTATACATAGCCCTGAGTTCTACTGTTGTTTTTCTTCGATTTGATTTCTCCAAACGTTTAAGTGATTGCCTATCACGATCATTCAGAATTTTTTTCCCGCAACATTTCTTCCTCGAATACGATGGGTCTCCACTATCCTTCCAGTTTTTAATAATGCGTTGGACTGTTCTTAACCCAGTTTCTTCAATCTCCTTAGATGTTTTCTCTGCTTGATGCATGCCAATGATTTGACCCTTCTCAAACAGACTAACATCTTTTCCACGACCACGAGATGTGTCTTTCGACATGGTTGTTTAAGAAATAAGAAGCAACTCATTGCACCAGTTGGGGTTAAATAACTTGTTGCCAGCTGAAAGATAATCGCCCATGCAGTAATTATCCAATAGGAGGCTCATACCTATTTTCTTAGTTAAATTCAGGTGTCAACTTTTTTTGGGGACGGGCAGTGTAGAATTCAGGGAGAAGTGTAGAAGTGGTGGATGCAGCTGCAGTCTCTCTCAGTGTGCCTGTGAAACTGCATGCTGTGAGAGAGAAGAGAGAGACATTGCTTCAGTCAGATATCAGTAATGACAGACTCACTGCTGACTGAGCCTTATAGTTCTCTCAGAGAACTGTCTACAAGGCTCAGCATGCCCAGTCTGTTATTACTGATTACTAGAGGACAGTACAGGGAAGGAGTGTAAGGCGGGCAAAGAACTATAAGGCCCCTTACACACGCGCGCGTTTTCCGCATGGGTGCAATGCGTGACGTGAACGCATAGCACCTGCACTGAATCCTGACCCATTCATTTCAATGGGTCTGTGTACATGAGCGTTGTCACACATTACTTCTGCATTGCGTGAAAATCGCAGCATGTTCTATATTCAGCATTTTTCACGCAGAGAAGTGAATGGGGCTTCAGTGAAAAATGCATTGCATCAGCAAGCAACTGCAGATGCAGTGCGTTTTTCACTGATGGTTGCTAAGAGATGTTGTCTGTAAACCTTCTGTTTTTTATAACACATGGGAAAATTCCATGAAAACGCATTGCGTGAACAACTGAACACAATCGCAGACAAAACTGACTGAACTTGCTTGCAAAATGGTGCGAGTTTCCCTGAACGCATCCTGAACGCATCCGGAGCCAATCCGTCATGCTCGTGTAAAAGAGGCCTAAGGCTGAGTTCACACGGGCGAGTATTCCGCGCGGGTGCAATGCGGGAGGTGAACGCATTGCACCCGCACTGAATCTGGACCCATTCATTTCTATGGGGCTGTGCACATGAGCTATGATTTTCAGGCATCACTTGTGCGTTGCGTGAAAATCGCAGCATGCTCTATAATGTGCGTTTTCCACGCAACGCAGGCCCCAAAGAAGTGAATGGGGCTGCGTGAAAATCGCAAGCATCCGCAAGCAATTTTCACGCACGGTTGCTAGGAGACGATCTGGATGGAGACCCGATCATTATTATTTCCCCTTATAACATGGTTATAAGGGAAAATAATAGCATTCTGAATACAGAATGCTAAGTAAAATAGGGCTGGAAATAAAAAAATAATTTAACTGACCTTAATCCACTTGTCCACGCAGCCGGCATCTCTTCTGTCTTTAACTGTGAGCAATAGGACCTTTGATGACGTCACTACGCTCATCACATGATCCATCACCATGGTGATGGATCATGTGATGGACCATGTGATGAACGCAGTGACATCATCAAAGGTCCTATTGCTCACAGTTAAAGACAGAAGAGATGCCGGCTGCGCGAACAAGTGGATTAAGGTGAGTTAAAAATAATTAAATTTATTTTTAACCCCTCCAGCGCTAATGTACTATGCATTCTGTATTCAGAATGCTATTATTTTCCCTTATAACCATGTTATAAGGGAAAATAATACAATCTACAGAACACCGATTCCAAGCCCGAACTTCTGTGAAGAAGTTAGGGTTTGGGTACCAAACATGCACGATTTTTCTAACGCGAGTGCAAAACACATTACAATGTTTTGCACTCGCGCTGAAAAATCGAGCATGTTCCCGCAACGCACCCGCACCTTTTCCCGCAACGCCCATGTGAACTCAGCCTAAGGCTCAGCATGTTCACTTCAGCCTGTGTCATAGTAGTCTGCTGCAGCCTGCCCTGCTGTGCCACAAATTAAAATATCATCATATTGATAATTATTGGGCATTGGGAGCACAGGGGCAGGCAGCAGCATAGTGCTATCAGCATTCATATTGATATTTATTGTGTCACATCACATATGTACAGCTGATATATACTTAGTTTTTCATATGTGAAGTGAAAAATTGACCAATTTTCTTATATATGGTGACTAGGGATGAGCGAACCCGAACTGTATAGTTCGGGTTCGTACCGAATTTTGGGGTGTCCGTGACACGGACCCGAACCCGAACATTTTCGTAAAAGTCCGGGTTCGGGTTCGGTGTTCGGCGCTTTCTTGGCGCTTTTTGAAAGGCTGCAAAGCAGCCAATCAACAAGCGTCATACTACTTGGCCCAAGAGGCCATCACAGCCATGCCTACTATTGGCATGGCTGTGATTGGCCAGTGCACCATGTGACCCAGCCTCTATTTAAGCTGGAGTCACGTAGCGCCGCACGTCACTCTGCTATGATCAGTATAGGGAGAGGTTGCAGCTGCGACGTTAGGGCGAGATTAGGCAGATTAACTCCTCCAAAAGACTTCATTCTGTGATTGATCTGCAGCTGTGGATCATTGAAGTGCTATTCTTGACTTGCTCACTTTTTTGAGGCTGCCCAGAGCGTTTTTAGATCACTTTTTTTCTGGGGTGATCGGCGGCCATTTTGTGACTTGTGGTGCGCCAGCACGAGCTATCACCAAGTGTATTTAACCATCGATAGTGTGGTTATTTTGTGCTATATCCTACATCAGCTGCAGGCTGAGCCTGTGTCACCGAAGTGCCTTTAACCATCAACAGTCTGGTTATTTTTTGGCCGTATACTACATGTGGTGCAGGCTGAGCCTGTGTCAAAGAAGTGCATTTAACCATAAACAGTGTGGTTATTTTTTTGCCATATATTACATCAGGGGCAAGTTGAGCCTGTCACCCAGCGCCTAAAAAATAGACCTGACATTTCTATTCAACCAAATCTGCACAGTTTTAGCTGGTCAAGTTATTTGTAGTGACCGTAAAAGCAGACTTTTTGTTCTGGGTTGAAAAAGCATTCCCAAATTTGCCATTCTCAAAATAACTTGTTTGTGGTATTTGAGGCCTACTTGAAATCTATCCCAAAAAGAAAATCTTACATTGAAGGTATTGATAGTGTCATTCAGAAAAACCTAAGACACATGCTAGCGTGCTGATAGAAGTGTCATTCTGTGATTAAACCTATAACTGTCACACAGCGCAAAAAAAAACAGGTCTCACATCTCTATTCAACCAAATCTGCACAGTTTTAGCTGGTCAAGTTATTTGTAGTGACCGTAAAAGCAGACTTTTTGTTCTGGGTTGAAAAAGCATTCCCAAATTTGCCATTCTCAAAATAACTAGTTTGTGGTATTTGAGGCCTACTTGAAATCTATCCCAAAAAGAAAATCTTACATTGAAGGCATTGATGGTGTCATTCAGAAAAACCTAAGACACACGCTAGCGTGCTGATAGAAGTGTCATTCTGTGATTAAACCTATAACTGTCACACAGCGCAAAAAAAAACAGGTCTCACATCTCTATTCAACCAAATCTGCACAGTTTTAGCTGGTCAAGTTATTTGTAGTGACCGTAAAAGCAGACTTTTTGTTCTGGGTTGAAAAAGCATTCCCAAATTTGCCATTCTCAAAATTGTGGTGAACGGGAACAATGAGGAAAACATCTAATAAGGGACGCGGACGCGGATGTGGACATGGTCGTGGTGGTGTTAGTGGACCCTCTGGTGCTGGGAGAGGACGTGGCCGTTCTGCTACAGCCACACGTCCTAGTGAACCAACTACCTCAGGTCCCAGTAGCCAGCAGAATTTACAGCGATATTTGGTGGGGCCAATGCCGTTATAAGGATGGTAAGGCCTGAGCAGGTACAGGCATTAGTCAATTGGGTGGCCGACAGTGGATCCAGCACGTTCACATTATCTCCCACCCAGTCTTCTGCAGAAAGCGCACAGATGGCGCATGAATACCAAGCCCATCGGTCTGTCACATCACCCCCATGCATATCAGGGAAACTGTCTGAGCCTCAAGTTATGCAGCAGTCTCTTATGCTGTTTGAAGACTCTGCTGCCAGGGTTTCCCAAGGGCATCCACCTAGCCCTTCCCCAGGGGTGGAAGAGATAGAATGCACTAACGCACAACCACTTATTTTTCCTGATGATGAGGACATGGGAATACCACCTCAGCACGTCTCTGATGATGACGAAACACAGGTGCCAACTGCTGCGTCTTTCTGCAGTGTGCAGACTGAACAGGAGGTCAGGGATCAAGACTGGGTGGAAGACGATGCAGGGGACGATGAGGTCCTAGACCCCACATGGAATGAAGGTCGTGCCACTGACTTTCACAGTTCGGAGGAAGAGGCAGTGGTGAGACCGAGCCAACAGCGTAGCAAAAGAGGGAGCAGTGGGAAAAATCAGAACACCCGCCGCCAAGAGACTCCGCCTGCTACTGACCGCCGCCATCTGGGACCGAGCACCCCAAAGGCAGCTTCAAGGAGTTCCCTGGCATGGCACTTCTTCAAACAATGTGCTGACGACAAGACCCGAGTGGTTTGCACGCTGTGCCATCAGAGCCTGAAGCGAGGCATTAACGTTCTGAACCTTAGCACAACCTGCATGACCAGGCACCTGCATGCAAAGCATGAACAGCAGTGGAGTAAACACCTTAAAAACAAGGAAGTCACTCAGGCTCCCCCTGCTACATCTTCTGCTGCTGCCGCCTCGGCCTCTTCTGCTGCTGCTGCCACCGCCTCGGCCTCTTCCTCCGCCTCTGGAGGAACGTTGGCACCTGCCTCCCAGCAAACATGGGATGTACCACCAACACCACCACCTGCGTCACCAAGCATCTCAACCATGTCACACGGCAGCGTTCAGCTCTCCATCTCACAAACATTTGAGAGAAAGCGTAAATTCTCACCTAGCCACCCTCGATCCCTGGCCCTGAATGCCAGCATTTCTAAACTACTGGCCTATAAAATGCTGTCATTTAGGCTGGTGGACACACACAGCTTCAAACAGCTCATGTCACTTGCTGTCCCACAGTATGTTGTTCCCAGCCGCAACTACTTCTCTAAGAGAGCCGTGCCTTCCCTGCACAAACAAGTGTCCGATAAAATCAAGTGTGCACTGCGCAACGCCATCTGTGGCAAGGTCCACCTAACCACAGATACGTGGACCAGTAAGCACTGGGTAAATGTAGTGGCGGCTGGGCCCCAGGCGGAGAGCTATTTGGCGCACGTCCTTCCGCCGCCAAGGATCGCAGGGCAACATTCTTTGCCTCCTGTCTCCTCCTACTCAGCTTCCTCCTCCTCTTCTTCCACCTGCTCATCCAGTCAGCCACACACCTTCACCACCAACTTCAGCACAGCACGGGGTAAACGTCAGCAGGCCATTCTGAAACTCATATGTTTGGGGGACAGGCCCCACACCGCACAGGAGTTGTGGCGGGGTATAGAACAACAGACCGACGAGTGGTTGCTGCCGGTGAGCCTCAAGCCCGGCCTGGTGGTGTGCGATAATGGGCGAAATCTCGTTGCAGCTCTGGGACTAGCCGGTTTGACGCACATCCCTTGCCTGGCGCATGTGCTGAATTTGGTGGTGCAGAAGTTCATTCGCAACTACCCCGACATGTCAGAGCTGCTGCATAAAGTGCGGGCCGTCTGTTCGCGCTTCCGGCGTTCACACCCTGCCGCTGCTCGCCTGTCTGTGCTACAGCGTAACTTCGGCCTTCCCGCTCACCGCCTCATATGCGACGTGCCCACCAGGTGGAACTCCACCTTGCATATGCTGGACAGACTGTGCGAGCAGCAGCAGGCCATAGTGGAGTTTCAGCTGCAGCATGCACGGGTCAGTCGCACTGCGGATCAGACCCACTTCACCACCAATGACTGGGCCTCCATGCGAGACCTGTGTGCCCTGTTGCGCTGTTTCGAGTACTGCACCAACATGGCCAGTGGCGATGACGCCGTTATCAGCGTTACAATACCACTTCTAAGTCTCCTTGAGAAAACACTTAGGGCGATGATGGAAGAGGAGGTGGCCCAGGAGGAAGAGGAGGAAGAGGGGTCATTTTTAGCACTTTCAGGCCAGTCTCTTCAAAGTGACTCAGAGGGAGGTTTTTTGCAACACCAGAGGCCAGGTACAAATGTGGCCAGACAGGGCCCACTACTGGAGGACGAGGAGGACGAGGATGAGGAGGAGGTGGAGGAGGATGAGGATGAAGCATGTTCACAGCGGGGTGGCACCCAAAGCAGCTCGGGCCCATCACTGGTGCGTGGCTGGGGGGAAACACAGGACGATGACGATACGCCTCCCACAGAGGACAGCTTGTCCTTACCTCTGGGCAGCCTGGCACACATGAGTGACTACATACTGCAGTGCCTGCGCAACGACAGCAGAGTTGCCCACATTTTAACGTGTGCGGACTACTGGGTTGCCACCCTGCTGGATCCCCGGTACAAAGACAATGTGCCCACCTTACTTCCTACACTGGAGCGTGATAGGAAGATGCGCGAGTACAACGCACGTTGGTAGACGCGCTACTGAGAGCATTCCCAAATGTCACAGGGGAACCAGTGGAAGCCCAAGGCGAAGGCAGAGGAGGAGCAAGAGGTCGCCAACGCAGCTGTGTCACGCCCAGCTCCTCTGAGGGCAGGGTTAGCATGGCAGAGATGTGGAAAAGTTTTGTCAACACGCCACAGCTAAGTGCACCACCACCTGATACGGAACGTGTTAGCAGGAGGCAACATTTCACTAACATGGTGGAACAGTACCTGTGCACACTCCTCCACGTACTGACTGATGGTTCGGCCCCATTCAACTTCTGGGTCTCCAAATTGTCCACGTGGCCAGAGCTAGCCTTTTATGCCTTGGAGGTGCTGGCCTGCCCGGCGGCCAGCGTTTTGTCTGAACGTGTATTCAGCACGGCAGGGGGCGTCATTACAGACAAACGCAGCTGCCTGTCTACAGCCAATGTGGACAAGCTGACGTTCATAAAAATGAACCAGGCATGGATCCCACAGGACCTGTCCATCCCTTGTGCAGATTAGATATTAACTACCTCCCCTTAACAATATATTATTCTACTCCAGGGCACTTCCTCATTCAATACTATTTTTAATTTCATTTAACCATTATATTGCGGGGCAACCCAAAGTTGAATGAACCTCTCCTCTGTCTGGGTGCCGGGGCCTAAATGTGTGACAGTGGCCTGTTCCAGTGGTGGGTGACGTGAAGCCTGATTCTCTGCTATGACATGAATACAGATTCTGCGCTGACATAAAGCCAGATTCTCTGTTACGGGACCGCTCTCCTCTGCCTGGGTGCCTGGGCCTAAATGTGTGACAGTGGCATGTTCCAGTGGTGGCTGACGTGAAGCCTGATTCTCTGCTATGACATGAAGACAGATTCTGTGCTGACATAAGTCCAGATTCTCTGTTACGGGACCTCTCACCTCTGTCTGGGTGCCGTGGCCTAAATATGTGACAGTGGCCTGTTCCAGTGGTGGGTGACGTGAAGCCTGATTCTCTGCTATGACATGAAGACTGATTCTGCGCTGACATAAGGCTAGATTCTCTGTTACGGGACCTCTTTCCTCTGCCTGGGTGCCTGGGCCTAAATGTGTGACAGTGGCCTGTTCCAGTGGTGGCTGACATGAAGCCTGATTCTCTGCTATGACATGAAGACAGATTCTGCGCTGACATAAGGCCAGATTCTCTGTTACGGGACCGCTCTCCTCTGTCTGGGTGCCGGGGCCTAAATGTGTGACAGTAGCCTGTTCCAGTGGTGGGTGACGTGTAGCCTGATTCTCTGCTATGACATGAATACAGATTCTGCGCTGACATAAGGCCAGATTCTCTGTTACGGGACCTCTCTCCTCTGCCTGGGTGCCTGGGCCTAAATGTGTGACAGTGGCCTGTTCCAGTGGTGGCTGACGTGAAGCCTGATTCTCTGCTATGACATGAAGACAGATTCTGCGCTGACATAAGGCCAGATTCTCTGTTACGGGACCGCTCTCCTCTGTCTGGGTGCCGGGGCCTAAATGTGTGACAGTGGCCTGTTCCAGTGGTGGGTGACGTGAAGCCTGATTCTCTGCTATGACATGAATACAGATTCTGCGCTGACATAAGGCCAGATTCTCTGTTACGGGACCTCTCTCCTCTGCCTGGGTGCCTGGGCCTAAATGTGTTACAGTTGCCTGTTCCAGTGGTGGGTGACGTGAAGCCTGATTCTCTGCTATGACATGAAGACAGATTCTGCGCTGACATAAGGCCAGATTCTCTGTTACGGGACCGCTCTCCTCTGTCTGGGTGCCGGGGCCTAAATGTGTGACAGTGGCCTGTTCCAGTGGTGGGTGACGTGAAGCCTGATTCTCTGCTATGACATGAAGACAGATTCTGTGCTGACATAAGGCCAGATTCTCTGTTACGGGACCTCTCTCCTCTGCCTGGGTGCCTGGGCCTAAATGTGTGACAGTGGCCTGTTCCAGTGGTGGGTGACGTGAAGCCTGATTCTCTGCTATGACATGAAGACAGATTCTGCGCTGACATAAGGCCAGATTCTCTGTTACGGGACCGCTCTCCTCTGTCTGGGTGCCGGGGCCTAAATGTGTGACAGTGGCCTGTTCCAGTGGTGGGTGACGTGAAGCCTGATTCTCTGCTATGACATGAAGACAGATTCTGCGCTGACATAAGGCCAGATTCTCTGTTACGGGACCGCTCTCCTCTGTCTGGGTGCCGGGGCCTAAATGTGTGACAGTGGCCTGTTCCAGTGGTGGGTGACGTGAAGCCTGATTCTCTGCTATGACATGAATACAGATTCTGCGCTGACATAAGGCCAGATTCTCTGTTACGGGACCGCTCTCCTCTGCCTGGGTGCCTGGGCCTAAATGTGTGACAGTGGCCTGTTCCAGTGGTGGGTGACGTGAAGCCTGATTCTCTGCTATGACATGAAGACAGATTCTGTGCTGACATAAGGCCAGATTCTCTGTTACGGGACCTCTTTCCTCTGTCTGGGTGCCG
The DNA here is from genome assembly GCF_905171765.1 of Bufo bufo. Taxonomy (NCBI): domain Eukaryota; kingdom Metazoa; phylum Chordata; class Amphibia; order Anura; family Bufonidae; genus Bufo; species Bufo bufo. The sequence goes on from NC_053390.1 coordinate 627,157,744, forward strand.
GGGCCTAAATATGTGACAGTGGCCTGTTCCAGTGGTGGGTGACGTGAAGCCTGATTCTCTGCTATGACATGAAGACTGATTCTGCGCTGACATAAGGCCAGATTCTCTGTTACGGGACCTCTCTCCTCTGTCTGGGTGCCGGGGCCTAAATGTGTGACAGTGGCCTGTTCCAGTGGTGGGTGACGTGAAGCCTGATTCTCTGCTATGACATGAAGACTGATTCTGTGCTGACATGAAGCCAGATTCTCTGCTATGGCATGAAGAGACTGATTCTCTGCTGACATGAAGCCAGATTCTTTGCTATGGCATGAAGAGACTGATTCTCTGCTGACGTGAAGCCAGATTCTCTGCTATGGGACCTCTGTCCAATTGATATTGGTTAATTTTTTTTTTTTTTTTTTTTATTTTAATTAATTTCCCTATCCACATTTGTTTGCAGGGGATTTGCCTACATGTTGCTGCCTTTTGCAGCCCTCTAGCTCTTTCCTGGGCTGTTTTACAGCCTTTTTAGTGCCGAAAAGTTCGGGTCCCCATTGACTTCAATGGGGTTCGGGTTCGGGACGAAGTTCGGGTCGGGTTCGGATCCCGAACCCGAACATTTCCGGGAAGTTCGGCCGAACTTCTCGAACCCGAACATCCAGGTGTTCGCTCAACTCTAATGGTGACATAGATCAATGTCATGCTGGTAGGCAACAGCTTCCCAGGGTTGACCTTTTGAGGTGATTACCCTGGAAGGGACTGAATAGGTGATATTGGTAGGGGCAGTTTATCTACATTGTGTTTACTTCAAATACCTCCAGTTACTGATGCGCACAACATTTGGAGGGATTCATCTGACGTATTAGTACAAATCTGATTTCTATAGTGGAATGATAATAAATAGTTTTATTTTACATATACTAGAAACAGAAGTAAAACAATATCTGTTGTGTATAGAGTTTCAGAGATATTCAACAACGGGGACCGAGGTCAGGAGGACCATAAGGTGATGGGGTCTCCGTAATGAATAGCTCGGATAGTCCTCAAATGGCCATATAACCCCCTGATTGTTCAGGGAGATATAACTATAAGTCAACGCTTATCAGATAGGTACAGACATTGGCCAGAATTCATCAAATAGGTAATGGTGCAAATGTCAATCCAATTGGGATAAAGTTCAGCAAAAGGTCAACAGTCCATCCACAATGGGACCATAAAAATACAAATACAGATACAAATACAGAATACAGAATACAGGAATGGGTCCACCTGTTAAAAAGTAGTTATAAAATCATGGATAAGAATAACCCTATGTTTAGGTATAAAAATGATTCCACCTATAAAAGGGATAATTCCACCTACAGTATAAAAAGAGGAGGATGGTTCCACCTGTAAAAAAGACTGTGCAAAAGACTTCTCCAACAAACAGTTCATCCACAGTGGGACTGCAAGGGATAAAAATGTAGCAAGTGCAGCATGCCAGACCTGCAGGTTATTGCGATAGTGAGGTCACGGTTATAGGCAATCGAGGGTTACTCACTTTTTGGAGGACCCTGGGCAGGCATGCGGCAGTGAAGGAGAGGTAGACACAAGTTCCTCTGGGGCACACTCTATATTTAGGGACCAGGCCTGATGGTGGATGAGGTGCCCTGGATGTTGCGGGTGTTTTGAGTGCCTTGGGCAAGGTCCCTTTAAGGATCGTGACGCCAGTGCCTGTAACGGTGGCACACCGATTTCTAGTAGCAATAAGTGAGGTACACAGGTGGTATAGTGAACCAAACGTTGCTTTACTTTAAACAGTCCAAACCTTGTACATACAGATGATGATGATGCAGTCCCTTTTAGCATATATTCCACAAGCAGGCTTATTCTCAACAATATGGCAGGTATAAACTTGCAAGATACTTGGAGGGTATACAATTAGTGCAGCCTGGACTGTGAAGCATTATCTCCACAGCTATTCTGGCTGGCTGTATCATAAGGCCCGGATGCCTAAATGCTGGCTTTAATCCTTGGTAACTAAATCTTCCTCCCGTATTGACCCTTGCTTCTATTTTTAGAGTACTTCTGCCCATCAGGTTACTTATCTGAGCTGGTTGTGCTGGCACTGCTTCTTATGCAGATGGCTGCAAGTTTCTCCCAGAAGGTAAGTCCTTCTTCTGGGGTAATCTTCTGAGCTAAGCTTAGACTCAGGAACGACAGGCTGACTAGAGTTCTTCACTAGCCTCCTGGTAGCAACTAGCAGCCTGGACTATCCAGCTGCATGTCAGGAGGAGGCCCTCAGCATAACTCTGGCTAAGATGCCTTCTCACTTCTGTGTCCACAGACTCCTGACTACAGACTACCTCTCTCCCTGTCTGGGCCTGGACATTTACACTAGGGGCTCCCTATCTCCCTCTAGTGTCTAGGATGTCTAACTACACCCAAATAGGCCTGCTGAGCATATAACAGGGGAAACAACACATGTAAAAACACATAGAAAAATACATTAAATGCATAGTTAAATATAATATTGCTGTCCCTTGTGAGCAGAAGTGACACGTGACCCAATTGACCCTTGTGTAGTGCCCACTCCTACCTAGTGGGACACTACACAAGTAGTTCATCTACTGTGAAAAAAACATAATGTCTATTGGAATAAATAGATGTGAGTGCTCCCGATTGTATAACAATGTATCATTTCAATGTATTTGTATTTTTATTTGTATTTTTATGGTCCCATTGTGGATGAACTGTTGACCTTTTGCTGAACTTCATCCCAATTGGATTGACATTTGCACCATTACCTATTTGATGAATTCTGGCCAATCTGATAAGCGTTGACTTATAGTTATATCTCCCTGAACAATCAGGGGGTTATATGGCCATTTGAGGACTATCCGAGCCATTCATTATGGAGACCCCATCACCTTATGGTCCTCCTGACCTCGGTCCCCGTTGTTGAATATCTCTGAAACTCTATACACAACAGATATTCTTTTACTTCTGTTTCTAGTATATGTAAAATAAAACTATTTATCATCATTCCACTATGGGAATCTGATTTATACTAATACGTCAGATGAATCCTTTCAAATGAGGTGTGCACAACCACTCTATATTTTATATTTATCTTTTATCTTATAGACTGGGTGTGTCTATACCGGTTGGGGCACCCACTCCATGTGCAATAGTTAGGTGAGCCATCACAAACAACCATTATTTGCCTTACTGATGCACACAAGCTTACAGATACCAAGTCATCAGAACTCACCATCTGAAGTTCACCATTTTTGCGTGATAACGTGTTGCAGCAGTCACAGCAAACTTTTTTTTTCTTATCTGGGACCTACGATCTATACGTGTATTGGTGAGTGACCTATGGTTATGTCTGGCATTATTTGCTAAATTATGATATTGTTGTTTATTCATTTTGCGCGTACCACGGAGGAGAGAAGAACAAACATAGCTGACACCCGTATGCGTCCATGTGCTGTCCAAGGTTTCCTTGGACTGCGCATTGATACACCTATTCTGATCCGTAAAATACAGATCACAATAGGACAGGCGGTGAGTTTTTTCACATGGACTTGAATTCAATGGGGCCGTATGTCATCCGTAAAAAATGGCCTGAACAACGACTGTATTTCACGTTTGCATGAGCCCTTACTAAGTGAACAATAGGGTTGTCATTCTATCATTACAATCTTATACATAAGACTATCCTATGTGTAGTACGGGCCTCCCAACATTCCCTTCATGATGTTGGGGAGAATTAAGATAAATTATTTAGAATTTGGTCATGCTTGATACTATCTTCCCCTTTGTCTGACAGCATCTTACACTCCTCTCCACAGTTAAAACACACGTATGCTCAGCAGAGCATGCATGAGCATGTTGGAGTCAGGAGGCGTTTGGCTGAACAAGTGTTCGGTTGACAAGTATTTATGGTGTTTGAGCACCTTCTTTAATCCATTTGTGCTGATTTCAATGAAGTACAGTACATTTTTAATTATATAATACTGCCAAATTAAAAAGAACACAAATTGGAGGGTTAATTAAGCTATGTGTTGCCAAATGGCATTACAAATTGTCTCACACATGAAGCAGGGACTTTACTAGAAGTTATATCTGCTACCAAAACAAATTGAAAAAAGCATGAATACATCATTAAGAAGCTTGAAGAACCAAGCAGAAGACACAAGTTTTGGAGAAACAGAATTACTGCAATAAATATTGCATGGACACAGCTACAGAAGAGAATGGCCTTCATTTTATTCATTTTTTAGGCCAAAATGAATAGGGATCAAGACCAAGAATTGGCAGGTCAACAAGCACCTCCCACCAAGAAGCACAAGTCTGGAAGACAAAAAAGAAAAGAGAAGCAGATACTGGAAGACAAAATCATGAAGCTAGCTTCCATTGACCACTTCTTCAGGAAAAGTACACGTAAGGAAAATGAAGAATCCTCCATTTTCACTACATCAGATATTCAACCAAGTGTCACTACCTCTCAAGAAGCATGTTCGAGCATTGAAGAAGTCAGTGAACTGGTTGTGGAACCTCTAGACGAGCAAACCTTGTCCTGTCATTCTGGATCTCTTCCACAGCTTAGTGATGATTCAGCAGAATGGCCTGATGTAATCACCGATCTACTTAGATGCCAAACTATTAAAAGGGGCCCTAAGCAAGTTGGAAGATTTTCCACTTAGATTTTCCAGATGGTATATAAAGAAGATTCTCATCTGGTCATTATTACATATTGCTGGGTAGTGGGAAAAAGGTTCCACAAGATTGGCTCATTTATTCAGTGCTTGGAGATTCCATATATTGCTTTTGTTGCAGGCTATTTGACAATTAAGCTAAATCAAATTTCTCAAGCCCATATAAATTTAGAGACTGGTAGCATGTCAGTGGTAAGGGATCCTTGCATTCCCTCAAAATATCTAGCAGCCACCTGTCTAATTATGCAAAATTGAAAGATCTGGAATCAAGCATAAAAAAAAGAAACTACCGTTGACAAAGATTTGCGTCAACAACTCCATTTTCGCTGGATGGCAAAAAAAAATCTGCCATTCAGAGGAACATCGGATACTGTGTTCACAGAACATAATGGTATTTTTCTCCAATTAATGGAGCTGATCTCTGAATTTTATCTGGTTCTGATCAAACACTTGCAACGTGCCAAAGAAGGAACCAATGCGCATTATCGGAGCAAGTTTATGCAAAACAAATTTCTGCGTTTAATTGCCGATGCAGTGATTGAAATAATCATAAAAAGGTGAGACAAGCTAAATATTTTAGCATCATTGAAGACTGCACACCAGACATCTCCAAACAAGAGCAGTTGTCACTTGTGCTGCGATATGTGGACATCGATGATGGCAAAACAGTGGAAGTCATGGAAAGCTTTCTGGAATTTCTGGCTGTCACAGATACAACTGGAAAAGGTCCTGCAAGTGTTGTTTTGAAAAAACTGACAGAACAACATGGATGTCACGGCCTTTGGTTTGCACTGTGACACTGTTGCCACACTTGTGGTTGCACGCGGCAATGTGTTGCTGTGAGAGCATGCGGTGGCAGGGTCTCGGCCTTCTGGGTGATTGCTGTGACATGGTTGCCACGCATGCTGTTGCCGTTGGTAACGTGTGGCTTAGTTTGCTTGTGTGTGCACTTTTCCTTTTAGTGGCTTCCTTCCTCTGTCTGGTGTTGGAAGGGTTAGCTCCCTTCCTAGTGTTTTGTGAACACTGGGTTTATGTGTTTGTGGGTGTGGCTGCTTGGGCTATTTAGTCTTTGCTGGAAGCCTGTAGCTGAGTGTTCCATCAGGCTTGGTGTGTGCTGGTGGTTTACTGCTCCTGGCTTTACCATCTGTCCAGTGAGGGCCACCCTTGTAGTCATAGATGTTCTATGTCATCCCGGTGTCTCCTTCCCTTCCTGTCCCTATTTGTATGGAGTGGGTTATGTTCAGGTTGTTTGTATGTCTAGCTTGGTGTTACATGTCTGGTGGTGTTTGGTGTCATGTTTACTAGACAATCCCCTGTCTCATGTTTTTGCAGCTATGGTGTCCTGGGTTCCCGTGTGGTGTGTGGTGTGTGCTGTGTCCTTTAATGTTGGTGTGGACACCAGCACTTGTGCACGGGTTCCAGTCAGTGTGTCTGTGGCAGGTAAGTGTGTTATTGGTTTCCCTGCTTCTAGACCTTTAGAGACTCCTGTTCCTCCGTGTTGTGGATGAACAGGTCGTCTCTCCCCTGCTCCTAAGTGAGGGATTTCCAGAGCGACTCAGGATATTAGGTATCCAGGGTATGAGCCGTCCCACCATCAGGGTCCGCTCATACGGTTAGGAGTTGCTGCCATTATCCTTCTTACATTGTATGGTGGGGGGTTTCCCCCACTCCCCGCCGTGACAATGGACTGTGCGTGTCAAACATTCAAGGTCAGTTCTATGACAATGGTACTAATATGAGGGGACAATACAAAGGAGTTCAGTCAATTGTTTGTACCATGTTCTCCACATAACTGGAATCTCGTAATAGTGCAAGCTGCAGAGAGCTCAAGCGAGCAAAAAAATGTTATGATCTGTTGAATCGCATTTATGTGTTCTTCTCCAGAGCAACTAAGAGGTGGAAGTGGCTTTAGAGCATTTATTACAGCTGACACTTAAAGCTCTGTCTCAGACACGATGGTGTGCTCGCCTTGAATCAGTGAAAGCTATTTTGTTACAGTTTCCACAACTTTACAAGTTTTTTTTTACATGGTACCCAATATTCCAGTGACACATACAGTGAGGCAAAGATTTTATTGGATTCCATATGCACATACCCCTTTGTCTCTTTATGTGTATGGTATGACATTCTCCTCCAGGTCAACCAAATTAGCCTGGCTGTACAAACAAAAACCATTAATGTTTCAAGTGTTATTCCACTTGTAAACTCTATTGCCACAGCTTTTAAAGAATACAAGGTGTCAGGTTTCAAACAAGCTGAATGTAAGGCAGCAGGTATTTACAAAAAGCTGGATATACCTACTGAATATCCGATACACAGGGTTAGAAACAAAACTCGGCAATGTAGTGACCAAAACTGTCAAGAGTCAGCATGCCACTGCAAGTGGAAGAACATCATTTTTAGATGCAAGACAAGAATTTGAATAAATATTCTACAAGCCTCTGTTTGAAACTGTCCTTGGTGAAATTTAAATAAAGTTCAATTTTTTGCAAACATTTACAGACAAGTTTGGATTTCTATATGACATTAAGAAAGAAGCTGCTGACTTGTCTAACTTACAGCTCCAGTGTTTAAAATTCTCTGACCCAGCAGTTGATGGAGAAGTTATGCTTGAGGAGATCAAGACACTAGCTAGGATGTTACCTGAACATCTGTGCCCACAGGAGACTTTAAGTATATATTCTCCCACTCACTTAATCTGGCGTTCCCAAGCCTTGTTTTGGCATTGCAGTTGTTAACTGTGCCTGTTTCAGTTGCTTCTGCTGAAAGGAGTTTCAGTAAATTGAAGCTAATTAAAAACTACCTAACGTCCCAAATGTCGCAAGACAGATTAAATGCACTGGCGGTTCTTTCAATCGAATCTCAAGAAGCAAAATGTGTAGATTTTAATCAGGTATTACATTTTTTTGCAGCTGAAAAAACATGTAGAAACGTGTTTAACTGATTTGAACAAGATACCACTTTTGTGTTCTTCCAAAAAAGTTCTGGACCATCAGTGCTGGACTCCAACAAGACATTTCATAGTGTTATGCATTAACTTCCTTTTGTACATTTTCTAATGTTTTATATTTTACAGCATGTTCAAATAAAATATTTTCATATTTAATGTGTGTTTGTTTCTCTTTAGGGGGTGTACAGTAAAAAAGGAATACTGTGAGTAGACCTGAGGGATTAAAACACTGGGTAGATAAAAATTAAGTAGGGACATAAGGATTGATTCACATACAGTACAGACCAAAAGTTTGGACACACCTTCTCATTCAAAGAGTTTTCTTTATTTTCATGACTATGAAGGCATCAAAACTATGAATTAACACATGTGGAATTATATACATAACAAACAAGTGTGAAACAACTGAAAATATGTCATATTCTGGGTTCTTCAAAGTAGCCACCTTTTGCTTTGATTACTGCTTTGCACACCCTTGGCATTCTCTTGATGAGCTTCAAGAGGTAGTCCCCTGAAATGCTTTTCACTTCACAGGTGTGCCCTGTCAGGTTTAATAAGTGAGATTTCTTGCCTTATAAATGGGGTTGGGACCATCAGTTGCGTTGAGGAGAAGTCAGGTGGATACACAGCTGATAGTCCTACTCAATAGACTGTTAGAATTTGTATTATGGCAAGAAAAAAGCAGCTAAGTAAAGAAAAACGAGTGGCCATCATTACTTTAAGAAATGAAGGTCAGTCAGTCAGCCGAAAAAATTGGGAAAACTTTGAAAGTAAGGGCTATTTGACCATGAAGGAGAGTGATGGGGTGCTGCGCCAGATGACCTGGCCTCCACAGTCACCGGACCTGAACCCAATCGAGATGGTTTTGGGTGAGCTGGACCGCAGAGTGAAGGCAAAAGGGCCAACAAGTGCTAAGCATCTCTGGGAACTCCTTCAAGACTGTTGGAAGACCATTTCAGGGGACTACCTCTTGAAGATTATCAAGAGAATGCCAAGAGTGTGCAAAGCAGTAATCAAAGCAAAAGGTGGCTACTTTGAAGAACCTAGAATATGACATATTTTCAGTTGTTTCACACTTGTTTGTTATGTATATAATTCCACATGTGTTAATTCATAGTTTTGATGCCTTCATAGTCATGGAAATAAAGAAAACTCTTTGAATGAGAAGGTGTGTCCAAACTTTTGGTCTGTACTGTATATCCACGCTGTAGCGTGTTTTGTCTATTGTATTTGGCACCATATATAATACATGCAGTTTTATTGCCTCGTGTGTTGTGCAAAATGCCACAAGGGGGCCCACTGAGGCTTTAACCACCAAGGGCCCACATGAACCTAGAGCCGACCCTGGTGACAAGGGTTTTATAGGACTCTGACATAACAGGGGATGGCTACATGCGGATTGACTGGATACACGGCATTATGGGTGATCCCTGGATTGTTTCCTCCACACTTACTTTCACCTTCTAACATGCCATTTTAGTTAAACTGATTCATTACCAAGAAAAGTGAGGAAATACATATCGTTTAGAATAGAAGTTTCCCTAAACTTCGGACAGAATTTCCCTTAGAATGCTTTGCTTCATTCAACACTAGTATCAACATTTGTGATCATGAGAGCTTACATAATTGGTACTGTTATGGCACTTTATTAGACATGTAAATAATGACTGATCATAGAGATGGTCAATGGACACTATATGCTATATGAAATGTGCATTATGTCATAGCTACATTATGTACAATCATGTCAATTATATTCTCCACTAATTGATTTATTGTTCAATCATGTTTTGCATTATTTCACTGCTATATACAGTCGGGTCAATAAATATTGGGACATTGACACAATTCTAACATTTTTGCCTCTATACACTGCCACAATGGATTAGAAATTTTAAACAAGATGTGCTTTAATTGCAGACTGTCAGCTTTAATTTGAGGGTATTTACATACAAATCAGGTGAACGATGTAGGAATTACAACAATTTGCATATGTGCCTCCCACTTGTTAAGGGACCAAAAGTAATGGGACAGAATAATAATCATAAATCAAACTTTCACTTTTTAATACTTGGTTGCAAATCATTTGCAGTCAATTACAGCCTGAAGTCTGGAACGCATAGACATCACCAGACACTGGGTTTCATCCCTGGTGATGCTCTGCCAGGCCTCTACTGCAACTGTCTTCAGTTCCTGCTTGTTCTTGGGGCATTTTACCTTCAGTTTTGTCTTCAGCAATCGGATTTAGGTTAGGTGATTGACTCTACCATTGCATAACATTCCACTTCGTTCCCTTAAAAAACTCTTTGGTTGCTTTTGCAGTATGCTTTGGGTCATGGTCCATCTGCAGTGTAAAGCGCCGTCCAATGAGTTCTGAAGCATTTGGCTGAATATGAGCAGATAATATTGCCCGAAACACTTCAGAATTCATCCTGCTGCTTTTGTCAGCAGTTACATCATCAATAAATACAATAGAACCAGTTCCATTGGCAGCCATACATGCCCATTCCATGACACTACCACCAGCATGCTTCACTGATGAGGTGGTATGCTTAGGATTATGAGCAGTTCCTTTCCTTCTCCATACTCCTCTCTTCCCATCACTCTGGTACAAGTTGACCTTGGTCTCATCTGTCCATAGGATGTTGTTCCAGAACTGTGAAGGCTTTTTAGATGTCATTTGGCAAACTCTGATATGGCATTCCTGTTTTTAAGGCTCACCAATGGTTTACATCTTGTGGTGAACCCTCTGTATTCACTCTGGGGAAGTCTTCTCTTGATTGTTGACTTTGACACACATACACCTACGGTACCTCCTGGAGAGTGTTCTTGATCTGGCCATCTCTTGTGAAGGGTGTTTTCTTCACAAGGGAAATAATTCTTCGGTCATCTACCACAGTGTTTTTCCGTGGTCTTCCGGGTCTTTTGGTGTTGCTGAGCTCACCAGTGCGTTCCTTATTTTTAAGAATGTTCTAAACAGTTGTTTTGGCCACGCCTAATGTTTTTGGGTTTGTTTAGTTTTTTCAGCCTAATGATGGCTTGCTTCACTGATAGTGACAGCTCTTTGGATCTCATCTTGAGAGCGTTGACAGCAACAGATTCCAAATACAAATAGCACACTTGAAATGAACTCTGGACCTTTTATCTGCTCATTGTAATTGGGATAATGAGGGAATAACACACACCTGGCCATGGAACAGCTGAGAAGCCAATTGTATCATTACTTTTGGTTCCTTAACAAGTGGGAGACACATATGCAAACTGTTGTAATTCCTACACCGTTCACCTGATTTGGATGTAAATACCCTCAACTTAAAGCTGACAGTCTGCAGTTAAAGCACATCTTGTTCGTTTCATTTCAAATCCATTGTGGTGGTGTATAGAGCCAAAAATTTTAGAATTGTGTCGATGTCCCAATATTTATGGACCTGACTGTATATCTTACTTTGACACTAGAAAGGCCCCATTGAGCTTGGCTGAGACGTTGGAGTACTGTACATGTGTATATATGTATATACCCCTTGACTTTTCTTCACACTGACAAAGTAAACATAATCTTCAAAATCTTTGCTAATTTATGGAAAAGGAAAAACTTAAATATTGCATTGACATAAATATTCAGACCCCTTAATCAATATTTAGCTGAAGCACGTTTGGCAGTGATTACAGCCTCCAGTCTACTTGAGTATGATGACAGAAGCTTTGCACACCTGGATTGTGGATTCTCTGTCATTCTTCTATGCAGATCCTCTCAAGGTGTGTCAGGTTGGATTGGGATTGTCGGTGGATATCAATTTTCAGGTCTCTTCAGACATGTTGAGTTGGCTTTAAAGAGGACCTTTTACTAGATTAAAAAATCTAAACTAACTATACAGACATGGAGAGCGGCGCCCAGGGATCCCCCTGCACTTACTATTATCCCTGGGCACCACTCTGTTCGCCCGGTATAGGCTCCGGTATCTTCAAATGTTAGGCTCCACCCAGTGGAACCTGCCGGCGTCTCTTTCTCCCATGCTGTAGCGCTGGCCAATCGCAGCGCTCAGCTCATAGCATGAGAGAGAGAAAAAAAACTCTCAGGCTATGGCTGGACCACTGAAGGACATTAATAGAGTTGTCCTTTAGCCAGTCGTGTGTTGACTTAGTTTTGTGTTTAGGATCATTGTCTTGTTGGAAGGCAAACCTTCAGCCCATTCTGATGTCCAGAGCACTCTGAATCACATTATCAGTAACAATATCTATGTACTTTGCTACATTCAGCTTTCCCTCAACTCTCACCACTCTCCTCTTCCCAGCTACAGAAAAACAACCCCACCACCATGCTTTACTGTAAGGATTGGGCAGGTGATGAGCAGTGTCTGGTTTTCTATAGACATAATGCTTGGAATTGAGGCCAAAATAGAGGACTGAGATTAATTATTTTGGTGCCCTAGATGGAACAGGCCAATTGCACCCCCCACAATACCGGAATCAATTTAAACTGACCCTACTTTCTAATAAAGAAATTAAAACACATTTGAAAAGATGCAGTCAAGGGGAATTCCAGTGACTTACAGGTGACATTTCCACAAATATCATTTGTTCACTTCTCTTTTCTTCTCAATTTGGTCCAGATCATCATGGACAGATATCTTTGGTCAGGGATGAGCCCCCACTGTCACATAAGAAGACAAGAGAATTACTATATGGCACATGGTAGATGGTGGACTGTTACAGATTTTGCAACTCAGACCCCAAATTTATACAGAGCCCAGATCAGCCACCAAATTTATACAGGTCACTGTCAACCTACTGCTACTGCTAATACTGTGCCCACTGTGCTCCCCCATGCCCACAAACACTGCCCTGTCTTGTCATTTCTGTTGATTACCTGGATTGCCTGACATATACCTTAGCTGCCTGCCCTGACCCATTGCTTATTCGACTTTGTCTCTGTCTCATCCTTCTGTCCTTCACTGTTGCACCTGTTTACAACTCGGACTGTTGGCTATAACTGTACCTCATTTTCCTTGCTCTAGTACCCTGCGGTCCGCCTGTACTTGCTTCTTTGTGCACCAGTCCACCACAAGAGGTAGTGACCTGGTGTTCCCCATTGGAAAAACTATTCCCACCGTCAAGGGTACTGTGAAGAATGTACAGGCCCCCCAGAGCGTTTTGCTTGGGGGACACATGGGGGCAATGACACCATATGTTAGTATGTTGTATGGTTTTCTGCTTCTCCTTCCCCCCTTTTGTTTTCCCTCTATTTTTTGACAGGTTTACCTCAAGAAAAGGTTCATCCAGCATCAGGCAGTTTTTGCCTGTCTCATCTGATTTTGATATGACAGCCAAGAATAATCAGTGATTGGTGCAGTTTGTTGATGGGGGAGATTTCCAGACAGCTGATTGGTGTTTATGTCAACGGCAGCAAAAAATGTGTCCTTAAATGTGGGTTTCGGCGGCACTTCTGGGCCAGTGTTAAGAAGACCGGATCGTCGCCCTGCCCTCCCTCCCTCCCTCAGCTTTTTTTTATGTTGCTTTGCTTTATTAGAGGGCTGTATCACTCAGCTATGGCTGAGTGAATTTTGGTAATTATTGGAGTTTTTAATGGTTATTTATTTATTGAAATTGAAGTTTTTCATTATTAATTATTATTATTAATTTATTGGTTCAATAAAGTGTGTTATTTAAGGTTACCTTAAATAAAGCATTGCAGCCATTTTTATTCCAAGAACAAGGTGTCATGTCATTATTTAGTAGATACTATGGGTCATTTATGAAGTTTGAAAGGGATCATTTGCCTCCATGAGGGGTTCACTTAGACAATGCCTTTCAAGGAGGTCGGTCACATGGCACTTCTGCTGGGGCAAGGGGGGTGCAAGCCAGTCCTATAACAAGGGGGTCGGTGGAGCAGAGGCTAGCGGCGCTCTGCCCTGATGTCAGCTCTTCTGCTGAGGTGAGGGGGGTGCAAGCCAGCCCTGTAACTAGGGGGTCGGTGGAGCAGAGGCTAGCGGCGTTCTGCCCGGATGCCAGCTCTTCCGCTGGAAAGGGATCAGTGGGTATCGCAGGCTTATCCCCTGCCCCCAGAACTCGGTTTTGAAGTAGCTGGGAAGGGGAGGGCTCGCTTACCTCCTCCTCCTGGTATCCCTGTGGAGATGGCTGGGGATCTGGACCAACCGTCCAGCATCCCTTTAGGACTGGCACAGAGCCCGCAGTCTCATATGCGCCCGTGTAGTGGGGTTTGTGTTGCCCTTTTCCCGGTATCTCCGGCTGCTGTTGGAAGGTAAGTCCGGTTGCCTCTCCTCCCCAGGACTCTGGTTGCTGTAGGGCAGAGGGACCCAGCATCTCCTCCCCCTGGAACTCAGGTTGCCGCTGGGGAGAGAGACCGGTTGTCTCCTCTCCCTGTGATATGCACTGCCGCTGATCTGGGCAGGCGGCCCAGCATCCCTGTAGGGCCGGTAGAGAGACCTCGGTCCCATTTCTACCTGCCATCTGTGGGTCCTCCCAGGACAAGTCTATGAGGTTGCTCACCTCTGAGGTTGGTTGGGCAAAAGAGGGTATAATTTCCAGGCAATCCTCTGGGCTGAGGTATGGTGGTTGAGCTAGGTTGAACAGTTGACGGTAGCTCTGCTCCAGCTTCCACTCCATGGTGACTAGATGAATCAGGTCTGGTCGAAGGTCGTCCGCTCGGGGAAGGTCCAGCATGGTTTCCCTGATGTCGTGGATGTCCCAGAACCGACATTCTGTGGGGCATCCAAAGTCATCGCCCTCCTCAAAGGCTTCCCACAGTAAGCCCGGACCATCATAATCCTCTCCCTCCGGCAGATAGTGGTTAGTCATCCATGGGTTGTGCTGGGTGGCATACCACTTTAGTGCCCGGTATGCTTTGTCCAGCTACAACTCCTTCCAAACCAGGTTCCACAGTTCCGTCACCCACTCCGCCAAGGGTTGCTTTCCTAGGAAGGGTGACCGCAGGGCCACGAGTACCTGGAACCTCTGTTCCTCACCGGGAAGGCTCTCTCTCCGCGCCGCTGTACCTCTTCTAAGGCGTCATACCACAGCCCCTTTCGAGTGGCATCTCTCAAGTCCATTATGCCCTCCTTTGATACAGGCCCATCCTGTTGGGCCAAGTGCTGCTGCAACTTCCAGCAAAACTCCTCTTCCATGTTGCTGTGGATAGGAACGCTGCCCGGTAGCTAACTCTGTCCCTTGAGCTCCTTCAAAGCCAGGGTCGCTGCACGAGTGCCAGCGTTGCCCTCCATGCACCATACACTAGTGCCTTCCTTGAATCCTCTGTGCAGGGAAAAAGAAGGGCAAATCCAGCTGCTTGCCACCAGTTGTGACGGGATCATCTGTGTCACCGTCTAGTATTACCTTCTTCCCATGTAATAGCACAGCCAAATAATCCACAGAGCAATAAATTGCTATTATCGCTGGTTTTGCCGGTATCGGCAGTATCGCTGGTATCGCCCTATAAGTCCATACATGAGCCAAAGCTGAATGCTGGAAAACGTTTACTGGAAGAACACCGGCACTCAAACATACAATTTCTTTTATCCCCTGCTCCCATGCAAGGGAGACACCCACAAATAACATACATTAACCCATAACACAAAGGTTACAACCCACATAACATCCTCCCCTCTGCCTGTGATAAAATTATGGTACACAATGGTTAACATAACTATCCCAGGCAGGACAATACACAATGTCCTCTGTCCTGGAGACAACCGAGGTGTAATTCCAGTATCTCTCAGGACAAAGGGAAATCGCCAATACACACGGGGAGACAATAGGACAGACATCACTTACTCAAATACACAATCTCCCACCCTTTACAATACACATAGACATTTAACACATCCCAAAATGGCACGAATTAGACCAGGAATTCAAAAGTTAGTAAAAGTCTCTTTGGCCTGGCTGTACTCATGGGTTTTCTGTCCAAAACCGGTTCTACACAGTCTTTTGTCCTGGAGACAATTGAGAAGTGATCCACTTATCTCCCAAGGACAGGGGCAAGACTCCATTAGCCACATGGTAGCAAAAGACAGCAAAATACATGAACTTATATAACTATGCAGCTATTGCATAAAACCGATGCATTCAACATGGGACCGTAATCACATGGTAAGAGGCTGGCAAGTAGTCCTCTCCAAGTACTCGCGGCAAACTCAAAAGAGAGGAGTTTGTCACAGATTCTTTCTAGCTACTCTGCCATAAAGCCCAAACTTGTGGAGTGATGCAGTGATGGTTGACCTTCTGGAGATTTCTCCCAACTGCACATAAGATTTTTGGAGCTTAACCAGAGTGACCATTAGTATTACAGATTACTGAGTTTGGACCCACTGTGCCAACTAACCAGTTTAACATAGGCCTAACTCTAAGGGTGTTATTCTGGCATTAGCATGGTATTCACCCTTTAGCCCCTGTGACACCCACAGGGATTATTTCTGAGATAAGTGGATCACTTCTCAATTTCATTTCATTTTCTGAAGTTCTGCCTGTGCATAATGTTCAGAATGATAGGCAGAGGCACATAAAGGAGTTCAACATATGGCTTGGTAAATGGTGTCAAGAGCAAGGATTTGGCTTTGTTTCTCATGATAGCTCTACTTGGAATAGAAAGGAACTGTACAAAAAAGATGGTTTGCATCTTTCTCTCAAAGGAACAAATGTACTTAGTGAACAACTCCAAGAATTTGCGAAAGAGTATTTAAACTAGGAAGGGGGGGCAAAAGAGTGAAAATAAAAGAGTCCAATTGCCCCCCGAAACAATGCCAGAACAGGTCAGAAGCACAGAGGTTAAGAAATGATAAGCTCAGAGTCCTGTCTACAAATGCTCGCAGTTTAGGTAAAAAAATCAATGAACTTGGGTCAATAATGGCATCTGAGAATGTAGATTTAGTGGCTGTTACGGAGACATGGTTTAATGAAAGAAATGACTGGGACATAACCATACCAGGGTACTCTTTATACAGAAGAGACAGAGAAGGCAAGAAAGGAGGAGGAGTGGCCCTGTATGTGAAAGATAGCATTAAATCTAACCTAATACAAGTTGGTGAGGCCAACATAGAGTCAGTTTGGGTTACGTTGCAGTTTGCTAACCATGCAGTAACTCGTGTAGGTGTGATATATAGACCACCTGGTCAAGTTAAAGAACTAGATGATCTACTAGTTGAAGAAATAGCTAAAATGACAATGAAAGGAGAAGTTATCATTATGGGAGATTTCAATCTTCCAGATATAAACTGGAAAACCAAAATAGCAAGTTCTACCAGGAGTACAGATATTCTAAATTCCCTACGGGGTTATCTCTACAACAAGTGGTTGAGGAGCCAACCCGGAGGGAGGCCATTTGGATTTGGTATTCACAAACGGGGATTCGGTATATGATGTCATTGTAGGCGAAACCTTGGGATCTAGTGATCACCAGTCAGTGTGGTTTAATATAAGAACTGTGAAAGAGTCCCACCACACAAAAACAAAAGTTTTAGATTTTAGAAAAACAGACTTTTCAAAAATGAAATTAGTCATAAATGAGTCCTTATCAGACTGGAACGGATTACATGGAGTCCAGGAGAAATGGGACTACTTAAAAGGTGCATTATTGAAGGCAACAGAAAATTGCATTAGACTTGTCAATAAAAGCAAAAAAAGGAGGAGACCAATGTGGTACTCAGCAGAAGTGGCCCAAATCATTAAAAATAAAAAGCTAGCATTTTGTAATTATAAAAAAACCCAGAGCAATGAAGATAAGGAAATCTACAAGATTAGGCAGAGAGAGGCCAAGCAAGTTATAAGAACTTCTAAAGCGCAGGCAGAAGAAAAACTAGCTCAGTCTATGAAAAAAGGGGATAAGACATTCTTCAGATATATAAATGAAAAAAGGAAATTAAAACAAGGAATAACTAAATTAAAAACAAAGGACGGAAGGTATGTAGAAGAGAATAAAGGGCTAGCCGACTGCCTTAATGAATACTTCTGTTCAGTTTTTACAAAAGAAAAAGGAGAAGGACCTCCACTAGAAAGAATGACTATTAAATCGTTTGATGCATGTATCTTTACAGAGGAAGATGTTCTAAGTTTGCTGTCTAAGGTGAAGACGGATAAGTCACAGGGGCCTGATGAGATACACCCAAAATTATTAAAAGAGCTTAGTGGTGAGCTGGCAAAACCGTTAACAGATTTATTTAACCAATCATTAGTAACAGGAGTCGTCCCGGAAGATTGGAAATTGGCAAATGTCGTGCCCATTCACAAGAAAGGTAGTAGGGAGGAATCGAGCAACTATAGACCAGTGAGTCTGACATCAATAGTAGGCAAATTAATGGAAACCCTATTAAAGGATAGGATTGTGGAACATCTAAAATCCCATGGATTGCAAGATGAAAAACAACATGGGTTTACTTCAGGGAGATCATGTCAAACAAATCTTATAGATTTTTTTGACTGGGTGAATAAAATAATAGACGGTGGAGGTGCAGTAGACATCGCATATCTAGATTTTAGTAAGGCTTTTGACACTGTCCCACATAGAAGACTTATCAATAAACTGCAGTCATTGAGCATGGACTCCCATATTGTTGAGTGGATTAGGCAGTGGCTGAGTGACAGACAACAGAGGGTTGTAGTCAATAGAGAACATTCAAAACAAGGTAATGTTACCAGTGGGGTTCCACAGGGATCTGTACTGGGACCGATTTTGTTTAATATCTTCATAAGTGATATTGCAAAAGGCCTCGCTGGTAAGGTTTGTCTTTTTGCTGATGACGCAAAGATATGTAACAGGGTTGATGTTCCTGGAGGGAAACGCCAAATGGAAAAGGATTTAGGAAAACTAGAAGAATGGTCAGAACTCTGGAAACTGAAATTTAATGTGGATAAGTGCAAGATAATGCACCTGGGGCGTAAAAACCCAAGGGCAGAATATAGAATATTTGACACAGTCCTGACCTCAGTATCTGAGGAAAGGGATTTAGGAGTAATTATTTCAGAAGACTTAAAGGTGGGAAGATAATGTAATAGAGCAGCACGAAATGCCAGCAGAATGCTTGGATGTATAGGGAGAGGTATAAGCAGTAGAAAGAGTGAAGTGCTTATGCCGCTGTACAGAACACTGGTGAGACCTCACTTGGAGTATTGTGCGCAGTACTGGAGGCCATATCTCCAGAAGGATATAGATACTCTAGAGAGAGTTCAGAGAAGAGCTACTAAACTAGTACATGGATTGCAGGATAAAACTTACCAGGAAAGGTTAAAGGACCTTAATATGTATAGCTTGGAAGAAAGAAGAGACAGAGGGGATATGATAGAAACTTTTAAATACATAAAGGGAATCAACTCGGTAAAGGAAGAGAGCATATTTAAAAGAAGAAAAACTACCACAAGAGGACACAGTTTTAAATTAGAGGGGCAAAGGTTTAAAAGTAATATAAGGAAGTATTACTTTACTGAGAGAGTAGTGGATGCATGGAATAGCCTTCCTGCAGAAGTGGTAGCTGCAAATACAGTGAAGGGGTTTAAGCATGCATGGGATATGCATAAGGCCATCCTTCATATAAGATAGGGCCGGGGTCTATCCATAGTATTCAGTATATTGGGCAGACTAGATGGGCCAAATGGTTCTTATCTGCAGACACATTCTATGTTTCTATGGCCACAATAGTGATGGAAAAGTTGTTTCAAGGGGACTAACACCTGGACTGTGGCATGTCGGAGGGGGAACCATGGCAAAACTCCCATGGAAAATTACGTACAGTAGGTGAACCCGATTTTGTGTCAATCTCGCTGTATTTCTCGGCGAGATTGAGCACATACGAGCCCCATCGCGGGAGCCAGCGCCGAGCTGGCTTGCCGCGATGGAGACAGAGCCGTCATAGAAGCGACGGGAGATCCGACTTGGATTCCCGCCAATTCTACACGTGTGCGGCGTTTGTTATGAATCCTGAGGGGGAAGTCCCCGCCGGATTTTAAATAAAAATCCGGCCTGGGTCCCGCCCTCAGGAGCATACCGGGCCCTTAGGTCTGTTATGGGTTGTAAGGAGAGCCCCCCCTACGCCGAAAAAAACGGCGTAGGGGGTCCCCCTACAATCCATACCAGACCCGTATCCAAAGCACGCTACCCGGCCAGCCAGGAAGGGAGTGGGGACGAGCGAGCGCCCCCCCCCCCCCTCCTGAGCCGTACCAGGCTGCATGCCCTCAACATGGGGGGTTGGGTGCTCTGGGGCAGGGGGCGCACTGCGGCCCCCCCACCTCAGAGCACCCTGTCCCCATGTTGATGAGGACAGGGCCCCTTCCCGACAACCCTGGCCGTTGGTTGTCGGGGTATGCGGGCGGGAGGCTTATCGGAATCTGGGAGCCCCCTTTAATAAGGGGGCCCCCAGATACCGGCCCCCCACCCTAAGTGAATGAGTATGGGGTACATCGTACCCCTACCCATTCACCTGCAAGAAAAGTGGTAAAAACACAAATAAACCACACAGTGTATTAAAATATTTTATTTTTCTGCTCCGGAGGCCGCCCCCTGTCTTCTTTATTAGCTCTTTTACCAGGGGGGGGCTCTTCTTCTTCCGATATCCCGACGGGTCTTCTCCGCTATCCGGGGGGGTCTTCTCAACTCTCCGGGGTTCTCCTTCTGTCTTCTCCTTCTGTCTTGTTGTCTCCTTCTGTCTTCTGTCTCCGGGGTTCTCCTTCTGTCTTCTCCTTCTGTCTTGTTGTCTCCTTCTGTCTTCTGTCTCCGGGGTTCTCCTTCTGTCTTCTCCGCTATCCGGGGGGGTCTTCTCAACTCTCCGGGGTTCTCCTTCTGTCTTCTCCTTCTGTCTTGTTGTCTCCTTCTGTCTTCTCCTTCTGTCTTGTTGTCTCCTTCTGTCTTCTGTCTCCGGGGTTCTCCTTCTGTTTTCGCCTCTCTCTGTTGTTGACTCGGCGCACCCCGGTTCTTCGTCTCGCGAGACTCGGCGCACCCCGATTCTTCGTCTCGCGAGACGAAGAACCGGGGTGCGCCGAGTCAACAACAGAGAGAGGCGAAAACAGAAGGAGAACCCCGGAGACAGAAGACAGAAGGAGACAACAAGACAGAAGGAGAAGACAGAAGGAGACAACAAGACAGAAGGAGAAGACAGAAGGAGAACCCCGGAGAGTTGAGAAGACCCCCCCGGATAGCGGAGAAGACCTGTCGGGATATCGGAAGAAGAAGAGCCCCCCCCTGGTAAAAGAGCTAATAAAGAAGACAGGGGGCGGCCTCCGGAGCAGAAAAATAAAATATTTTAATACACTGTGTGGTTTATTTGTGTTTTTACCACTTTTCTTGCAGGTGAATGGGTAGGGGTACGATGTACCCCATACTCATTCACTTAGGGTGGGGGGCCGGTATCTGGGGGCCCCCTTATTAAAGGGGGCTCCCAGATTCCGATAAGCCTCCCGCCCGCATACCCCGACAACCAACGGCCAGGGTTGTCGGGAAGGGGCCCTGTCCTCATCAACATGGGGACAGGGTGCTCTGAGGTGGGGGGGCCGCAGTGCGCCCCCTGCCCCAGAGCACCCAACCCCCCATGTTGAGGGCATGCAGCCTGGTACGGCTCAGGAGGGGGGGGGGGGGGGGCGCTCGCTCGTCCCCACTCCCTTCCTGGCTGGCCGGGTAGCGTGCTTTGGATACGGGTCTGGTATGGATTGTAGGGGGACCCCCTACGCCGTTTTTTTCGGCGTAGGGGGGGCTCTCCTTACAACCCATAACAGACCTAAGGGCCCGGTATGCTCCTGAGGGCGGGACCCAGGCCGGATTTTTATTTAAAATCCGGCGGGGACTTCCCCCTCAGGATTCATAACAAACGCCGCACACGTGTAGAATTGGCGGGAATCCAAGTCGGATCTCCCGTCGCTTCTATGACGCGCTTGCTGGGATGTGCTGTCACTATCCCAGTGAGTGCGAGATCTCGGCACCATGTTGCCGAGTATCAGCGCGACGCTGTCGTGCTAAAAACACAATGTCAGAAACACCTACTGTACTTGATGCAGAGTGTGGTAAGTTGAATTCGCAATGCGATTAATATAACCTGTATTAATTGCATTGCGATTAAAACTTAGATCCGAGTTCCTAATGGTTGTATTGCTAGAATTGACAAATATAACGAATATAGCACTATATTCTCAATCTTCTTTATATTCTAGCAATACAACCATTAGGAACCCAGCTCTAAGCTTAATTTGCAATGCGATTAATATAACCTGTATTAATCGCATTGTGATTACAACTTAGTCAAATTTGTGACACTGCAGCTTCAGAATGAATCTAAGATGGATGCTGTCCTTGCTTTTTGATAGGAGGTGGGAGGGTCTGGGAGGGAGGGTATGCTGATTGGCTGGAATGTGTCTGCTGACTGTGAGGTACAGGGTCAAAGTTTGCTCAATGATGATGTATAGGGGGCGGACCGAACATCGCATATGTTCGCCCACCGCGGCGAACGTGAACAGGCTATGTTCGCCGGTGAATAGTTCGGGACATCTCTATATACCAGTTGCCCCCCAAAAAAACTGATTGAAGCAGGGGTGTTATATACCACTAATATACTTTCCATATAGTGTATTTTGGTAGTGCAGCATTTGTTTGCGGTTTTGCTGCGTTACCTCAGCTACAGATAGTGACAAACGCTATTGGAACAAATAATTTCTACTGGTGTGATATACCAGTTGCCCCCCAAAAAAAGTGATTGAAGCGGGGTGTTATATACCAATTATATACTTTCTATATAGTGCATTTGGCTAGTGCAGCATTTGTTTGCGGTTTTTCTGCGTTACCTCAGCTACAGATAGTGACAAATGCTATTGGAACAAATAATTTCTACTGGTGTGATATACCAGTTGCCCCCCCAAAAAAGTGATTGATTAAATGGCCAAAGAGAAAAGGGGAGAAGGCGCTCATAGGTGGTGGTTGACAAGATATGTTGTTATTTGTTCCTAGCCAGGGTAAGTGGTTGCTACTCACCTTGGTTAGGTTGTACTTTTGGTAGTACAGTTCTGGTGGAGGTAAAATCGTGGGGTGATGTGGGTTGGTGAAGCCGATTGACGTCCAAGTGGTCACTGGCTACACGTGCAGAAGCGCTACCACTGGAGGACACTCACCGGCCGCATCACCAAGCAGTGCGGACCGCCATACACCCCCCAAATAAGGGATCTTCAACAAGAGTGACCTCCAATTAGCCTACGGTGACAAGGATACAGACTTGATAAAGGGGTCTGCGTACCCCGAAAAAATAAAAAATACTTCGTATCCTCAACTGGGTTGCGAATTGCGCCTTGTGTCCACCCGCTCACTGCATGAACCCAGTGCAGACGAGCCCCCTCCCCATACACCAAAAAAGTGATTGAAGCAGGGGTGTTATATACCAATAATTTACTTTCTATATAGTGCATTTAGGTAGTGCAGCATTTGTTTGCGGTTTTGCTGTTTTACCTCAGCTACAGATAGTGACAAACGACATTGGAACTAATAATTTCTACTGGTGTGATATACCAGTTGCCCCCCCCCCCCCAAAAAAATGAAAAATAAAGTGGCCTACAGTAAAATTTTTATCCATTGACTGCATAATCTACCTCGAGCCACATAATAACAATTTATTTTATGTCAGGTGAATGCCTAATTTGTAAGTCTCGTACTCCTGTGGCAAAAAAATAAATTTTTGTAGGCTCCAACGGGGCACATTTCAGAGAAATTTTGTTGGAATTCTTGTCATTAATCCCCCTCTAGTATGTCACTGTCCATGTTGTTGGACTATTTGTACACTTCTACTAAGTATTTGGTAGCTGAAAATATGAGCTGAAGGTTTTTCAGGTTCGCCTGCCATTAAAGTAAATGGGGCCCGCCGCAAACTTGCGGTTCGCGAACATTTGATTTCATTTCTGCACCGTCCCGGCCGATGTTTGCTAATGCTCATTGTCTTCCCTGGAGTGGATGGGATCTTCCAGCAAGACAATGTGACATGCCACATGGCTAGAAATGTCCAACATTGGTTGAAAGAGTATGACCAAGACTTACAAGTACTACTATGACCCCTAATTACCAAGTTTTGAACCCAATTGAGTATTTGTGGGACCACTTCAACCATCCTATTCGATCTGTGGATCCTCACCAAGCACCGTCCAGCAGCTGTGGGATGTGCTGCAGTCAGCATGGCTCCAGATACCTGTGAAAACCTACCAGAACTTTATTGAGTCACTTCCATCTCATCTAGCTGCCATCTGTTCTGCACATGGTGGTTATTCGGGATATTCGCTGGTGGTCATAATAACGTGATTTGACTTAGTATATACCATCTTTTTTAGACTAAAATACACACTTTTTAATAAGAAATAATCTTGCTAAAAAGGACCTGTATCTTATAGTCTGCCGTTGGGGTGGTCCAGCAGTGTCAGACCTCTCTGACTTCTTCAATAATGATCCAGCAGAGCACCCATATCACTGAGACAGCTGTGTATCTGCTCATTTCTCTGTCTCCCAGCCCGACACCAATCTGTCTGATCAGTACATGCAGGAGACGATGCTGAATGATCCGTTCAGCACTTGCAGAGGAAGGTCTTAAAGGTTGTGCAAGAATAGGGGTAGTTTAGGCAAACCCGCGCATCCACACACTCATACATATCCTTTACTGGCTGGGTGAAAGGATGCTTACTTACCTGCTTTCCTGCTTCTTCTCTTCCACGCCAGCAATGCTCTGCTGGGTTCCCTCAATGTAACATCCTGTTTGACATCACCTCAACCAATCACTGGTCATGCCAGAAACCAGATCCCCTTGCATTATGTCAATAGTTGTGTAAGCGTGTGTGTATTATATGTGTATTTCATTTCTGTGTGTGTATATAATATGTTTACTGCTCAGCTGTGTGTGTATTTAGCAGAGTTGTATGTATGTATGCAGCAGACCTGTGTCTGTGTAAATAATGTGTGTACTGCATTGTAGTGTGTGTATAATACACATATGTGTACTGCAGAGTTGAGTGTTTGAGTATAATGTGCATGCTGTAGATTTGTGTATGTATGTGTGTATTTGTATAATGTCATGATCATGGAGAGTAATAAAAATAATAATTATAATCTACGAGAACAAACATGGCAGGAAACTACAGAGCAATGATAGGAGACACATTTACTTGGATAGGTACAGTTAATGAGGCGACCATTAGTGATGAGCAGCATAGGCAATATTAGTTTTCGTGATATTTACAAATATTTTGCATTATATTCGCAATAAATTTGAAAATTCTAGAATTTGTGATCTTCAGTCATTATTTTTGCGATTGCGCAAATTGGCACTAATGATGCACATTTTTCTTGCGTAATACATGCAAATTCACATTTTATCAGGTCTGAGTTGATATTACTGATTGATGCACTAAGTATTGTTGTGACATCACAGCACTATGTCTGTAACATGTATGTATGGATAGCAGAGAAACAGTAATTCCTATCACACTACCTAACACCCTGCACTGGAACCTATCAGCTACACTATATCACTATCTAACCTACACTGACAATCTCCCACTAACTATCTGTATTATATATATGAGCTAACTAACTATCTAATGTAATTGGACAAGGAATAGGATCCAGATGAAAGCACAGAGCACAGCAGAAAATGGCTTCTGGGAAGCTTCTTATATAGTAAGGGGTAGGGAACTTTCCTATTGGTTGCTAGGGATGTTGCTAAGCTCTGACAAAGATATTGCAGCCTTCTCATTGGCGCACAAGCAAGAAGGGAGGTTACTGATTAAAAAAAAAATAGAATATTTGTGATTATGAATATATAGCACTATATTCCACATCTTTGCTAATTCTCAAAGTGCCGATATTTTCGATAAAAAATAGTGATTCGAGCTGAGCGCTGCGATTGGCCAGTGCTACAGCATAGGAGAAGGAGACCGCGGCAGGCTCAACTGGGTGGAGCCTAACTACGAACATACCGGAGGCTATAACCGGAGAACGGAGAAAGCGCCCGGGGATAACAGTAAGTGCAGGGGGATCCCTGGGCGCCGCTCTACACGTCTGTATGGTCAGTTTACATACTTTCTTCTGGTGAAAGGTCCTCTTTAAGCCATTCTATTGTTGATTTACTTCTATGCCTTGGGTCGTTGTCCTGTTGTCCTGTTGCAACACCCATCTTCTGTTGAGCTTCAGCTGGTGGACAGACGGCCTTAAGTTCTCCTGCAAAATGTCTTGATAAACTTGGGAATTCATTTTTCCTTTGATGAGAACAATCCTTCCAGGCCCTGATGCAGCAAAGCAGCCCCAAAGCATGATGCCCCCACCACCATACTTCACAGTTGGGATGAGGTTTTGATGTTGGTGTGCTGTGCCTCTTTTTCTCCACACATAGTGTTGTGTGTTTCTTCCAAACAACTCAACTTTGGTTTCATCTGTCCACAGAATATTTTGCCAGTACTGCTATGGAACATCCAGGTGCTCTTGTGCAAACTGCAAACATGCAGCAATGTTTGTTTTTTTTTTACAGCAGTGGCTTCCTCTGTGGTATCCTTCCATGAAATCCATTCTTGTTTAGTATTTTATGTATCGTAGATTCCCTAACAGGGATGTTAGCATATGCCAGAGACTTTTGTAAGTCTTCAGCTGACACTCTAGGATTCTTCTTCACCTCATTTTGTAGTCTCCTAGGGAGAGTAGCAGCAGTGCTGAACTTTCTCCATTTATAGACAATTCGTCTTACCGTGGACTGATGAACAGCAAGGCTTTTGGAGATACTTTTATAACCCTTTCCAGCTTTATGCAAGTCAACAATTCTTAATAGTAGATCTTCTGAGAGCTCTTTTGTCCGAGGTATCATTCACATCAGGCAATGCTTCTTGTGAAAAGCAAACCCAGAACTGGTGTGTGTTTTTTATAGGGCAGGGCAGCTGTAACCAACACCTCCAATGTCATCTCATTGATTGGACTCTAGTTGGCTGACACCTCACTCCAATTTGCTCTTGGAGATGTCATTAGTCTAGGGGTTCACATACTTTTTCCACCTGCACTGTGAATGTTTACATGGTGTGTTCAATAAAAACATGGTAACATTTAATTATTTGTGTCTTATTAGTTTAAGTAGACTGTGATTGTCTATTGTTGTGACTTAGATGAAGATCAGATCACATTTTATGACCAATTTGTGCAGAAATCCATATCATTCTAAAGGGTTCACATACTTTTTTTTGCAACTATATATATATATATATATATATATATATTGACACAGTGAGAGGTTGTGTCTGGCAAGGCAGGTATTTTCCTCCTAGCATGTGCGGCTGGGCTGGTTTCCAGCCAAGTGAGGTCAAACACCGGACTGGAGTTTAACTGCCGGTCCAGGTTTTGGCAGCACCTGGCTGTCCCCCTTAAATAGGCAGCTGGGCACAGCAGAGATGTCTCTGTTTTTTGGATCTGAGGCTTTGTGCCGTGCTGGAGGGATGAGAGCCGCATGCTGGGGAAACAGGCCCCTTAAAGCCTGCTGTGGACTACTGGAGGCAGAACTGCCAGCAAGGTGACTTGTGTTATATGAACTTTTCATTGTGTGTGAATTAACACCAAGACTGCAAAGTTACGTGCTGTTTTGTGCAATTGCCTCAAGTGTGAATAAACACTGACGTTTTGAGTTAAGAACTTGTATTTTGCCTCTTTACTGCGCCCGCTTACCCTATCTACCAGAGCGAAAACCCACAATATATATATATATATATATATATATATACATGCAAACATATTGCTCTACAAAAGTTTTTGACAGATGTGAGGAAAATGCTGTAAAGTAAGACTGCTTTAAAAAATAGAAGTGTTAAATTATATTTATCAATTAACAAAATGCTAAGTGAATGAGCAAGAGAGATATACGCATATTTTAAATCAATATTTGGTGTGACCCTCATTTGTCTACAAAACAGCATCAATTCTTCTAGGAGCATTTTAACACTCTGAAAGGGAGTTTTGACAGACTGGACTACATTTCCTTGGCCAACCACTGCATCTTTGACCCTCAATAAAAGTGTCCTGCCTTTATGTAAAATCTCGTCTAAAGCCCACACTCCGGGAAGATATAAGTGAGGGACATGAACATGTGGAGTCACTGTGGGTAGAGATACATGGAGCTAAAAACAACAATAAATTACTAATAGGAGTCTACTATAAACCACCTAATATACCAGAGTCCACAGAAAATCTACTACTAAACGAGATAGACAAGGCGGCAAATCATAATGAGGTGGTTATTATGGGGGACTTCAACTACCCAGATATAGACTGGGAAACTGAAACTTGTATATCTCATAAAGGAAACAGATTCTTGGCAATAACCAAAGACCATTATCTCTCCCAACTGGTTCAGGACCCGACTAGAGGGACGGCCATACTGGACTTAATATTAACCAATAGACCTGACAGAACAACAGACGTGCAGGTTGGGGGACACCTGGGAAATAGTGACCATAAAGTAATAACCTTCCAATTATCATTCAAAAGAGCGTTTCTACAGGGAGAAACAAAAATACCAAACTTCAAAAAAGCTAAATTTAGCCAACTAAGAGAGGCCATAGGCCTAACTAACTGGGACAAAGTCCTCAAAAATAAAAATACAGCCAAAAAATGGGATATCTTTAAAAACATCCTAAAATCTCATTGTGAGAGGTACATACCGTATGGGAATAAAAGGTTAAGGAACAAAAAGAAACCAATGTGGATAAACAGAACTGTAAAGAAAGCAATAAATGACAAAAAGAAAGCATATAAAACCCTAAAACAGGAGGGTAGCACGGAAGCACTGAAAAACTATAAGGAAAAAAACAGAACATGTAAAAAACAAATAAAAGCGGCCAAACTAGAGACCGAGAGATTAATTGCCAAACAGAGTAAAACTAACCCTAAAATGTTCTTCAATTATATAAATGTTAAAAAGTATAAATCTGAAGGTGTCGGCCCTTTAAAGAGTAATGAGGGGGGAGTCGCAGAGAGCGACGAGGAGAAAGCAAAGCTGTTAAATATTTTTTTCTCCAATGTATTCACTGAGGAAAATAAACTGTCAGATGAAATGCTGAATGCTGAAATAAATTCGCCATTAAAAGTGTCCTGTCTGACCCAGGAAGAAGTACAACAGCGACTTAAAAAAATCAAAATAGACAAATCGCCAGGACCGGATGGCATACACCCCCGTATCCTAAGGGAATTAAGTAATGTCATAGCCAGACCCTTATTTCTGATATTTGCGGACTCTGTACTGACAGGGAATGTCCCACAGGATTGGCGCATGGCAAATGTGGTGCCAATATTCAAAAAGGGTCCAAAAACAGAGCCTGGAAACTATAGGCCGGTAAGTTTAACATCTGTTGTGGGTAAACTGTTTGAAGGTTTTCTGAGAGATGCTATGTTAGAGCATCTTATGGGAAATAAGCAAATAACGCCATATCAGCATGGCTTCGTGAGGGATCGGTCATGTCAAACTAATTTAATCAGTTTCTATGAGGAGGTAAGTACTAGACTTGACAGCGGCGAATCAATGGATGTCGTGTATCTGGACTTCTCCAAAGCATTTGACACTGTACCTCATAAAAGGTTAGTATATAAAATGAGAATGCTCGGACTCGGAGAAAACGTCTGTAAGTGGGTAAGTAACTGGCTCAATGATAGAAAACAGAGGGTGGTTATTAACGGTACATACTCAGATTGGGTCACTGTCACTAGTGGAGTACCTCAGGGGTCAGTATTGGGCCCTATTCTCTTCAATATATTTATTAATGATCTTGTAGAAGGCTTGCATAGTAAAATATCAATTTTCGCAGATGACACTAAACTGTGTAAAGTAATTAAAACTGAAGAGGACAGTATACTACTACAGAGGGATCTGGATAGATTGGAGGCTTGGGCAGATAAGTGGCAGATGAGGTTTAACACTGACAAATGTAAAGTTATGCACATGGGAAGGAATAATGCAAGTCACCCGTACATACTAAATGGTAAAACACTCGGTAACACTGACATGGAAAAGGATCTAGGAATTTTAATAAACAGCAAACTAAGCTGCAAAAAACAGTGTCAGGCAGCGGCTGCCAAGGCCAATAAGATAATGGGTTGCATCAAAAGGGGCATAGATGCCCGTGATGAGAACATATTCCTACTACTTTACAAATCACTGGTCAGACCACACATGGAGTACTGTGTACAGTTCTGGGCTCCTGTAAACAAGGCAGACATAGCAGAGCTGGAGAGGGTCCAGAGGAGGGCAACTAAAGTAATAACTGGAATGGGGCAACTACAGTACCCTGAAAGATTATCAAAATTAGGGTTATTCACGTTAGAAAAAAGACGACTGAGGGGAGATCTAATTACTATGTATAAATATATCAGGGGTCAGTACAGAGATCTATCCCATCATCTATTTATCCCCAGGACTGTGACTGTGACGAGGGGACATCCTCTGCGTTTGGAGGAAAGAAGGTTTGTACACAAACATAGAAAAGGGTTCTTTATGGTAAGAGCAGTGAGACTATGGAACTCTCTGCCTGAGGAGGTGGTGATGGTGAGTACAATAAAGGAATTCAAGAGGGGCCTGGATGTATTTCTGGAGTGTAATAATATTACAGGCTATAGCTACTAGAGAGGGGTCGTTGATCCAGGGAGTTATTCTGATTGCCTGATTGGAGTCGGGAAGGAATTTTTTATTCCCCTAAAGTGAGGAAAATTGGCTTCTACCTCACAGGGTTTTTTTGCCTTCCTCTGGATCAACTTGTAGGATGACAGGCCGAACTGGATGGACAAATGTCTTTTTTCGGCCTTATGTACTATGTATGTTACTATGTAATGTTCCCTGTTTCTTTGTGATTCTTCAATATTATCCATCAGACAGAGATCTCTCTGTAGCAATGTGTGGACGGAGCTTATGCAGTTCCCCTGGCTTCAGGCTCCTCCCACACAGGCTCCTCCCACACCGCGCAATTGTTGCCTGCAGGCTGAATGGTGGAGCAGGGAGAAGTATCCCTGCTTCATCATTCAGTGCTGGAGAGACAGAGCATGGGGAGCTGAGGCACAGGACTGTATAGATGGAAGTGCTCATTGCTTCTGGGCTCTGGCACCCCCTCTGGCACCCGGTGTGGACCTCCCCCCTTAGAATATTTAGCACACCACTGCCAGGAACTTTCTGTGAGGCTGCCTTGCAGTGACTCTTTCAGAAGAATTGGGTAATTCACTTAACAACTTGCGTTTTGATAGTGATACAAAAATTAAAAAGTGGGAAAAAATCAGTTTAATTTTTTTGTCGCCATATTTTGACCCCTATAACTTTTTTGCAATTATGTGTACGGGGCTAATTTTTTGCGGGGCAATCTGAACTATTCATTGATACCATCTAGGATGTGTATGACTTTTTGATCACTTTTTATTTATATTTTTTGTATAAAATGAGGCGACCAAAAACGGCAAATCGGCCATTTGGATGCTTTTTTCCGTTTTGCTGTTTGCCATATGGGGAAAATATTTTTATATTTTTATACTATGGGCATTTTCACACATCGCCACACCCATGATGTGTATCTTTTAATATTTTTTTATTTTTTTTTACTGTTATTTTGGGAAAAGGGGGGTGATTTGAATTTTTATGATTTTTATTTTTTATTTTAAAAACTTTTTTTTTACACTTTTTTATAGTTACCATATGGAATGATAACATGCAATTATTAGATTGCTATTTTAATAGACTCCAATGCACTTGCACTCCTATCGCCGCACAGGGGAGCTGGAGTATCCGCTTCCGGTGTTTCACACGCTCAAATGCCATGGTCAGGATTGACCATGGCATCTGAGGGGTTAAATGTTTGCGATGCGGACATGAGCCATGGGATAGGTTTCTGCTATAAGAAGCAGGCGGCTATGGCACCCGCAGCGCTCAGGAGCAGGCGCCATCTTTAAAGACCCTGCCAGCGCCTGACATGTACGGCGCTGGGCGTTAAGGGTTTAACTACAGTAGTCAAGAGGCTCTACAAAATTCTGTCGACTGATAATCACTAAAGATTTTCAACTATGTACTTTTATAATACATTTTTAATTCAGTGATACAGTCACTGGCGTAAGTATAGGGGTCGCAGCAGTCGCAGTTGCGACCGGGCCCCTAAGCCAGGAGGGCCCAGAGGGCCAGTGGTGCTGTATATTTCCCTTAATATATATATTAATTTTAAATAGAATACTAGTGAGTGCTTCCATTATGGAAGCATTCACTATTCTGCAGGAGGAGGGGAAGAAAAGCCCTGTGAGCGCTGTACAGTACTTACCCCTTCTCCTGCTCTCTCTTCCCTGTGCCCCCACTGCTGTTTCCTGGCTGCCTGCAGCATCAGGGCTTACAGAGCGTACTCTGACCTGATGCTGCAGGAGGTCAGGTGACAGCAGCATGGGCCCTGAGAAGAGACGAGAGCCGGGAAGACAGCCTGAACGGGAGAGGAGCAGCAGAGCAGGAGAGGTAAGTTTGTTTATTTATTTTATCTTATCTGAGGTATGATTGGGGGTCTAAAGGGTCTGATTAATGGCCTTATTGGAGGTTTGATTAGGGGTCTCGAGTGTCTGATTGGGGATCTGAACGGTCTGAATTGGGGCCTGAAGTATCTGATTTGGGACCTGAAGGGTCTGATAGGGGTTATGATTGGGGGGTCTGAAGGGTATGATTGGAGGCCTGAAGGGTCTGATTGGGGGCCTTAAGGATCTGATTGGGGGCCTGAAGCGTCTGATTGGGGGCCTGAAGCGTCTGATTGGGGGCCTGAAGCGTCTGATTGGGGGCCTTAAGGGTCTGATTGGGGGCCTTAAGGGTCTGAATAAGGGTCTGAAGAGTCTGGTTGAGGGTCTGAAGGGTCTGATTGTCAAAAGGTCTAGTAGGGGTCTGGAAGTCTAATGGGGATCTGATTGGGGGTCTAATGGGGGTCCGATTGGGGGTCTAGAGCTCTAATGGGGGTCTGGAGGTCTTGTCTGAGGTCTAATGGGGGTCTGGAAGTCTAATAGGGGTCTTATATGGAGGTCTGGAGGTCTAATGGGGGTCTTATCTGAAGTCTGATATTGAGGCGGGGTCTGACATGGAGGTCTAATGGAGGTCTGATATGGATCTGACAGAGGTCTAAAGGGGGTCTGGTTTGAGATGCGGGGGGGGGGGGGTCTCATCTGGAGTTTGATATGGGGTTCTGATTTGAAAGGTAAGGCAGTATTTTTTGTACTGGCACAGTATCTGTGTGGTACCAGTATTTTCAGGAGGCGTGTTTTTGCAGTATAGTATTGGGGGGGCAGAATCGGGTGTTGAGAAGGTGAGGATGATGGAAAAGTCGGAAAGTAAGATGTCTGTTTGTTAAACTCTGCAGAGACAAGACGCGGCTAAAAAAAATCATCATGGTGGTCTAGTCTGAGAGGAGAAGAGGAGGAAAGAGAATATCTACATCAGAGGAGACATTTTTGGATGTAAGAGGTACATATGTGCCGCTGTGTTGCCCTTTATGTTATGTAGCCCTGTGTGTAATGTTTTCCAAGTATATCTTTAAAGGGGTTGTCCGCTTTTTTTTTCGTATAAGCACTGCCTTCTCTGCTGTTTACCTACTCACAACTAAAATTTCAGTAGCGAACAGGTGAACAGAACAGACAAAGCAGCTCTCATAAAATAGCTGATTGGCGGAGGTGCCGGAAGACGCCCGCCAGTCTGATATTGATGACTTATCTTGAGGATAGGTCATCAGTAGTAAAAAGAGAACAACCCCTTTAACAGTAGGACTGGAGGGAATGGGTTAGGTTGAGAATTTGGCATGGGGGTCACGTTTCAATTTTTGTCTCAGGCAGCAGAAAGGATAGGTGCACCCCTGCGCCTTGCCATAAAAGCACTGAGGGAAGGTGTGGGGGGGGGGGGGGGGGGCCCAAGCTGAACTCTTGAACCAGGGCCCATGGGCCTTTAGCTACGCCCCTGAATACAGTTTTAATTTGCATATTACATTGCAGCTTAAGTAACTGAGTTAGAATCTAGGTATATGAAAACAAAAAGTATTCACATACCAACATACTGTAGTAAGTAACTTGTTATTTTCTTTGTATTTTTAATATTTGCTTATCCTTTAGTGAGAGTCAATAAAATGCATGTGGCGTGGATAATGTTACAATTCACCTTTTAAAAACAACACTGTCTATCTTTTTGTTCAAGGTAGTACTTTCCTTAGTAGTTAATGATCCTTGAACACAGTCAATTCTGAAAATTTATTCAAGGTAATACAAAAGATTTGAACCTTTTTCACTCGGAAAACTGAAACTGATAGATGCTTCATGCAAGTTTGTATGATTAATCACAGAGGAACGGCTTATGGAAAATGTGGAAAATGTATAAGACAAATAGTGTTGAGCGCGAATATTCTAATTACGAATATTTATTGCGAATATTGCAACTTTGAGAATTCGCGAATATTTCGATTATAGTGCTATATATTTGCTTTTCAAATATTTGTATTTTTTTTTACTCGAAAAATCGGCAATGTAATGATCACGTAATATATTTGAATATTACGCTTTCAATACAGGCGTGGTTCAAAAAGGAATATATAGCACTATATTAAATATATTGCTATATATTAGCTTTTTCAAATATTCCTATTAACAGGCTGTAAGAGTGTCTTTACATCTATTTGCCCCTAGATGGTGCTGGCATTATATATATATATATATATATATATATATATATATACACATATATACAGTACAGACCAAAAGTTTGGACAAACCTTCTCATTCAAAAAGTTTTCTTTATTTTCATGACTATGAAAATTGTAGATTCACACTGAAGGCATCAAAACTATGAATTAACACATGTGGAATTATATACATAACAAACAAGTGTGAAACAACTGAAAATATGTCATAATCTAGGTTCTTCAAAGTAGCCACCTTTTGCTTTGATTACTGCTTTGCACACTCTTGGCATTCTCTTGATGAGCTTCAAGAGGTAGTCCCCTGAAATGGTTTTCACTTCACAGGTGTGCCCTGTCAGGTTTAATAAGTAGGATTTCTTGCCTTATAAATGGGGTTGGGACCATCAGTTGCATTGAGGAGAAGTCAGGTGGATACACAGCTGATAGTCCTACTGAATAGACTGTTAGAATTTGTATTATGGCAAGAAAAAAGAAACTAAGTAAAGAAAAACGAGTGGCCATCATTACTTTAAGAAATGAAGGTCAGTCAGTCAGCCAAAAAATTGGGAAAACTTTGAAAGTAAGGGCTATTTGACCATGAAGGAGAGTGATGGGGTGCTGTGCCAGATGACCTGGCCTCCACAGTCACCGGACCTGAACCCAATTGAGATGGTTTGGGGTGAGCTGGAACGCAGAGTGAAGGCAAAAGGGCCAACAAGTGCTAAGCATCTCTGAACACTCGTTCAAGACTGTTGGAAGACCATTTCAGGGGACTACCTCTTGAAGCTCATCAAGAGAATGCCAAGAGTGTGCAAAGCAGCAATCAAAGCAAAAGGTGGCTACTTTGAAGAACCTAGAATATGACATATTTTCAGTTGTTTCGCACTTGTTTGTTATGTATATAATTCCACATTTGTTAATTCATAGTTTTGATACCTTCATAGTCATGAAAATAAAGAAAACTCTTTGAATGAGAAGGTATGTCCAAACTTTTGGTCTGTACTGTATATACACTCACCTAAAGAATTATTAGGAACACCTTTTCTATTTCTCATTAATGCAATTATCTAGTCAACCAATCACATGGCAGTTCCTTCAATGCATTTAGGGGTGTGGTCCTGGTCAAGACAATCTCCTGAACTCCAAACTAAATGTCAGAATGGGAAAGAAAGGTGATTTAAGCAATTTTGAGCATGGCATGGTTGTTGGTGCCAGACGGGCCGGTCTGAGTATTTCACAATCTGCTTAGTTACTGGGATTTTCACGCACAACCATTTCTAGGGTTTACAAAGAATGGTGTGAAAAGGGAAAAACATCCAGTATGCGGCAGTCCTGTGGGCAAAAATGCCTTGTGGATGCTAGAGGTCAGAGGAGAATGGGCCGACTGATTCAAGCTGATGGAAGAGCAACGTTGACTGAAATAACCACTCGTTACAACCGAGGTATGCAGCAAAGCATTTGTGAAGCCACAACACGCACAACCTTGAGGCGGATGGTTGAGGCGGATGGGCTACAACAGCAGAAGACCCCACCGGGTACCACTCATCTCCACTACAAATAGGAAAAAGAGGCTACAATTTGCACGAGCTCACCAAAATTGGACTGTTGAAGACTGGAAAAATGTTGCCTGGTCTGATGAGTCTCGATTTCTGTTGAGACATTCAAATGGTAGAGTCCGAATTTGGCGTAAACAGAATGAGAACATGTATCCATCCTCTGATGGCTACTTCCAGCAGGATAATGCACCATGTCACAAAGCTCGAATCATTTCAAATTGTTTTCTTGAACATGACAATGAGTTCACTGTACTAAAATGGCCCCCACAGTCACCAGATCTCAACCCAATAGAGCATCTTTGGGATGTGGTGGAACGGGAGCTTCGTGCCCTGGATGTGCGTCCCTCAAATCTCCATCAACTGCAAGATGCTATCCTATCAATATGGGCCAACATTTCTAAAGAATGCTTTCAGCACCTTGTTGAATCAATGATACGTAGAATTAAGGCAGTTCTGAAGGCAAAAGGGGGTCCAACACCGTATTAGTATGGTGTTCCTAATAATTCTTTAGGTGAGTGTATATATATATATATATATATATATATATATATATCCTGGGGTTTGCTAGTAAAGGGAGTTGAGTGGTAGTTGTAGTTGTGTTGAGGAAGTTAATGGAGGCGCAGAACAGGCCTAATCTATCATGTAGATGCCTTTTTAACCTCTTGGCCCTGATCAAGCCAAGGGAGTATTCAGAACAGTATTACAGCAGCACAGCACGGACCAGTGAGTCTACGTCTGAATATAGAGAACGTCTAGTGGAGATTAGAGGTAAATTAGCCAATGGACTTCACAAGCAACGGTGACCAGGAGGAACCTAAAAGTACCTGGACACAGCCGGATGATTAGTGTTTAGAATTATCCTTTACCACATACCTCTATGGACATAGTGGACCTTAATCCTTCAGTGAGCATTAGTGTTGATCGAGCACCAAAGTGCTCGGGTGCTCTGGCCAAACACACCGGAATGCTGGGGTGCTCGGTAGATATAATGGAAGTCAATAGGTGAACCCGAGCATTAAGCAAGGGACTGCTCTGAAGAGGGCAGGGTGCCTGGTTCATAGGAAAAGGTCAGAAATTGATGGAAACACCACTGAAATGGTTCGGGAACAGCATGGGGAGGATGTCTGGATGCATCTTGGACTCCCAGGCCGCTGCTGGGAACGATGTTGTCCGAGTAGTACGCCCCTTTTACAGACTGACAATAATACACACAAAACCAAAGATAAAATCAATTTTAGAGGAAAAATTGTTAAGAAGCAATCTTTCCCATATATTTACTTGTATATAAAGTGCAAGTGCTGCCAAAAATTACAAGGAAGAGGTACCCCGATACAAATTGTATATCACATAAAAGAGGGCCTCATTCACATTGTGGTACAATTGTTCATGTAGTGGGACTCCTACATTCATAAAGCCTATGCACTAAGTGAAAGGACTGCCAAAAGTTACAAGGAACCGGCACTCCAATACACCCTTTGTTACACATAAATGGCCGCATCATACACAGCCTTGAAAAATTATGATTGATGGCCTGCTGGTTACCCTCAAAAACATTTGGAGCAAGGGCCTGCTGATATGACCATCTAAAACATTATGGGTGAGAGCCTGCTGCCGCTTTGGTGACTCTAGATAACCTGGGGCAAATCGCACGTCCCTGTGATGGCGACGATCCATTCGGATGTCTGCCCTATCAACTTTCAATGTTATTTTCAGCTCAAACCATGGTGACCACGGGTAATGGGAAATCAGGGTTCGATTCCAGAGAGGGAGCCTGATAAACGGCTATGGCTACCACATCCAAGCAAGGCAGCATGCGTGCAAATTAACTATTAGGTATAATTAGGCGAGGGCCTGCAGGTGAGCTGACCCTGTAAAATATTTTAGATATGGGCCTGCAGGTGAGCTGACCCTGTAAAAGATTTTAGGTGCGGGCCTGCAGATGAGCTGACCCTGTAAAAGAAGATTTTAGGCGCGGGCCTGCTGGTGAGCTGACTCTGTAAAAGATTGTAGGTGCGGGCCTGCAGATGAGCTGACCCTGTAAAAGATTGTAGGTGAGGGCCTGCTGGTGAGCTGACCCTCTAAAAAATTATAAGCTAGGGCCTGCAGATGAGCTGACTCTGTAAAAGATTGTAGGTTAAGGCCTGTTGTGAGCTGACCCTGTAAAAAATTATATGCGAGGGCCTGCTGGTGAGCTGACCATGTAAAACATTATATGCGAGGGCCTGCTGGTGAGATGACCCTGTAAAAGATTTTAGGTGCGGGCCTGCTGTTGAGCTGACCCTGTAAAAGATTGTATGTGAGGGCCTGCTGGTGAGCTGACCCTCTAAAAGGTTGTAGATGAGGGCCTGCAGGTGAGCTAACTCTCTAAAACATTATATGCGAGGGCATGCTGGTGAGCGGACCTTCAAAAACATTATATGCGAGCGCCTGCTGGTGAGCTGACCCTATAAATCATTGTAGGTGAGGGCCTGCTGGTGAGCTGACCCTCTAAAAAATTATATACGAGGGCCTGCAGCTGAGCTGAGCCTATAAAACATTATATGCGAAGGGCATATATGCGAGGGTATTATATGCGACAAATAAACATATTGATATGATGGAAGAGGAGAAGGAGTATAAGAAAAGGAAGATTCAACCATATACCCTTGTTTGTGGTAGAAGGGGTGCATGGGAATACAGTGTATTCAGTACATTATAAACAACACAATTAAAGTGCCTTTATGTTCATCAGCTTTCCTCTGGTAGAGTCGAGACGTCATGGTCAATCCAGACCTTGTTCATTTTTATAAGAGTCAACCTGTCAGCAATTTCAGTTGACAGGCGGATACGCTTATCTGTTATAATGCCACCAGCAGCACTAAAAATACCCACTCAGACAAAA
The DNA here is from genome assembly GCF_905171765.1 of Bufo bufo. Lineage (NCBI taxonomy): Eukaryota > Metazoa > Chordata > Amphibia > Anura > Bufonidae > Bufo > Bufo bufo. The sequence continues at coordinate 627,196,450 of NC_053390.1, forward strand.
CGCTGGCGGCAGGGCAGGCCAGCACTTCAAGGCGTAGAGCACCAGTTCATGCAACGTGTCCAGCTTGGACACCCAGTAGTTGTAAGGGACTTAGGGATCATTGAGGACGCTGACACGGTCTGCTATGTACTCCTTCACCATCTTCCAACATTTTCCCTCCTTGTGACACTAGGCCGCGCATCAGGGTGAGGGTGCTGGCGGGGTGTCATGAAACTGTCCCACGTTTTTGATAGTGTTGCCCTGTCTCTGTTGGAACTGCTGTATGTTAACCTTGTCTCTAGTGTTGCGAAAAAGCTAATTTTTATATTGAATATTGGCACTTTGAGAATTTGTGAATATTTAGAATATAGTGCTATATATTCTTAATGCCGATTATTATTTTTTTTTTATTTTTTTAACACAGTACACATCAGGTGATCATCCCTCCCTTCTTCTAGCTTTTGGTCAAATGAGAGGCTTTGTCGCAGCTGAGCAACATCCCTAGCAACCAATAGAAAAGTTGCCTACCCCACTCCGGTATTTTGCGCGCATTACACGAATAATACATTGCCGATTTTCACAATTAGGAATATAATCTCGAATTCGTGAATTCACGAATATATGACGAATATTCTACAAAATGTTCAAGAAATATCGCAAATTTGAATATTGCCCCTACCGCTCATCACTACTTGTATCCCCTCCTCGGTTGGCCAAGGAACTACGGACTCTGCCGCCAGCGTTGTCAGATGGAAATTTTGGGAGCAATTTTTCAACAAGTATCTTCTGGTATTGCACCGTTTTGCTCGTCCTCTCCAACACAGAAATGAAAGATGTGAAGTTCTCTTTGTAGCGGGGGTCGAGAAGGGTGAACAACCAGTAATCCGCGTTGTCTAAAATGTGTATAACGTATTCAATATGTGAGAGAGAATCTAAATCGCACATCCTCATTACTATGCTTTTGATATAACAACTGTTTTAAATTTCAGCATGATAAAACATGGCTATACAGCACTGTTATCAATCTATTGCTATGCACTATTAGGAGGCATTAGTATACAGTTTGATCAAAGAGCATAGGCCCACTTACCACGACAAGGTTGCCTCTTCAAGTGGGGACCTACTCTAACTTTGGCGCGGCACTCTGCGGTGACTATCGTGCCCCCACACCGCTCCAGCAGGCAATGGGACCAAGCAGCCACACAGCGCCCTCACTGTGCGGCAAAGCCACCTCGGCCCTGGGCCCCATCACTCCACCAGCACAGCTCAAAAGCAGCGACGGCCACCGTCCAGCACTGCATAATGTGAACAGGTGCAAAGAGCTCACCTGTTCACAGCCTCTCAGGCTGCTGGGTCCCATTGCCTGCTGGAGCGGTGTGGGGGCACGATAGTCGCCGCACAGTGTCGCGCCAAAGTTAGAGTCTGGCTATCACCCAGTGTAATGTCTTCCCCCATTTCCACCTCTTCCACATGCAAAGTCGTCCTTAAAGGGAGTCTGTCAGCACATTTACCCCTTTTTAACAGTTCCCATAGCGCTGTAGCTGCAACACAGATGATTAAAACGGTACCTTTATATGCTTTTGTGGACTTATAAAACTGCCAAAAATGAACTTTGATGCATATGTAAATGAGGGCTTGCAAGTGCCCAGGGCCGGCGTCCACCGCGTTGGTGCCCAGGCATCTCTGCCTCTTTGGCTCTTATCCCCGCCCAGCCTCTTCTCTGCCCGCCCATCTGTTTTCTCTCCCCCTCAGCGAGATCCCGTGCCTGTGCACTGACTTCCTTGGCCAGGGCATGCGCATTGCGATGCCCATTGCTGGCACGGCATCGCAGTAGCTTATGCGCATGCGCAGGCTAGCGGATCATACAGAGAGGTAAATTTATCTGTATGATCCATTAGCCGTGCGCATGCCCCGGCCAAGGAAGTCAGCGCGTAGGCGCGGGATCTCGCTGAGGAAGAGAGAAAACAAATGGGCGGGCAGAGGAAGAGGCTGGGCGGGGATAAGAGCCGAAGAGGCAGAGATGCCTGGGCACCAACGCGGTGGACTCAGCCCCTGGGCACTTGCGAGCCCTCATTTACATATGCATCAAAGTTCGTGAGCAGCGAGCGTTTGAGTAGACACAGAAGTGGGATGGTTACGCTGATAATCGTGTTATTGCTGCTCTCCATCTGTGTTGATTCCTCAAAGTTTCTTAAAACTTCACAGAGATCAGACATCCATGACCACTCCTCGCTTGTGAATAGCGGAAGCTTACTGGAAAGGCGACGACCATGTTGCAGCTGGTATTTCACTACTGCCCTCTGCTGCTCACAAAGCCTGGCCAACGTTAAACGTAGAGTTCCAGCGTGTGCTCACGTCGCAGAACAGCCGGTGAGCTGGCAATTTTAAGCTCTGCTGCAGCATTGACAGATCGGCAGAAGCATGGCAAAATGATTGTCCATGAATTTGTCCCGAAGATTGGAATACACTGGGGAATTTAAGTTTCGTTTCTCACAATTTTAACCACGTTTTGATTCAATTTAACATTTTACACCAAATTTATATCACACCTCTATGGCTTAATAAATGTGGCCTAAGGGATACTTTTAATTTCCCACGGTGTGACTTACTGGAGGCGGATCAGTTGCATATGTTTTGGTTATGTACAGAGCTGAAACAATATTGGGGGGCAATATATAATTTTATTACCCTGGAATTGAAAGTCAAGATCCCATTTACAGCAGAATGCTGAATATTGAGTGACCTCTCCAAGGTGAGATGCCCAAAATATAAAAGGATTCTTTTGATCAAAATAATGTCCTTGGCAAGACTTCTGACTACTCGTGATTGGTTTTCTCGACAGTATTACTACATGGATAAGCCTTGTTAATAAGAAGTCTGCCTTTATTCCCTTACTATCCCCCCTTTTCATTTATTGACTGGGGAAGATGGGAGACACATCGCAAAGGGATGGGTTGTTTGGGTAGGAATAGGGGGAGTAAGGTTTAATAGGGGAAAAATAATATAATAATTTTGCTGTTTTTATTGAATTGTATTGTTTGAATCTCTAATAAAAAATAAATAAATAAATGAAAAAAATAGAGAGTTGAGCGAATTTCTCAAAAATTTGGTCGGTTCGCTGACTTTTCCGAAAATATTTGACTCGATCCAATTTTTTTTTCGGGTGAATCGCGTTAATAAACAGCTATTTGCTGGCTGCAGAGAGCCTATATAATGGTGTAGAACACTGTGCCTTGCAGTAACATGCATAGGGAGTCTGCTGTAGTAGTGAAACAATACTGTGAGTCAGTATGATGCATACATGACAGGCGACGCTCTTAGAATCACTCCACACTTCACTTATTTGGGCAGTTATGGTGCCAAAACTAACCAAATTACTCAAGGTTAAAATCAGCCTTACAGGTTGATGTTAGCATCAAGACGAAGCGCACTTCTTTTACACCGTCATCAGCTGATTCCACATAGATGTTTACAGAACCTGTTCTATTAAATGCTTATACAGGTAGAGCCCCCTGACAGGGTGTCAGCAGTAAGTTTGTGTTGACTTCACTGATTATTTTGCCCTTCCTCTGATACCTCAGAGCAATAGCCCCCAAAAATTGGATCCTGTCTGTTGAGCATCGGCCTTCACTCGGTCAGCATTTGGTCAATAATCCTTCAGTATTGCTAAAGCCAAATAAAACAGGAGTGGATCCAAAACAGAGATGACACTTGAATAGAATATTTGCATGTCTTCTGTGTTTTGTACCCACTCCTGCTTTTGGCTACCAAATCATAACCCAATTCTGATGGGGCCATACAGGCCTTAAAGCTGCTACATAGACAGAATCCATTGTGTTTCTAATTTCTCCTGCCTTCTGACAGATCAGAAGAAGGGTCAAATAAATAATGATGTCAACCAGGCCAAAAAAGCTAAATAGTGGCCCAGTCATGAAGTGGGAAGGGTTGAAACAGCATGAGAAGTCCACAGAGTGGCCCAATGACATAGTAGTGAGGTGGCAGCAGCATGAGGAGACCGCAAAGTCGCCTAGTGACATAGTAGTGATGTGGCAACAGCATGAGGAGACCACAGAGTGGTGAAGTGGCAGCAGCATGAGGAGACTACAGATTGGCCCAGTGACATAGTAGTGATGTGGCAGCAGCATGAGGAGACCACAGAGTGGTGAAATGGCAGCAGCATGAGGAGACCACAGAGTGGCCCAGTGACATAGTGGGGACATGGCAGCAGCATGAGGAGACCACAAGTGGCCCAGTGACATAGTGGTGATTTGGAAGCAGTATGAGGAGACCACAGAGTAACCCAGAGACATAGTATTGAGGTGGCAGCAGCATGAGGAGACCACAGAGTGGTGAGGTGGCAGCAGCATGAGGAGACCACAGAGTGGCCCAGTGACAGAGTGGGTAGGTGGGGGGCAATACCAGTACTAGCTGAAAATGGTGGCTGACAGTAGGAACACCTGGCAGCAGGTGTGGCATCAGGCGGGTGGCAGCATCAGAATAGTAGCTGAAGCAGATAGCCAGAAGAAACAGGTATTTTTTGTCAAAATGTTAGTGTGGCACCATGGATGAACTAGTCTGATGCATCAGACATTGGTGTTTTAAAATTCTGGCTGATCCACACCTGATACATTTTCACAAAGGTCAGTTTCTCTACTTTTTGTTGTTCTCCTTGTGGTAACTATGGCCCCCGCCGCACTAAACACTCGCTCAGATGCCACACTGCTGGCCGGGCAGGAAAGCTTGCCCAGGGCAAACTAAGCCAGTTGCGGCCACAAATCGAGTTTGGCTGCCCAGCAGTCCAGGGAATATTCGATGTGGGGTGACAGGGTGCACTCCAAGTATGCCACAACCTGCTAGTTCAGGTTCTGCTCTATGTCTACCTGCTGCTGATGGTAAGTAGTTTCTTCAGTAGGCAGGTGAAGAAAACTGCTTATTAGCGACTCTAGACTTAAGTTGCTGCTGATAGAGCTGGTACTGCTCCTGCCCCCTTACCCCCCTTCTCAGCAGCCATGGCAGTGGAACGTGAGTGCAAAGGGCCCCCCGTCAGACCTGCATGAGGATGGGCGATGGCGCAGATAGGCAGCGGCCAACTGACTACATACAAATGCCTTGCAAAAGTATTCACCCCCCTTGACTTGTTTTGTGTTTTGTTACATTACAGCCTTAAGTTCAGTGTTTTGTTACTCTGAATTTTATGTGATGGATCAGAACACAATAGTCTAAGTTGGTGAAGTTAAATAAGAAAAATATATAAATAAAACTATTGTTTAGAAATAGAAAACAGAAATAGGCATGTGCGTATGTATCCACCCCCTTGTTAGGAAGCCCATAAAAAGCTCTGGTGCAACCAATTACCTTTAGAAGTCACATAATTAGTGTCACATGATCTGTCATTACATATACACACCTTTTTTGAAAGGCCCCAGAGGCTGCAACACCTAAGCAAGAGGCATCACTAACCAAACACTGCCATGAAAGCCAAGGAACTCTCCAAACAAGTAAGGGCAATGTTGTTGAGAAGTAGAGATGGCCTTGAGGTCCGCCCGGAGGTCGCTTCGTGGCGAACTTTGCGTGTTCGCGATTTGCCGAACATGAGAACATATGGAGAAATTTGCGCCCGCCTTATTCTTTTACATTATGAAGAACTTTGACCCATGACACATCCATCAGGTGGTACAGGAAAGCCAATTGAGACATTTCAGCACATGGACATACCCCCTACCTTATAAATAAACCTGATCTGCCCGCTATTTTACATTCAGTGTTTTGCCAGTGTAGGGAGAGGTTGCTGTGTGGAGCAGGGACAGGCTGTTAGGGACACCAAACGCTAGCTAATAGGGCCACAAAAGTCATTTTAAGGACTAGTATAGGTGTGCTATCTATATGTGTGATACACAGAGGGGTGAAATATACTTATATAATGAGTCAAAAACATATAGATCTATATAGTGATCACCTGGAAGTCAGGGGCCTAGGGGCTAGGGGCTTACTAGGGCCATTTTTATATAGGGTAAGGTTCCGAACGGGGTCGCTCTTATCAGGGCGGGTGGTCTGTGGTTAGGCTATCAGGGCCAGAATAGCACCCCCCTGTAGGGCAATATCAGGGACAGTTCTTTGCCTACCCTGTCCTTCAATACCACATCATCATCTAGCCCAGGGATAGATGTTTTTTGCTTTCCCTCAGGGATTCATGGATGTGCACTGGAACACCCCAGATTGTGGTATGACATATGGTTTCTGATTTGGTGCCGCCGAGCACCTGATTTAGTGTGCCGCCGAGCACCTGATTTAGTGCCGCCGAGCACTTGTTATTGCCTACCACATCTATGCTTTTTGCTTAAAGGGGTTCTGCACTTTGTTTTAACTAATGATCTATCCTCTGGATAGATCATCAGCATCTGATCGGCGGGGGTCCGACACCCGGGACCCCCGCCGATCATCTGTTTGAGAAGGCAGCGGCGCTTCAGCAGCGCCGCGGCCTTCTCGCTGTTTACCGCTGGCCCAGTGATGTCACGACTAGTATCAACTAGCGTGGGCGGGGTTAAGCTCTGTTCACTTGAATGAAGCTCAGCCCCGCCCACACTAGTTGATACTAGTCGTGACGTCACTGGGCCAGCGGTAAACAGTGAGAAGACCGCGCCACTGCTGGAGCGCCGCTGCCTTCTCAAACAGCTGATCGGCGGTGGTCCTGGGTGTCGGACCCCCGCCGATCAGATGCTGATGATCTATCCAGAGGATAGATCATCAGTTAAAACAAAGTGCAGAACCCCTTTTAACTTTAATAATTTCATTTATTTTCATTTTGAGGGATATCTTTTCCATTCACACGTTCACAAAATGGGTCCGCATCCGTTCCGCAAAATTGCAGACCCAAGTGAAGACCAATTCATGTTCAATGGGGCCGGAATGTGCTGTCTCATCCGCATTTGCGGATCCGCATCCGGATTTGCGGATCCGCACTTCCGCATCTGTGCTTCCATTTCCGCAAAAAAATAGAACATGTCCTATTCTTGTCCGCAATTGCAGACAAGATTAGGCATTTGCTATTATAGTGCCGGCGATGTGCGGTCCACAAATTGCGGAATGCACATTGCCGGTGTCTGTGTTTTGCGGATCCGCAAAACACTTACGGACGTGTGAATGGACCCTCATAGTAAAATTATTAAAGGTTATGTTTTATCTTTATGTATATTCTAATGGATTGCCTTCCGTGTACAATGTTATAATATACTTTCTATGTTAGAAAGTATATTATAGTGCATTTGTATTGTGCGGCTGTTGTGTGCGGTTCTGCTGCGATACTGCAGGTATATAGAGGGACAAGCGTTATTGGAACAAATCATTTCTACTGGTGTGATATACCAGTTGCCCCCCAAAAAAACTGATTGAAGTGGGGTGTTATATACCAATATACTTTCTTTATAGTGCATTTGGGTACTGTATAGTGCATTTGTGCATGTGCGTACGTGAAAATTATATTGCCGATATTTCGCATTGAAAAAAAGAATAAATGCAGATTGCAAATTCGAATAATACATCTGGCATGTCACTGTCCATTTTGTGGGACTATTTGTGCACTTCTAGTAATTATTTATTGGCTGCAAATATGAGCTGAAGGTTTTTCAGGTACGCCTGCCATTAAAATGAATGGGACCGGCCGCAAACTTGCGGTTCGCGAACATTTGATCGCGTTCGCGCGATCACGTTTCGCGAACTGTCCTAGCAGATATTCGTACATCACTATTGAGAAGTAAAAGTCAGGGTTAGGTTATAAAAAAAATATTCAAATCTTTGATGATCCCCAGGAGCACCATCAAATCTATCATAGCTACTAGAGAGGGGTCGTTGATCCAGGGAGTTATTCTGATTGCCTGATTGGAGTCGGGAAGGAATTTGTTATTCCCCTAAAGTGGGGAAAATTGGCTTCTACCTCACAGTTTTGTATTTTTTGCCTTCCTCTGGATCAACTTGCAGGATGACAGGCCGAACTGGATGGACAAATGTCTTTTATCGGCCTTATTTACTATGTTACTATGTTACTATAACCAAATGGAAAGAACATGGCACAACAGAAAACCTGCCAAAAGACTTCTGCCCACCAAAACTCACAGACCGGGCAAGGAAGGAATTAATCAGAGAGGCAGTATAGAGACCTAAGGTAACACTGGAGGAGCTGCAGAGTTCGACAGCAGAGACTGGAGTATCTGTACATAGGACCACAATAACCCGTACACTACATAGAGTTGGACTTTATGGCAGAGTGGCCAGAAGAAAGCCATTACTTTCAGCTAAAAACAAAAAGGCAAATTGTGAGTTTGCATAAAGGCATGTGAGAGACTCCTATAATGTATGGAGGAAGGTGCTCTGGTCTGATGAGACTAAAATTGAACTTTTCGGCCATCAAAGAAAATCTAATAGACAATCTGTGGTCAGACTTAAAGATTGCTGTTCACAAGCACAAACCATCCAACTTGAGAAGCTGGAGCAGTTTTGCAAGGAGGAATAGGCAAAAACATAGATGTAAGATGTGGCAAGCTCATAGAGACTTATCCAAAGTGACTTGGAGATATGATTGCCGCAAAAGGTGGCTCTACAAAGTATTGACTTTAGGGGTGTGAATAGATATGCACATTGACTTTTTCTGTTATTTTGTTCTATTTGTTGTTTGCTTCACAATAAAAAAAAGTTCTTCAAAGTTGTGGGCATGTTCTGTAAATTAAATGATGCAAATCCTCAAACAATCCATGTTAGTTCCAGGTTGTGAGGCACCAAAACACGAAAAAGTCAAGGGGGGGTGAATACTTTTGCAAGGCACTGTAGGATGTCTCCATAGTAGTTCAGTTTGTCCTCCCTCTCAGCGAGTGTGAAAAAAGCCACCATTTTGGACCGGAAGTGAGGGTCTGACAAGGGGGAGAGCCAGTAGTCACCCCTCTGCCAAATGGTGATAATTTGACTGTCACTACGCAAGCAACTGAGCATGGATTAGGCAATTTAAGCAAGTGACTTGGGTGGACTCCCTGCCTCCATCTCCACTGAATACTGCCACGGTGTGTCTGGGTCCTCTTCCTAGTCTTCCTTATCACCCTGTGGCTCCTCTGGCTGCTCCTGTTCCTCCTGCCCCTCCTCTCCTGTCACCTGAGTAGAAAACCCACCCAATTTTATATGCATAGTTTGTGCCGAATGTCCTCCTCCTCCTCCACCTCTAGTTCAGTCCCCATAGGGCTCATGTGGCCGTGAGATATAGTCACCACGTCTTATGTCCCCTGGCCAGCCAGATTTGGCAGCATCTGATCCAAGATATGAATCAGTGGAATGACATTGTTTATCCCGTAGTCCTGGGAACTGACAAATAACTTGGTCTCCTCAAAGGACCTGAGCAAACGGCAGGTGTCACGCATGAGCTGCCACTGGCTAACATCGAAGTTACACAGGGGAGTACCTCTGTCCGCCTGTATCATCAAGAAATTATTTATGGACTTTCTCTGCTCATATAATCGGTCCAACATATGAAGGGTTGAATTCCAATGGATGGAAACTTCGCATATCATCCTGTCTTGGTTGATGCTGGTCTGCCGCTGCAGCTCAAGGAGGGTGTTATTGCAGCGTATAAGTGGCTGAAGTGCTTGCAAAGTTTTCTGGCCATTTTCAGGATGCCTTGCAGATGGGCAGAAGACTTCAGGAACCTCTTTACAACAAGACTGAACACATGCACCATGCAGGGCGCATGGCTCAGCCCTCCTTGACGCAGCACCAACAACATGTTCTTCCCGTTGTCGGTCACCATGGTTTCTATTTTGAGTTGTCGCGGAGAAAGCCAGCATTCAATTTCTTGAAGAAGGACGCAGAGCAGTTCCTTCCTTGTGTGATTCAGTTCACCCAGGCAAACTAGGTGCAGAACAGCGTGACACTGCCGTGCCCTGCACACGGTGAGGCTGAGGACACAGTGGAGGATGAGGAGGCAGAGGCATTGTCGCAGGACCAATGGCTCAGAACGTGGAGGCGTAAGCGGCGTCACCTGGCCAAGTTGCTGGTGTGGCTGGGCAGGAACCACATTTACCCAGTGGGCTATAAAGGAAATATATTGTCCTTGACCGTAGTTACAGCTCCACACATTGGCACTTCCTATGCACTTTGGCAGACACCAACAGGCTCAAGGACTGGCCCACCTTCTGTTCTACATATTTGTGCAGGGCTGTTACTGCCTTTTTGGCAAAGAAATGATGGCTTGGGACTCTCTACCTCTGATTGTCACAAGCCATCAGTTCTCTGAAAGGGGCAGAGTCCACCACTTGGAAAGGGAGGGACTGCAGCACCAGCAACTTGGCCAGGAGTACATTCAGCTTATGCGCCGTTGGATGAGTGCACGCATACTGTTGTCTCTTGGCAATTGCTTCAGTGATCGATTGCTGATGTAATGACTGACGAGGAGTAGGAGGAGCAGGAGCATTAGGACCAGCAGATAATGGGAAGGACAGACAGCTCCCTTTGGCTGAGGTGGTGGAGCCTTGAATGCATTGGTTGCGTGCCACTGGGTGATGCAGCGGTTACTGCAGCAGGCTGGACCACCACATCGGAGCCACGGTTCTCCCAGGACATTTAATGGTGATGCTGCATTTGTTGACGCAGCGCCGAGGTGCTAACATTGGCACCTTGGCCACGCTTCACCTTCTGCCCACACATCTGGAAAATGGACATGTTCACCTCCTCCGACGGCTAAAAAATTGCCCCACTGCTGAGTATGGCATTTTCCCATCAACACTCCGCACTTGCTGTCTGCTACCACTGCCTCCGTGAACCCCTGCACTGCTACTTTCGGGGCTAGTAGGCTCCTGCGAAGCGAGTGGTCTACCCCAGACACGTTTGACTCCCAGACTCCCACTGCTGCCACCCTGCTGACTCTCAGCCATGCTGCCACCCTGCTGGCTCAGCCGCTGCCTCGCGCGCAAGCTGCCACCCTATTCTCCTGATGATGAAGCCCCTCCTTCACCCTCTCAGCTTCATCATCATCATCATCATCATCATCATCCTCTACTGTCTGCACTTACTGATGTCCCCTTCAACGGTCTTAGGGCCAGGAGCCTGACCACTCATAACACCTGCTCCCACGCGACTCCATCACTTTTTGCCCGCCTACCAAGGAAGCAGGGAATTTCTCTTCCAGATCTTGGCTGGGCAGTAGCTGTTGATTTTCCTCTAGTAGCTCATCCTCGCTGAAAAGTGGAGATGAGCTTACGGCATATAATACTTCTCGCGCTGAGGGAACTGAAAATGAAAGAGGAAGGTTCAGGATAGGTCGGGGCACAGTGCCTGCTCCCAGGCCATGCCAACTAAGCGTCTTGTCAGAGGAACCCTTCAGCTTTTGGATGGGGATGTCTGATGCGACGAAGTCGAAGACGGAGTCAACCATTCAAGCACCACTGGGTTTCTGGTCAAGACACAACCACTAGATGAGATCGGGAGCTCAGGCCTCTCACTTCGACTCCTGCTGTCACCCTTCACCCTGCGACAGAAACATTTTGGCCACTGCCTATTCCCTTTGAAGGGCCCATCACCTGTCTGTCTGACATACTGTAAGATAAAATAATTAAATTAAAATTAAAATAATACCCCCAAAAAATGGCTGTAGTACAATTTTAGTTCACCGCTAAATGGCAATTAAGATATATATATATATATATATATATATATATATATATATATATATATATCATGTGATTTAAAAACTCGCATAACACACATTTGAAGCCTCTAGGAATAGGGGCTGTTTTTTTTCACGAGAGAATTTATTTTTTGATTATTGTGACGCTCAGAAGAATGAGAAGGCGAAGATATCTAGATTATATGCTAAACTTCGAACCGCACTGGCAACTGTAACTCCTTTTAAAAGTCCAAGTAAGTGGGAGCAGGAGTTGAACTGCTCTCCACTACAGTGGTCCACTATCTATAGGAACGTGAGAAAGGCTACAGTTTCCAATGCTCATAGATTAATTCAATTTAAGATCCTGCATCGATTGTACTATACCCCAAAGACACAAGGAAAATTCCTACAAAATAAAGCCCGGGATTATGGTTGCCCTAAATGTGGATACGTCAATGCGGATTATGTCCATTTGCTTTGGGGTTGTAGTAAAATAAAAAAATATTGGGAGCAGGTCTTCTCTATCCTCCAAAAGGAGTCTGCGATGAACTATAACCCGGGGATTTTGACAGTGATTTTGGGATATTATGTGTCAGAAACAGAAACCCCGCTCCGGGTCAGACAGATTTGGATGAGGGGCCTGATGGTGGCTAAAGCTATGCTGATCAAGCATTGGGGCTCTGTCTCCCCGCCCTCGATAAGTGAGTTGTGTTCATATCTCCAGCAAATTGGAATTTATGAGGATATGGAAAGAAGGAAAAAAGGGAAAAATAAATGAAGGGTGGCACGCAAGATTACCTAGCTATACTTAATGTTGTTAATAGTCTATAGTTGATGGATTGGAGTGGACGGCAGCCAATGGGGGGGGGGGGGGGAGGGGGGGTGGTTATAACTCTATTTACTATTATATTAGGTGTGAACTTATACTGATCTGTATAATCTAGTTATAATGTTTATAAATGTCATTATATGTACTCTGATTTGATCAACATCGGATTATGTATTAATTTGTGATTTCTAAAATAAAATAAAAATATTTAATTTAAAAAAAAAACTTGCATAAATCAACACCGCTACTCTATAAGAAAAAAACGGAAAGATCTGCCGGTTTCCCATCACTTTGTAGACAAGGGACATGGGGAGAGTGATCTTAAGTTTAAGATTCTCGACAACGTCCCATTACCACGTACGGGAGGCAATTGCATTAAAATGCTAAAGAAGCGTGAATCCGAGTGGATTTTCAAATTGCAAACAATCAAACCAGGGGGGTTAAACGTTGAATACAAACCCTGGCTATTTATATGATTCCATGTTAATCTTGTCTCTGTCAGCTGAGGTATTGAAAAAACTGTTCTTTTTTTAATAATATATTTTTTATCCTCACTTTTTTAGGACCATCGGATAGAGAGGCTTAGCTCACCGGTTGGATGGACAATCTCTAGGATACTAGCGATGCATTCCGTGACATTTAGGCATGCATTTGGTGGGTTTTCCACTTACTGCGCTGTATGAATGGTCTCGCTTCTACAATGTTTATTATGGCCACCTTGGACATTATCGCCTGCTACAGGTTAGTTAAGTGTGGGTGAGGTATGCGGGGAACAGCTGACGCTTGTCCTTGCTATTTTCACCTACATATACTGGAGGATAGTGCGTCGAAGGACAGCACATCCTCTATTACAGTACCTAGGGTGAATTGTCCTGATTTAGGTTGGCTTACTTACTTACTATTATTACTTGTTTACCCTCTTTTGACCTTACGTTCATGTGACTGATCATGTGATCGGCCACGTGACTTGGTGCTCACGATCACGTGATTGTTCTGAGTGACATCACGGACATGCACAGTTTGATTTCCGGAACGCTGTATCCTCGAGTTTTAATCCCATGATATGGAATCCACCGACCGCTGAGAGCGCCCAACTCCATGCCTGGCCCTCCTACTCTCTTGAACACACAGGTGACTACCAATCACTATTGATTACCACTTATGAAAAATGTTTGTGTTTTTTCAATACTGATGTATATGGACAGTCCTTTTGTATTGGTCTATGTGCAGAATAATATTGGCTATACAGCACTATGTTTTTGTACGCACACACAAGTCTTTTCCTAGTATATTTTTCTATGTATAGTTGATTGACACTTATGTATGCAAATATGTTGTGACCTCATAAATACGCACTTTTTACTGAGATGTATTGCTTGAAAATTGTCCCAGCAAGTGGATCGAAACGTTGCATGGGTGAATAAAAGGATCCCCCTACTGGAAGTGCAGCGGTGTATTTATTTATATATATATATATATATATATATATACACACACACACTCACCTAAAGAATTATTAGGAACACCATACTAATACGGTGTTGGACCCCCTTTTGCCTTCAGAACTGCCTTAATTCTATGTGGCATTGATTCAACAAGGTGCTGATAGCATTCTTTAGAAATGTTGGCCCATATTGATAGGATAGCATCTTGCAGTTGATGGAGATTTGAGAGATGCACATCCAGGGCACGAAGCTCCCGTTCCACTACATCCCAAAGATGCTCTATTGGGTTGAGATCTGGTGACTGTGGGGGCCATTTTAGTACAGTGAACTCATAGTCATGTTCAAGAAACCAATTTGAAATGATTCGAGCTTTGTGACATGGTGCATTATCCTGCTGGAAGTAGCCATCAGAGGATGGATACATGTTCTCATTCTTGAATCAGTCGGCCCATTCTCCTCTGACCTCTAGCATCCACAAGGCATTTTTGCCCACAGGACTGCCGCATACTGGATGTTTTTCCCTTTTCACACCATTCTTTGTAAACCCTAGAAATGGTTGTGCGTGAAAATCCCTGTAACTGAGCAGATTGTGAAATACTCAGACAGGCCCGTCTGGCACCAACAACCATGCCACGCTCAAAATTGCTTAAATCACCTTTCTTTCCCATTCTGACATTCAGTTTGGAGTTCAGGAGATTGTCTTGACCAGGACCACCCCCCTAAATGCATTAAAGCAACTGCCATGTGATTGGTTGACTAGATAATTGCATTAATAAGAAATAGAACAGGTGTTCCTAATAATTCTTTAGGTGAGTGTATATATATATATATATATATATATATATTATTTTTTATTTTATTTTTCTGATTAATAAACCCCCCCCCCAAAAAAAAACAAAAAAAAACAATTTACCATAGAACGGCTAAAGGGACGTACATATATTTTCTATTAATAACCTGTAGATGGCTTTAGTGCAATGTAACTTCACTGCTAAATGCCAATTATGACATATGTTTTCTCCTTTTTTTCCCCCTATTTCTACACCACAAAAAAAAAAATAACAATCACAATTTACCGCAGAACGGCTAATGGGATGTATGTATCTTTCCTATTAATACACCATGTAAATGGCTGTAGTACAATGTCACTTCACAGCTAAATGCCAATTCTGAAATATATTTTATCCTTTTTTTTCCTATTTCTACACCACAAAAAAAAAAAAATCAGATTTCACTGCAGAACTGGTGATCGGACGGATGTATATTTTATTTTTCTACACCACATAAATGGCTGTATTACAATTTCCAAAAACAAGAACTAACCTGGATCACACCTCCTCATTCTATGCTTTGATCTATTAACTGCTTCTCAGCATAATTAATATTGCTTCTCAGCACTAAATTTGGCACAGCACTGCGTGGTGACCACCAGCGCCACAGCACCGCACCAGCAGATGGTGGGACTCAGTAACCAAACAGCACCCCTGCTTCTTGGAAATGCCACCGTGGCACTGGTCCTCACCAACCCACCATCACAGCAACAATGGCCGCCACACAGCACGGCACCATGTGAACAGTTGTCAAAGCTTACCTTATCATATGTTCTCAGGAACTCCAACTGTTGAGAGATGGTAGGAATTTGTGAACCTTTATGCAGTCTCCTGCTAATTAAAATCACCTTGGTTGAATGGGAGGAGTGCTAATCCCAGAGTGCAAAAAAAGGAAAGGAACTATAAAATATCCAAAAACAAGAATGAACCTGGATCACACCTCCTTATGCTATGATCTAATAACTGCTTATCAGCATAATTAACATGGCTTCTCAGAGCCATAATTAGTATACAGGCCACTATGTTGCATGCTTACATGAGGCATTAGTACACATTTTGATCAAAAAGCATAAGCCCACTCACCATGACAAGGTTGCCTCCTCAAAGTTGCCTTTTAATTATTTTTTCCCTATTGATACACCCCTAGTAAAACAACGTAAAATCAATGCAGGACAGCTATTAGGAAGTATGCATCTATCCTATTAATACACCCCGCAAATGGCTGTAGTACAATGTAACTTCACCCCAGAACGGCACTTATGACATATATTTTTTCTTTTTTTTTTTTTCTATTATTACACCCCCTCCAAAAAAGTTAAACAATTAAAAATCAATGCAGGACGGCAAATAGGATGTACGTAGCTATCCTATTAATATGCCCCATAATTGTCTGTAGTACAGTTTAACTTCACCTCTGAACAGCAATAATGACATATACTTTTCCTTTTTTTTTTTATAATAAACCTTTCCCCCAAAAAAAGTAAAACAATCTAAAATCAACGCAGAAAGACTAATAGGACATATGTATTTTTCGTATTAATTCCCCCCCTGTAAATGGCCGTATCACAGAACTTGCACCCCAATCACAAGCAAGGTTTGCTGGAATTAGTGATGTATCATATAGTGCAAACAACCTAAAAGCAATATGGATCCCTTGTTAGTGCAGCAAGGTGTAATAGAATAGCTCCTATTACCCAGGCTGTACACTCTCCAATTGCACCCTCCTTTTTGCACAATAAAGTCCTAACACTGTCCCTAGCTCCTGCTGACGTCTCTCCCTGCACTGGAAGCACACTGGAAGATGGCAAAATCCAAATGGCTGAGGCTAATTATAGGGCTGTGAATTCACAGGGGCTGGCTGCTGAATGTCTGCATGCATGACATTGTGGGTGATCCCTCATTCCCAGAGTTCTTTGCTCCATGTCCTAACACGTGCAGAGCAGCCATTTTATGAAAAAATTTGATTCGTTACCACGAAGCATGAGGAAATTCGGATTCGGTGCGAATCAAATTTTTCCGGAAATTTGGATCGAATTCCACTTTGTCAACTTTGATTCGCTCATCTCTAGTGTTTACCTTTATCCCATTAAAGGTTTCCTTTTTATTCACCTGTAAAGGTTTCTTTCACTGTTTGTACACATTGATTTTTCTTTCCCTTACAAATCAATAAAATATAACTCCATTTGGAGTAGGGCATACCATAGATAATGTTAATTAAAACCACACTTGCCAATTCATTCATAAGAATTCATGTGCATAGAGCAGCCAATAATAAGGAGTTCTAAGTCCTACGTCATTGCATTGGCCTTCATTCCTCTAAAAGGCGTTAACGTTTTTCAGTCAATATGTTTCCACAACTAAGGCCTCATGCACACGGCCGTTGTTTTAGTCCGCATCTGAGCCGCAGTTTGCAGACCCATTCACTTCAATTGGGCCGCAAAAATTGCGGACAGAACTCTGTGTGCTGTCCGCATCCGTTGCTCCGTTCTGTGGTCCGCAAAAAAAATATAACCTGTCCTATTCTTGTCAGCGCTTTGCGGACAAGAATAGCCAGTTATATTAAAGGCTGTCCATGCCGTTCTGCAAATTGCGGAACGCACATGGATGCCATCCGTGTTTTGCAGATCCACAATTTGCGGACCGCAAAACACACAACGGTCGTGTGCATGTAACCTACCACTAATGTCATCAGCAGGGCATGTCTATAACGGGCCTGCATCTCATCTATTGGGAAGGAAGGAGTTTGGAGGAATTGGTTAGTTTAAAGATTGTCAACATAATAATGTTAGACCATATCATATCTTGATTACATATACACCAAATATACAGCATTTGGCCTCATGCACACGACCGTTGTGTGCATCTGCGTCCGTTCCGTCATTTTTCACAGTTTAGCAGAGGTCCTATTCATTTCTATGGAGCTGTGAAAAAAAACTGATAGTCCTCAGTTTTTTCTCCGCGTCCGTTATCCGTGATTCCAGTCCGTCAAAAAAATATAACCTGTCCTATTCTTGTCAGTGGAAAACAGAGGACGGACCCATTCAAGTCAATGGGTCAGTCAAAAAAACGGATGCACAACTGGTATGTCATCCGTGTCCGCGTCCATGTCCGTTTTTTTCTACAAGACCTTGGTGCAATAAAATTACACTTTTCATTAACCTTCCTTTTTTTTCCCCTGTCAGACAAAAAAAAAAAGAAGACACAAGGAAACACAACTGAAGCAAAATCGGACACGGACCACTGAAGCCAAATCACTGACAGTGAAAAAACACTGTCGTATGCATGAGGCCTTTATAGGATACAAGGCTTCAGATCTAATTTAATGTTCAAATCCCATGGTTGGATGGTTCCTAATCTGTAGATCCATTCTACCCCCTTTTTGTTGATTTTCAACACAAGATCCTTTCCCCTGCCATTTGTAACTAACCAGTTCAAGTCTAGGCAGACTTAGGAGCAGGGAGCCACCCAGCAGTAAAGCCGCCCTGGGAATGAGGTCAAACACAGATCCTCATTCCCAAGCCTAAGCAACAGTTCTGCGGGCAATGGGGGACCGAGTGCACCTTCGGAACCCTGTTACAGTATCACCTCAGTGATCTTATATGGTCCAATAAAACGAGAAGCAAATTTTCTAGAAGCTACCTTGAGAGAGAGATTCTTGGAGGACAACCATACTTTATCCCCAACCTGAAAGTTCACCCCCCTTGAACGTCTCCTATCGGCCTTGAGCTTTTGAGAACTTTGAGCCTTTTCTAGGTTCGATTGAACCCGGGCCCAAACTGTGCACAGTTCGGAAGAGAGTTTATCAGCTTCAGGGTTAGAGGAGGAGACGGACGACCCAGAATGAAAACGGGGATGAAAACCATGGTTACAAAAGAAAGGGGAGACCCCAGCAGAAGAATTGACACGGTTATTCAAAGCAAATTCAGCCAATGGAAGGAATTTGACCCATAATTGCTGGTCATCAGCAACATACAACCTCAGGAATTGTTCCACAGACTGATTAAGGCGTTCAGTCTGCCCATTACTCTCAGGATGGTAGGCGGAAGAAAAAGACAACAAAATTTTACATCTTTGACAGAAGGCCCTCCAGAATTTGGACACAAACTGCACACACCTGTCCGAAACAATATTTTCCGGGATGCCATGTAAACAAACAATCTCTCTCACAAAAATAGACGCCAGGGTTTTAGCATTCGGAAGTTTAGACAGGGGAATGAAATGAATCATCTTGCTAAACCTATCGACCACTACCCAAACAACAGTCTTTCCCTCCGCCAGCGGTAGGTCAGTTATAAAGTCCATCGAGATATGGGACCAGGGTCTACTGAGAATGGGTAGGGGTCGTAGGTTACCAGCAGGGCGAGTCCTAGGTGTCTTAGACCTGGCACAAACCTCACAGGCTGACACGTAGGACTTGACATCCCTGGTCAGAGTGGGCCACCAATAAGATCTAGAAACCAGATCCTTAGTGCCCTCAACACCCGGATGTCCACAAAAGGCAGAATCGTGACACTCACCCAACAGCTGGAGACGAAATTGTATGAAAACAAGCAACTTATCTGTTGGGGTGGATCCCGGTGCCAGATGTTGTTCAGCCTTAATGCGAGCCGAGATATCCTGGGTTAGAGCCGCTAAGAAGATGTTTGCTGGTAGGATGGATTCAGGCGGCGTCTCAGTGGGTTGAAAAGCATGGAAGCTCCGAGATAATGCGTCTGCCTTCAAATTTTTACTTCCCGGCCTGAATGTAATGGAGAAATCAAAACGGGTAAAAAAACAGAGCCCATTGGGCTTGTCGGGGATTCAACCTCTTAGCGGACTAGAGAAACATTAGGTTTTTATGATCAGTGACAACAGTTACTCGATGCCTTTCCCCCTCCAAAAAATGTCTCCACTCCTCAAATGCCCATTTAATAGCCAGCAGCTCCCTATTCCCTATGTCGTAGTTTCTCTCCGTGGGAGAGAATTTCTTAGAGAAGAAGGCACACCGTCTCAGGTTAGTGAGGCTAGCAGGACCTTGTGAAAGGACTGCTCCTGCGCCATCCTCGGACGCATCCACCTCCACAATAAAGGGTCTCTCCTGATCAGGCTGGATCAGAATGGGAGTGCTACTAAATGCCTTTTTTAATGTTTCAAATTAAGAAATGGCCTTGGTAGACCAATTCTCCAAATCCGCCCCTTTCTTAGTAAGGTCGGTCAATGGCTTAGCAATTACAGAAAAATTCATGATAAATTTACGGTAGTAATTAGCGAAACCCAAAAACCGTTGTAAAGCCTTTAAGGATGAAGGCCTTACCCATTCCTTAATTGCTAAAACCTTACCAGGATCCATCTTAAAGGCGTAAAGAGTCAAAACATGCCCTAGAAACAGTATCTCCTGTACACCAAAGACACATTTATCTTGCTTAGCGGATAGCTGGTTCTCCCTCAACACCTCTAATACTTGTTTGACATAGGACACATGAGATTCGAAATCAGGAGAGAATATCAAAATGTCGTCAAGATAGACAATAATAAATTTACCTAAGAACTCCCTAAGAATATCGTTCATTAAGTTTTGGAACACAGCTGGGGCATCACCTGATATTCAAAGTGTCCTATCGGAGTATTGAACGCTGTCTTCCATTCGTCTCCCTCCTTGATTCGGATTAGATTGTATGCCCCTTTCAGGTCAATCTTGGAAAACCAGGTTGCCCCCAAAACTGGTTAAATAAATCCGGAATCAATGGGAGAGAGTATCTATTTTGGACAGTGATTTTATTTAATCTCCGGTAATCAATACAAGGCCTAAGACCACCATCCTTCTTTTTAACAAAGAAAAACCTGCTCCCATAGGAGAGACTAAAGGTCTAATATGCCCTTTAGCCTTAATAAAATCTCCCATAGCCTTGCGTTCGGGCCCTGAAAGATTATAAATTCGACCTTTAGGAAATTTGGTACCCTCAATTAGCTCTATGGCGCAATCATAAGTTCTATGGGGGGTAGAACCTCTGGAGTAAGGGACGAGAACACATCAGAATATTCCT
This sequence comes from Bufo bufo, assembly GCF_905171765.1. Classification (NCBI taxonomy): domain Eukaryota; kingdom Metazoa; phylum Chordata; class Amphibia; order Anura; family Bufonidae; genus Bufo; species Bufo bufo. Next base: position 627,217,194 of record NC_053390.1, read on the forward strand.
TAATAACAGAGGGTAATGTATTAGACCTTACTGAAACCCCAGCCTGGACCACGGACAAGCATGAGTCACACTTAGGTCCCCATTTTACCAACTCTCCTTTGGACCAATCAATTGTGGGGTTATGTAAACGGAGCCAAGGCAACCCTAGTACCACCTCAACCGGTATGTTCTCCAGGACTAGAAGAGAACATCTCTCAGAGTGGCACACACCCACGGACAGAGAAATTTCAGAGGTACATGACCTCACTGTACCACCAATGAGGGGAGTAGCATCAATAGCCATGACATGGATAGGTGTAGGTAAAGCAAACATTGGAATACCCAATTTACAAGCAAACTCAAAGTCAATAAAGCTGGCCGCTGAACCGGAGTCAATAAAGGCCTTACCCGGCCACTTATTAACCCCCAGAGAAATTGTTATGGGTACCAAATGCTTACCTTTAGAAAAATCAGGGTGTACCTGGTCTTTAGGTTGACTTGCCCTAGGAGACTTGTCAGAGAGGACCCTCTTAGGACACTTGTTGATCCAATGGCCAGGATCTCCACAGTAAAAGCACTTTCCGCGTCTGCGACGAAGATTACCCCGGGTCATGCCAACCTGCATGGGTTCCTCGGTGGAGAGCTCAGTGTTGTCCCTGGAAAAGGCCTCTGGCTGGACCACCATCTGAGAACTGAACTGTCGTTCTTGTCGTCTCTCTCTAACTCGTCTGTCAAGTCGGACAACTAGGGTCATCATCTCCTCTAAGGTCTCAGGAATTTGGTAATTGACTAATAGATCTTTTAAATTATCAGATAGACCAGACCTAATCTGACTCTTCAGTTCTGGTTCATTCCATCCTGAGGGGACACACCAACGTCTGAATTGGGTGCAATACTCCTCCGCAGGGAGATGGCCCTGAACCAGTGCACTAAGAGCCATCTCGGCTACCAGGGCCCTGTCTGGTTTGTCATAGAGGGTACCCAGGGCCTGAAAAAACCTCTCCACAGAAGTTAGACAACTGGCCCCAGGAGGTAATGCCCTGTGAAATCCTAAAGGTGCTCTTTGGAATGTGGGCCCCTTTGCCCACCTAGGCTGCAAAAAAGTGTCACACATTTGGTATCGCCGTACTCAGGAGAAGTTGGGCAATGTGATTCGGGGTGTCTTTTTACATATACCCATGCTGGGTGAGAGAAATATCTCTCTAAAAGACAACTTTCCCCATTTTTTTTATACAAAGTTGTCATTTGACAGAGATATTTATCTCACCCAGCATGGGCATGTGTAAAAAGACACCCCAAAACACATTGCCCAACTTCTCCTGAGTACGGCGATACCACATGTGTGACACTTAATTGCAGCCTAGGTGGGCAAAGGGGCCCACATTCCAAAGAGCACCTTTAGGATTTCACAGGGCATTTTTTACACATTTTGATTTCAAACTACTTCTCACGCATTAGGGCCCCTAAAATGCCAAGGCAGTATAATTACAGCACAAGTGACCCCGTTTTGGAAACAAGACACCCCAAGGTATTTTGTGATGGGCATAGTGAGTTCATGGAAGTTTTTATTTTTTGTCACAAGTTAGTGGAATATGAGACTTTGTAAGGAAAAAAAAATTAAAAATCATAATTTTCCGCTAACTTGTGACAAAAAATAAAAAGTTCTATGAACTCACTATGCCCATCAGTGAATACCTTAGGGTGTCTACTTAGGTCAGAGCTGCTTCAAAATGCAGAAATTCACATTTTTGTACCATAGTTTGTAAACGCTATAACTTTTACCCAAACCATTTTTTTTTTACCCAAACATTTTTTTTTATCAAAGACATGTAGAACAATAAATTTAGAGAAAAATTGATATAGAATTTTTTATTTATTTTTTTAAATTTACAATTGAAAGTGAAAAATGTCATTTTTTTGCAAAAATTTAGGTAAATTTCGATTATTAACAAAAAAAGTAAAAATGTCAGCAGCAATGAAATACCACCAAATGAAAGCTCTATTAGTGAGAAGAAAAGGAGGTAAAATTCATTTGGGTGGTAAGTTGCATGACCGAGCAATAAACCGTGAAAGTAGTGTAGTGCAGAATTGTAAAAAGTGGTCTGGTCATTAAGGGTGTTTAAGCTAGGGGAGCTGAGGTGGTTAAAGAACAATACTTTTACCCAAATATTATTATATCTAAACAATAAGTGCAATGTTTTACCCAAAGAACAATAATTTGAGTACACAATAACAGAGGTTTGATATTATAATGTATACCTGTATATGTGTATAATCTATGTTTTTATATAATCTACATTAGTGCATAAGATATTGGTGGAACATACAACATTAGGAATATATATACATATGTAGCCAGGAGAAACGTATGGAATAGACTCACTGCATACCTAAGAAGATAAAAAAATAAAAAAAACACAATTTTGAGAAAAACCGCAACAAAAAACGCAACAAAAATGCAGAAGCGTTTTCTGGTTTTTCTCCTCCTTTTTCCTTTAATCATTCATTGAATATAAAGTGGATCACTATCCAAGCTATATTTGAAAGAAAACATATATACTGTATACTCTGAAACATACCACTTATATATGAAAAATGACATGTAAGAATTCCTACCAGAGTTTCCAACACCCCGAAAACCCGGGTCTTCGATGTAACCATCGACTATATATAAAGAGAAAGTAGTTTGGTTTCCATTCAAGCCACTGATGAAGAGGTGAGGTCACCTCGAAACACGTCTGGCGGGCTAAAGGAACCAAACTCTCACAGATATATATCCTGCAGGAACTAGAAGTGTGCACTCGAAAAAATCGGAACTATAAAAGACAAACAAAATAACTTTGTCTTTTCTTCATATCTCGTAGAGAAAACACGTGACCACAAACCACCACATGGGACGCCGACATTTGAGCGCCACAATAGCACAGTACGAAAGAAAGAAAAAAAGCTCCTGGTTTGGGTGAGTAGCTGTACTGCGGGAGGGACGCGCCTGCAGTAAGCACCATCAAGTCTTATATAAATAGAGACAATCGATCATTTAGTCATTCGCAAGAAAAATCGCATTAACAACTCGAAAGATACTTATCGATCACAGCTACATAGTCAGATTATTCCAATCGAAAATAACCGACATTGCAGTGGATTAAGTCAAAGCTATTAGTTCTGGACGATTATATATTCTGCAGAGTACTACAACTATTTTAACTACGCATTTTTAATACATTGTATGGAACTTTGAATTGACTCACCAGTAACTTTGATAATTGCATATAGATAATACTTTTTTTTTTTTGGATGATAAATGCATGTCTAAGTCTCATTCGAATTTTATCCGATTATTTTCATTCGATATTGCACTCGATTTTTATGTGACTACCATATATTTCAATACTGCATTTTTTACCCTCTTCTAACTCTGTTATTTATGGTAATAATTTATGCTAATTGATTATATTTTTTATGTCGTATTCTAATTTATTATAATTATTTTATTTTTTATGTCATATTTTTTTGACTACTGTTTATTTCTATTATTAACTAAATTTTTACTAAATTTTAATAATTTCAATAAATGTGTTATATATGTGTGTAATACAGATGGTGAGTGCCTGCTGATTAATATACAATTGTTCAATTTAAGAGATTAGGTGAATCGCTTACAGCAGGGCACCATTACCAGAGTGACAAGCAAGGTGAGCCCCTATATTCCACACAATTCCAGTATTTACTAAATCACCTATATATAGTTGAGCTCCCTTTACCTTGCCACTATGGACATCTGGAATTTCATTGACAAACAAAAGTCAAGGGTTGAATCTTATATTTTTGATGAACCCAACCAAGTAGTCACAGAAACCAATTCCTATAACTGAGACCTTTAGGGAACTGGAGACACTCCTGACCAAACAACAACAGTGGGAAATTAAATCCCTTAATAGGTACCTTGAAAATGGAAATATACCAAAGGGTGTCCAGTTAACTAAGGCTCCAGCATATGACTTATGTGATGAAGTGTTTAAACAAGAATGAGATAATTTACTAATGGTACAATCCATAGCATTAGTCCAATTAATCATTAAAAAAAGAACACAAATGTTAGAAACAATCACAGAACAAATTAACTTAATTAAAGAGACAGTTACCCAATTCCAAAATAACGAAGAAACCAAAAAATGGCAACAAATTTGCAATAGTTTAGGCACAATAGAAGAAGAGATTATTTAGAAAAAAAAGTAGAAAAATTAGAAATTATATAAAAAACAATATTAAAACAGAAGAGAATCACAAAGAAAATCAGCAAAATATGCACAATAACACTTTAAATGTACAAAACAGTAGAGAACACAATACACAAATTAATGTACCAATTACAAATAGATATGAAGCTTTAGCTTACCCACATTTTTTAGACAGGACACCACCCCATCACAGGATATGTCCACATCAAGACACATACCAATCACCCAAACCAAGACGACACCAAATATCACCAATGAGACACAATTACAATCTAAGACACAGGGATCAAAATTGGGATACAAGCAAATACCCACAGAACACATATCACAAAAGGAATTCATTTCACACGCAAAACAGGGAGAACACATATCAATCTCATTACCACCATCACCAGGACACACTAGACACAAGAAAAAAAGAACACGGAGAGGAAAAGGGACAAAGAGAAAAATGAAAAAACTACAGGAACTAACCACCAATAATGACAATGCCATTATTAATCTAAGCTCGATTGAACTAACAGCATCCCAATCTAATTTACTAAATAAAGGATTAAAATTCGCACCGACAGCAAAACTAAACAAATTTGACACATTCATTGGAGTTGAATAATTCATCAGAAAACTATGCCTTAAAAAATCAATCAAAAACCCAATAATAACTAATTCTGTGCAACAAGATAGTTATACACACATAGATTTGAAACTAAAATCAAAGATGTATCCTAGGCAAGAAATAAGCTACAATTGGCAGCATTTAAGAAAAATGTAGAATCAGATATCAGAAAAATGAAAGCACACCCCAACAGAAGAAACAATCTTTCTCAGCAGAATTTAACGCGATAAAACAACTCCAAGAACAAGAAAATTTTATTATCAGACCTACAGATAAAGGAGGAGCAGAAGTCATACAAGAATTAAAACAATATGAAACAGAATGTCAAAGACAACTATCAGACAACACTACATATCAAAAATTGAGTATGAACCCTACCAAAGAATACAACACTGCACTAATAAATTTCGCTAAGAAAGGAGTAGACACCAACATTTTACAAGAATCAGAATGCAAATACATCACAGGCACATAACAACGTTTACCAGTATTTTATTGTATCCCAAAGATACACAAAGATTTAAAAAATTCCCCAGGAAGACCCATTATTTCAGGAATTGGCTCATTAACCTCAAATGTATCCCAATACATCAACAAGATATTACAACCAGTAGTTAAAAAAAAGTTTTTCATACATCAAAGATAGTACTCAGGTTATAGAAATAATAGAGAAAACAAAATACCAACCCAATTGGATATTAGCCACACTGGATGTAAATTCATTATACACGATTATACAACATGAATCAGGCATTCGATCAATCATTTCACAATTAGAAAAAAAGAGTAATCTCCCAAAAACACAAATAGATTTTATAGCTCAAGGTGTACAGTTCATCTTAACCCTTAATTACTTCAATTATAATTCTGATTACTACCTACAGACCACCAGAACAGCCATGGGTACCAGGTTCGCCCCCAGTTATGCTAATCTGTTTATGACACAATGGGAGGAAGATCACATCCTTCCATATCTGGGGGGAACCTAGTACTCTGGCACCGTTATATAGATGATATTTTGTTCATATGGAATAATACAGAAACAGAACTCTGAAATTTTATTGACTCCATCAACCACAACCAACTAAATTTGAAATTCAGTTAAAATTACAGTACACAACAAATAGAATTTTTAGATCTACTAATTTCAATAGAAACGGATCATCTAATTTGTCAAACATATCAAAATCCAGTATCAAGAAATAGCCACATTATATTTTCAAGTTGCCATTTGCCATGCTGGCTTATAAATATTCTGACCAGCCAGTTCCAAAGATTAAAACAAAATTGTACAAAAAAAGAAGATTTCGAAAGGGAAGCACAGGAAATGAAAGAACAATTTATGACCAAACAATACCCAGTAGACCTATTAGATAAGTCATTGAAGAAAGTGAAAAATATAACAAGGGATTCTTTCTTTCAAACTAAAGCTAGTGACTTAAATACAACACAGCAACAGGAAGACCCAATCAGAATCATACTACCATACAACATTCAACATAAACAAATAGCACAGATTATCAATAAACATTGGCATCATATACTCAAAAATAAACTAATAGGACCTCTATTAACAGAAAAACCACAAATAACTTATACCAAAGCACCTAATTTATCATAAAAAATTGCTCCAACAGAACAACACAACAAAAAACACAAACAGTCCATGATTAGAGATGTCGCGAACATAAAATTTTCCGTTCGCGAACGGCGAACGCAAATTTCTGCAAATGTTTGCGAACGGGCGAACCGGGCGAACCGCCATAGACTTCAATAGGCAGGCGAATTTTAAAACCCACAGGGACTCTTTCTAGCCACAGTAGTGATGGAAAAGTTGTTTCAAGGGGACTAACATCTGGACTGTGGCATGCCGGAGGGGGATCCATGGCAAAACTCCCATGGAAAATTACATAGTTGACGCAGAGTTGGGTTTTAATCCATAAAGGGCATAAATCATCTAACAATCCAAATTTTTTTTGAACAACGTGGTTTAAAACATCCAGTGTGTGTATACGATCAGGTATGATGTTGTATCAATCAGGTAGTGTAAGGGTTACGCCCGCTTCACAGACATTGACAGACCAAACTCCCCTTTTAATGCACCGCAAACAACCACAAACAGTCCATTTGCCCAACCGCAAACTCCCCATTTGCACAAGGTTGGATACCAAGCAAGCCATGTCCCGTTGATGTCATTGAAGGTTTCTTCCTCCACCCAGCCACGTACAACACCAAGGGTCCCCAAAAGGTGAATTGAATTGATTGTTCGAATGGGGAGATGGTTAAAAAAACGCTGGCTCCCTCCCCTTTGTTTGAATCCACGGTCACTGCGTCTGCACCGTGCAATTTACTCTCACACCCGATATGAGTTGTATTTTCTGTAGTTCTCTCTTCTCATCATTTTAATCCCTGTTACGACCCCAATCTGGGGTCCATTTATTAAAAAGATTTTTCGAACGGGGAGATGGTTAAAAAAACGCTGGCTCCCTCCCCTTTGTTTGAATCCACGCCACAGTCACTGCGTCTGCGCCGTGCAATTTACTCTCACACCCGATATGAGTGGTATTTTCTGTAGTTCTCTCTTCTAATCAGTTTAATCCCTGTTACGTCCCCAATCTGGGGTCCATTTATTAAATTGATTTTTCGAACAGGGAGATGGTTAAAAAAACGCTGGCTCCCTCCCCTTCGTTTGAATCCACGCCACGGCCACTGCGCCAGCGCCGTGCAATTTACTCTCACACCCGATATGAGTGGTATTTTCTGTAGTTCTCTCTTCTCATCAGTTTAATCCCTGTTACGTCCCCAATCTGGGGTCCATTTATTAAATAGATTTTTCGAACGGGGAGATGGTTAAAAAAACGCTGGCTCCCTCCCCTTTGTTTGAATCCACGCCACAGTCACTGCGTCTGCGCCGTGCAATTTACTCTCACACCCGATATGAGTGGTATTTTCTGTAGTTCTCTCTTCTCATCAGTTTAATCCCTGTTACGTCCCCAATCTGGGGTCCATTTATTAAATTGATTTTTCGAACAGGGAGATGGTTAAAAAAAACGCTGGCTCCCTCCCCTTTGTTTGAATCCACGCCACGGTCACTGCGTCTGGCCGTGCAATTTACTCTCACACCCGATATGAGTTGTATTTTCTGTAGTACTATTCTCATCAGTTTAATCCCTGTTATGTCCCATATCAGGGATTGCCTTTTGTGAAAAAAAATTTCGTCCGGGTACCTTCGACTGCCTTCACAGTGACAGACCAAACTCTGATACACCAAAATGAATTGATTTTAGGAACCGGGAGATGGAAAAAGCAGCTTGGTCGGTCCTCTTACTCCCAAGTTGGGGCACTGCGCGTGCACGGAGCAATGTGCTGTGACACCCTATATGAGTGGTGTCTTAACTAGTACTATTCCTATCAGTTTAATCCCTGTTAAGTCCCCTATCCGGGGACGTGTGTAGAATTGATTAACCATTGTCGAATTAACGAACCATTACGACATCCTGCAATAATTTAGTTCTGAGATTTGTACTTGCTTTGTATTGGAATTGATGGGGATTTTTTAAATTGTCTGCATTACTTCTAATAAACTATTAAGAGACTTTATTATGATTTTTTTTATTTTATGTATTAAAAACTCATACAACTTAAAAAAAAACTAAAAAAAAACATTAATGTTTTTTCTATAAAAAATTATCCAGCCGATCGCTTTTGGTCTGATCATAATGAAGCAACGGCCTTATCATCTGGGGTGTGGCAACATTGCCATTACACTCATAGAGATGATGATCGCTTCATTGTGATACGCAAGCCCCTTCACCACAACAAGGTAACGATCACGAAGGGGAATTGACACTTGTATGTGCCTTTTTTTTTTTTTTTTGCAGTCATAGTGCAGCACCAGAGGCCAGAAAAATTAGGCATGTACACATGCCTGAAAAACAATGGTATTGTTGCAGCCGCTGTTGTAGCAGCGGCCAGACAAATTGATGTTTTTAAGGCAGAAAGGTGACTAAAACATTGTGGCTTGAACCCTAGTTGGTGGAGGAGAATTCACAAAAGTCACCCGGTATGCAGACATTAAATACAGCAGCGTGGGGACCATTTTGAGGCCAAGGCATGTCATCAGGGGTTTTGTTAGTCAAACGTATCCCCCACTGTCAGTCCCTTCGGGATCCATGCCTCATTCATCTTAATGAAGGTGAGGTAATCAACACTTTTTTGACCGAGGCGACTTCTTTTGTCAGTGACAATGCCTCCTGCTGCACTGAAGGTCCTTTCTGACAGGACACTTGAAGCGAGGCAGGCCAGAAGTTCTATCACAAACTGGGTTAGCTCAGGCCACAGGTCAAGCCTGCACACCCAGTAATCAAGGGGTTCATCGCTCCTCAGAGTGTCGATATCTGCAGTTAAGGCGAGGTAGTCTGCTACCTGTCGGTCGAGTCGTTCTCTAAGGCTGGATCCCGAAGGGCTGTGGCGATGTGTAGGACTGAAAATGCTCTGCATGTCCTCCATCAACAACACATCTGTAAAGCATCCAGTCCTTGCCGCCGTGGTTGTGGTAGGAGGAGGATTACTTTCACCTCTTCCCCAGTTAGATTCCTGTTGTGCTGTGACATCCCCCTTATAAGCTGTGTAAAGCATATTTTTTAGTTTGGTTTGGAACTGCTGCATCCTTTCTGACTTTCGGTAATTTGGTAACATTTCCGCCACTTTCTGCTTATACCGGGGGTCTAGTAGCGTGGCCACCCAGTACAGGTCGTTCTCCTTCATCCTTTTTATACGAGGGTCCCTCAACAGACCTTCCAGCATGAAAGACCCCATTTGCACAAGGTTGGATGCCGAGCTACTCATTTCCCGTTCCTCGTCCTCACTGATGTCATTGACGGTCTGTTCTTCCCCCCAGCCACGTACAACACCACGGGTCCCAGATAGGTGACAAAAACGAGCACCCTGAGATGCCTGCTGTGGTTAGTCTTCCTCCTCCTCAAAGCCACATTCCTCTTCTGACTCCTCTTCCTCATAGTCCTCTTGCAGCGTTGCCGCAGGTCCGGCAAGCGATGATGACAAGGCTGTTTCTGGTGGTGATGGTGACCACAACTCTTCCTCATCCTCTTCACGCTCATCTACAGCCTGATCCAGCACTCTTCGCAGGGCACGCTCCAGGAAGAAAACAAATGGGATGAGGTCGCTGATGGTGCCTTCGGTGCGACTGACTAGGTTTGTCACCTCCTCAAAAGGACGCATTAGCCTACAGGCATTGCGCATACGCGTCCAGTAACGTGGCAAAAAAATTCCCAGCTCCGCAGAGGCTGTCCTAGCACCCCAGTCATACAAATACTCATTGACAGCTTTTTCTTGTTGGAGCAGGCAGTCGAACATTAGGAGTGTTGAATTCCAATGTGTCGGGCTGTCGCAAATCAAGCGCCTCACTGGCATGTTATTTCGGCGCTGAATGTCTGAAAAGTGCGCCATGGCCGTGTAGGAACACCTGAAATGGCCACACACCTTCCTGGCCTGCTTGAGGACATCCTGTAAGCCTGGGTACTTAGACACAAAGCGTTGTACGATGAGATTCAACACATGTGTCATGCACGGTACATGTGACAACTTGCCCAAATTTAATGCCGTCAACAAATTTCTTCCATTGTCTTACACCACTTTGCCGATCTCCAGTTGGTGCGGGGTCAGCCACTGATCCACCTGTGCGTTCAGGGCGGACAGGAGTACTGGTCCGGTGTGGCTCTCTGCTTTCAGGCAAGTCAACCCCAAGAGAGCGTGACACTGTCGTATCCGGGATGTGGAATAGCCCATGGGGAGCTGGGGGGATTCAGTTGATGTGCAGCCAGACGCCGCAGCAGAAATGGACTCAGCCGAGGAGTTTATCAAAGAGGATGGAGTAGGAGGAGTAAAGGAGGTGGCAGTAGGCCTGCCTGCAAGTTGTGGCGGTGTCACCAACTCCGCTGCAGAGCCACGCATTCCATGCTTGGCAGCCGTCAGCAGGTTGACCCAATGCGCAGTGTAGGTGATATACCTGCCCTGACCGTGCTTTGCAGACCAGGTATCAGTGGTCAGATGGACCCTTGCCTCAACACTGTATGCCAGAGATGCCATGACTTCCTTTTCAATCACTGAGTAGAGGTTTGGGAGTGCCTTTTTTTTTTTTTTATTCGTCCGTGTACCGTCCACTGTGGTGTCCCAATAGCGACAAATTTTTTGAAGGCCTCAGACTCCACCAGCTGGTATGGTAAAAGCTGGCGGGCTAAGAGTTCCGTCAAGCCAGCTGTCAGACGCCGGGCAAGGGGGTGACTCTGTGACATTGGCTTCTTACGCTCAAACATTTCCTTGACAGACACCTGACTGTGGGCAGATGAGATGGAACTGCTGAAGGTGAGAGGCGGAGTGGCGGGTGGTTGAGAGGGGGCAAGGAGGACAGCAGTGGTTGACGTGGCTGAAGATGCTGGACCAGGAGGAGGATGGTGGTTTTGAGTTTGTGTGATGCTTGTACTCATGTGTTGATCCCATAGGCGTTTGTGATGTGCGATCATGTGCCTTCGCAAAGCAGTTGTACCGAGGTGGGTGTTGGACTTCCCACGACTCAGTTTCTTTTGACACAGGTTGCAAATGGCATTGCTGTTATCAGAGGCAGACACACAAAAAGAAATGCCACACTGCTGAGCTTTGCAATGACGGCATTCTGGTGGTGGCAACAACATGCGTTGATTGACGTGCTGTCTGGTTGACCCCGTGTGCCGATACATGCTGTCTGACTGTGCCACTAGCTCCTTGCGACGACCTCCCCCTGCTTCCAACTCGTCTCCTCCTTCTCTCTGTCTCCCCTTCTGAACTTTCCCCATCTTCTTCTTCTTCTTTTCGAGCAGGCACCCACGTAGCATCCACGGACACATCGTCATCATCAACCACTTTACTTGTATCTGACACCTCACCAAAGGAAGCAGCAGCGGGTACAACATCATCATCATCATCATCACACTGTACGTCCATGTGTGTAATGCTGCCTGACTGAGACATATCCCTGTTATCTACATCCTCTGGCAATAATGGTTGCACATCACTAATTTCATCCAACTGATGTGTAAATAACTCCTCTGAGGGATCCATTGAAGCGGCTGTGGTGGCTGTGGTGGTAGTGGTGGTGGTGGCGGCGAGCGGGAGAGTGGTAACTTGAGAGCAGGTGACCAAAGCTGAGCTAAGCTGTTGAAGATTGGGTGTCCTGTGTAAGCCAGTCAACTATTTTCTCCCAATTTTTTGTGTTCAGGGTACGTGGCCTCTGAACACTGGGCATTATTCCAGGGCCAGTGGAAATCACAGCACCACGACGGCCCCTGCGGGGTGGCCTGCCTCTGCCTGTCTTTTTTTTTTTTTAGATAAGTGGTACTATGCGTGTAAGGTACTTTGCCACCCAATATAAGTGGTGGGCACAGTACAGTCTGTGTGGGCCAGACACACACTGGCTTGCAACTGGGATGATTTTATCTGCAAGGTATTTGTGAGTGAGCGACACCCTGTAACGGTATGAGTGGTGGGCTAGCCAGTGGCCACAGTACAGTCTATGGGCCAGACACACACTGGCTTGCAACTGGGATTATATCACAGAAAAATATTAAATTGAATTTTTTTATCTAAAAGGTATTTGTGAGTGAGTGACACCCTGTAACGGTATGAGTAGTGGGCTAGCCAGTGGCCACAGTACAGTCCGTAGGCCAGACACACAGAGGCTTGCAACTGGGATTATATCACAGAAAAATATTTAATTGAATTTTTTTTATCTAAAAGGTATTTGTGAGTGAGTGACTCCCTGTAACGGTATGAGTGGTGGGCTAGCCAGTGGCCACAGTACAGTCTGTGGGCCAGACACACACTGGCTTGCAACTGGGATTATATCACAGAATTTTTTTTATTATTTTTTTAGCTAAAAGGTATTTGTGAGTGAGTGACATCATGTAATGGTATGAGTGGTGGGCTAGCCAGTGGCCACAGTACAGTCTATGGGCCAGACACACATTGGCTTGTAACTGGGATTATATCACAGAAAAATATATATATATTTTTTTTTTTTCTGCAAGGTATTTGTGAGTGAGTGACACCCTGTAACGGTATGAGTGGTGGGCTAGCCAGTGGCCACAGTACAGTCTATGGGCCAGACACACACTGGCTTGCAACTGGGATTATATCACAGAAAAATATTAAATTGAATTTTTTTATCTAAAAGGTATTTGTGAGTGAGTGACACCCTGTAACGGTATGAGTGGTGGGCTAGCCAGTGGCCACAGTACAGTCTGTTGGCCAGACACACACTGGCTTGCAACTGGGATTATATCACAGAAAAATATTAAATCGATTTTTTTTTATCTAAAAGGTATTTGTGAGTGAGTGACACCCTGTAACGGTATGAGTGGTGGGCTAGCCAGTGGCCACAGTACAGTCTGTGGGCCAGACACACACTGGCTTGCAACTGGGATTATATCACAGAAAAATATTAAATTGAATTTTTTTTATCTAAAAGGTATTTGTGAGTGAGTGACACCCTGTAACGGTATGAGTGGTGGGCTAGCCAGTGGCCACAGTACAGTCTGTGGGCCAGACACACACTGGCTTGCAACTTGGATTATATCACAGAAGAATATTAAATTGAATTTTTTTTATCTAAAAGGTATTTGTGAGTGAGTGACACCCTGTAACGGTATGAGTGGTGGGCTAGCCAGTGGCCACAGTACAGTCTGTGGGCCAGACACACACTGGCTTGCAACTGGGATTATATCACAGAAAAATATTAAATTGAATTTTTTTTATCTAAAAGGTATTTGTGAGTGAGTGACACCCTGTAACGGTATGAGTGGTGGGCTAGCCAGTGGCCACAGTACAGTCTGTGGGCCAGACACACACTGGCTTGCAACTGGGATTATATCATAGAAAAATATTAAATTGAATTTTTTTATCTAAAAGGTATTTGTGAGTGAGTGACACCCTCTAACGGTATGAGTGGTGGGCCAGCCAGTGGCCACAGTACAGTCTGTGGGCCAGACACACACTGGCTTGCAACTGGGATTATATCACAGAAAAATATTAAATGTAATTTTTTTTTATCTAAAAGCTATGTGTGAGTGACACCCTATATGAATGGTGTGCACACAGTACTGTCTGTAAGCCAGACAGTCACTCACTGGCTTGCAACTGCTATTATATCTCAGAGAAATAATAAATTGAATTTTTTTTATCTGCAAGGTATTCTCTGTCACACCCTGTATGAATGGTGTGCACACAGTACTGTCTGTGACTGAGCCTGCAGCCTCTCACACAACACGGGCAGGCAACTGCAATATATATATAAATATAAAAAATAAAAATGTTCCAGCCCTGAAAAGGGCTTTTTGGGGTGCTGTCAGGACGCTGTCCTTACAGCAGATGAGCCTGTGGACACAGAACACTGCCCTAGCTAACTCTTTCCCTATTAGATCAGCAGCAGCAGCACTCTCCCTCCTCTCACTGAGAATGCAGCTTCCGAATGAATCTAAATTGGATGCTGTCCAGGAGGTGGGAGGGTCTGGGAGGGAGGGTCTGCTGCTGATTGGCTAGAATGTGTCTGCTGACTGTGAGGTACAGGGTCAAAGTTTACTCAATGATGATGTATAGGGGGCGGACCGAACATCGCATATGTTCGCCCGCCGCGGCGAACGCGAACAAGCTATGTTCGCCGGGAACTATTCGCCGGCGAACTATTCAGGACATCTCTATCCATGATACAAGGATGGCATAACCTGAAGGTCTTTTTTCGGTGTGGCCGCTGTAATAACTGCAAAATAACTAAGTTCCCCAAAAAAACTATGAAAGTTCAATCACAGAATAGTAAATTTTTATGGGAAATTAAAGACCCCCTAACATGTAACACAAATAGTGTAATTTACATAATAGAATGCCCGTGCAAAAAACAGTACGTTGGTAGAACAAAAAGGAGCCTAAAAATAAGAATTTCTAAACACATATCAAACATAAAGAAAGGATACGAAAAACATCCTCTATCAATGTACTTTAAGCAAGTACATAACAAAGATCCGGGCGGAATTACATTTGCGGCTCTTGAAAAAATTGAAATAAATTGGAGAGGGGGAGATCACATTTTTAAAATGTCTCGGACAGAATCGAGATATATTTATGATTTAAATTCAATAAAATCAGGAGGCCTAAACTCAGAATTCGAATTATGGGTTTTACCAGCACCACGACCTCCCCTTGGGGGAAGGCTCCCTCTCTAATGCTATTTCACCTAATACAATGTCTTCATAGCAACACAGAAAAATCTAAAGAACTAATAGAAATACATAATGTATGTAACTTATAGAAAAAACAGAGTCTATGCAAAAATCGCAACAAAAACGCACCTGCGTTTTTTGAACTTTTATCCTCTTCACACTATATAACGGTTAACTATATATAAAAAAAAATATTCTTATTAAAATTCTTATTCAAATTGTTGTTCTTACTCAATAAAGAAATATTTTATTCTTATTTAATATTATTTTACTTAAAGAGCAATACTTTTACCCAAATATTATTATATCTAAAGAATAAGAGCATTGTTTTACCCAAAGAACAATAATTTGAGTGCACAATAACATAGAGGTTTGATATTATAATGTATACCTGTATATGTGTATAAGCTATGTTTGTATATAATCTACATTAGCGCAAAGGATATTGGTGGAACATACAACATTAGGACTATATATACATATGTAGCCAGGAGAAACTTATGGAATAGACTCACTGCATACCTAAGAAGATAAAAAAACAAAAAAACACAATTTTGAGAAAAACCGCAACAAAAAACGCAACAAAAACGCAGAAGCGTTTTCTGGTTTTTCTCCTCCTTTTTCCTTTAATCATTCATTGAATATAAAGTGGATCACTATCCAAGCTATATTTGAAAGAAAACATATATACTGTATACTCTGGAACATACAGAAACGCATCTGGCGGGCTAAAGGAACCAAACTCTCACAGATATATATCCTGCAGGAACAAGAAGTGCGCACTCGAAAAAATCGGAATTATAAAAGACAAACAGCATAACTTTGTCTTTTCTTCAGCATCTATCTCGTAGAGAAAACACGTGAGCACAAACCACCACGTGGGACGCCGACATTTGAGCGCCACAATAGCACAGTACGAAAGAAAGAAAAAAAGCTCCTGGTTTGGGTGAGTAGCTGTACTGCGGGAGGGACGCCCCTGCAGTAAGCACCATCAAGTCTTATATAAATAGAGACAATTGATCATTTAGTCATTCGCAAGAAAAATCGCATTGACAGCTCGAAAGATACTTATCGATCACAGCTACATAGTCAGATTATTCCAATCAAAAATAACCGGCATTGCAGTGGATTAAGTCAAAGCTATTAGTTCTGGACGATTATATATTCTGCAGAGTACTACAGCTATTTTAACTACGCATTTTTAATACATTGTATGGAACTTTGAATTGACTCACCAGTAACTTTGATAAAGGCATATAGATAATACATATTTTTTTTGGATGATAAATGCATGTCTAAGTCTCATTCGAATTTCATCAGATTATTTTCATTCAATATTGCACTCGATTTTTATGTGACTACCATATATTTCAATACTGCATTTTTTACCCTCTTTTAAGTCTGTTATTTATGGTCATAATTTATGCTAATTGATTATATTTTTTATGTCGTATGCTAATTGATTATATTTATTATATTTTTTGTCAGATATTTTTTGGACTACTGTTTATTTCTATTATCTACAAAATTTTACAAAATTTTTATAATTTCAATAAATGTGTTATATATGTGTGAAATACAGATGGTGAGTGCCTGCTGATTAATAAACAGGATGAGACACAGTTGTCAATAAATGAGGTTGTTGCTAGGTCAACAAGTCAGGAGGATAAGCAGAGTGAGGAAGTGGAAGAGGAGGTGGTGGACGATGAAGTCACAGACCCAACCTGGGAAGTTGGCAAGCCGAGCGAGGACAGCAGTACAGAGGGGGAGGGATCCGCAGTACCGCAACAGGCCGAAAGAGGCATTGAGGTGGCAAAAGGGAGAAGGTGGGCCACACCAAACAGGCCCGCAACTGTTCCCCGGAGCATCTCCTTGCGGCAATCTCTCTTGCCAAAGGGTAGGGGTTCTGCAGTATGGCACTTTTTTGACAACAGTGCGGACGATAAATGAATTGTCATTTGCAACTTGTGCTGTACCAAAATGAGCAGGGGCGTGACCGCTATCAACCTCACCACCACCAGCATAATCTGCCATATGGCATCAAAGCACCTTAATAGGTAGGTCTAATGCCTGGGTCCACAATCATTGTATGCGGGTCACACAACTACCTCCTCTTCCTCTGTGTTACATGCTGGCCAATCCCCTGTCCAAGATACAGGCCCGGATGCCTCCTGCCATGCACCTGGACCTTTGCAAGCACCATCAGAGACCACATCCACTTCCGTAGCCCAGCGTAGCGTACAAATGTCTTTACCCCAGGCATTTGAACGCAAGCACAAATACCCAGCCACCCACCCACAGGCCATAGCACTAAATGCGCAACTATCCAATTTACTGGCCCTGGAAATATTGCCATTTAGGCTTGTGGACACTGAGGCCTTCTGTAGCCTGATGTCGGCGGCCGTCCCGTGTTACGCAGTCCCCAGCCTCCACTATTATTCAAGGTGTCCCATAACATCACACGTGCCCTGACCAACGCAGTTATTTAGTAGGTCCACTAAACCATAGACACATGGACGAGTGCTTTCAGCCAGGGATGCTACATTTCCCGGATGGCACACTGGGTGAATGTTGTGAAGGCCGGGAGCGAGTCATACCCTGGAATGCCACAGGTGCTAGGGACGCCAAGGCCCTACTTCCATCAGTGTTTCCGCCACCACCTAAGGTAGTGGCTGCAACCACCCCTTCTCCTCCTCCGCCTCCGCCTCCTCCTCCACTACCACCTCTGAATTATCATCTTGCAACACCAGTCAGACATTAGTCAGTAGCTGGAAGCAGTATAGCACTGCAGTGGGAAAGCGGCAACAGGCCGTGCTTAAACTCAGTGGCGTAACTACCGGGGAAGCAGGGGAAGCGGCTGCTTCGGGGCCCGGTGCCCCGGCAGCTTGTGTGACAGTTTATTTTCAAGTTAGTTAAATATGATTGATTCTTGTTGTTCAGAGCCCCTTCACAGCAGCAGCGGCGGCGGACCAGGCCCCCTCGCTAATGTGATCTTAATCTTACTGTCTCCTGAAATCTCCTGATGAAATCTCCTGATGTGTCTGGGATTCGAACCGACAACCTTCATGTATCAGAGGCAAAGCATTTACCCGCACAGCCATAAGGGCTGCATTGCCACTGATTGAAAACATATGAGATATGAGACTTCTACTGTTGTAGCTGGCTAAGTGTACAACTATACACATGACAGCTCCTCAAACACACCCAGCACTGCTATATCTCTATATATGATAGCTGCCCCAGCACACCCAGCTCTGCTACATCTATACACATGACAGCTGCCCAAACATACCCAGCTCTGCTACATCTATACACATGACAGCTGCCCCAGCACACTCAGCTTTGCTATATCTCTATATATCTATCTACTGTATAGCAATACTTAGAGATATATAGATGTAGCAGAGCTGGGTGTGCTGGGGCAGCTCTCATATATAGAGATATAGTAGAGCTGAGTGTGCCGGTGCAGCTGTCATGTGTATAAGATGTAGCAGAGCTGGGTGTGCTGGGGCAGCTATCATATATAGAGATATAGCAGAGCTGAGTGTGCTGGGACAGCTGTCATATAGAGATATAGCAGTGCTGGGTGTGTTGGGGCAGCTGTCATGTGTATAGATGTACACTTAGCCAGCTATAACAGTAGAAGTCTCATATTTTCTCAGTCATTTGCAAGGCAGCTCTTATGGCTGTGTGGTTAAGTGCTTTGACTCTGATGCAGAAGGTCGTGGGTTAGAATCCCAGCAGAAACATTTCTGAAATACAAGCACTGACTCCATATATGGACATACAGGGCGGGACACAGGAAGAGGCTGCATCACATCGCTGGCATGGAGGTAAGTAGAAGTGTTTATTTTATTTTTTAATACCCGACTGTTACTGCCATGGGGGGAGCAGGAGGCACTTGATACTGGCACATGGGGGGAGGGGGGTTGGCACCTGATACTGGCACATGAGGGGGGGAGGGGGGTTGGCACCTGATACTGGCACAGGGGGGGGGGAGAGGCACCTGATACTGGCACATGGGGGGGAGAGGGGTTGGCACCTGATACTGGCACATGGGGGGGAGAGAGGCACTTGATACTGGCACTTTTTTTGGGGGGGAGATGGCACTATGATACTGGGACATGGGGGGAGGAGAGAGGCACTTGATACTGGCACGTGGGAGGGGGGGTTTGGCACTTGATACTGGCACATGGGTGGGGGGAGAGAGAGGCACTTGATACTGGCACTTTTTTTGGGAGGGAGATGGCACTATGATACTGGGACATGGGGGGGAAGACAGAGGCACTTGATACTGGCACATGGGGGGAGAGGAGAGAGGCACTTGATACTGGCACGTGGGAGGGTTTGGCACTTGATACTGGCACATGGGTGGGTTTGGCACTATGATACTGGCACATGTGGGGGGAGAGGCACTTGATACTGCCACTTTTTTTGGGGGGGAGATGACACTATGATACTGGGACATGGGGGGGAGAGAGAGGCACTTGATACTGGCACATGGGGGGTTTGGCACTATGATACTGGCACATGGGGGGTGGAAAGGAGAGAGGCACTTGATACTGGCACATTGGGGGGGGAGATGGCACTATGATACTGAGACATGTGGGGGGAGGAGAGAGGCACTTGATACTGGCACATGATGGGGGGGCATCTATGGGGACACTTACTGGCACATTATTGGGGGGCATTATGGGGGACACTAGGCCGGCAGCCTATCAGAGGCCGGACACTGAGGGGCATCTACTGGGGCATTATATATGGGGCATTTAATACTGGTACATTATGGGGGGCACTAGCAGGAAGGGGGGAGAGGATCACTATGGGGGAATTTACTGGGGGCACTATATAGGGGTATTTTATACTGGAACATTATGGGGCACTATGGGGACATTAGCTCAACTGGGGGAATTACAAGGGGGTATTTTTTGCACTGTCACATTATAAGGAGAATTATTTCTACTGGGAGGGCATTATGGTGGGCTTTATTACTCCCCTATGGTATGACCCCCTAGTAGCAGCACCAGCGTGTCCCTGCTCTGGTGAAGGTGCACCGCATGTGTGCCCATTTCCGCAAGTCAACGACAGCTTCCGCCGGTCTGGCAATGCTGCAGCACTGCTTGAAATTGCCAGCTCACCAACTGTTATGTGACGTGAGCCCGCGCTGAAACTCAACGTTTCACATGTTAGCCAGGCTTTGTGAGCAGCAGAAGGCAGTAGTAGAATACCTGCTGCAACATGGTCGTCGCCTTTCCATCTCAGCTTCCGCTCTTCACAAGCGACAAGTGGGCATTGATGAGGTTTTTCGCAACTTTGAGGAATCAACACAGATGGCAAGCACCGATAAAGCTGTTATCAGCGTAACCATGCCACTTCTGTGTCTACTCAAACGCTTGCTTCTCACAATTAAGGACAACACTTTGCATGTGGAAGAGAATTGGATGATGAGAAGGAGGAGGAGCAGGAGAAAGCTGCCTCCGCTACAGAGGGTAGTACCCATGGAAGTTTTATTCCATCTGTTCAGTGTGGATGGATAGAAGAGGAGGAAGAATATGAGGAGATTGAGAGTCATCCTCCTGATGAGGACAGCAAAGTCTTGTCTATTGGGTCTCTGGCACACATGGCTGACTTTATGTTAGGCTGCCTTTCCCTTGACCCTCGCGTTGTACGCATTTTGGCCAACACCGATTACTGGTTGTTCACCCTTCTCGACCCCCGCTACAAAGAGAACTTCTTATCTCTCATTCCTGTGGTGGAGACGACGAGCAAAATGGTGCAATACCAGAATGCCCTTGGGGAAAAATTGCTCCAAAAATTTCCATCAGACAATGCTGGCTGCAGAGTACGTAGTTCCTTGGCCAACCGAGGAGGGGATACGAGAGGAACACATAGCAGTTCCAACAGAGGCAGGGCAACACTCTCCAAGGCCTGGGACAGTTTTATGACACCCCGCCAGCACCCTCAACCTGACGCGCAGCCTAGTGTCACAAGGAAGGAAAAATTTGGGAAGATGGTGAAGGAGTACATTGCAGACCGTGTCAGCGTCCTCAGTGCCTTACAACTATTGTGTGTCAAAGCTGGACACGTGGCATGAACTGGCACTCAATATAATATAATGATCCGCAGCACTCGCCAGTGTAGAAAAGGAAGTTGGTGGTTTATTCACAAAAACAGAATGGTTATAGCGAAGTTTTGACCGTCTCCGGTCTTTCTCAAGCAGTGAGATAAGTTACAGTACCAAACAAGTGCCTTAAATAATATAAAAGTGGGTGGGGATATCCCGCCCCCAAGTGGGATAGTACAAAAGAACCTATAGACCTCCGTATACACATGGATTATATCCTATCTGAACAAGTGACATGTATTAAAACATAAGTGAATTATTCAATTCAGCAAATGGTCAAATGCAGCATACAGGGAGTGCAGAATTATTAGGCAAGTTGTATTTTTGAGGATTAATTTTATTATTGAACAACAACCATGTTCTCAATGAACCCAAAAAACTCATTAATATCAAAGCTGAATATTTTTGGAAGTAGTTTTTAGTTTGTTTTTAGTTTTAGCTATTTTAGGGGGATATCTGTGTGTGCAGGTGACTATTACTGTGCATAATTATTAGGCAACTTAACAAAAAACAAATATATACCCATTTCAATTATTTATTTTTACCAGTGAAACCAATATAACATCTCAACATTCACAAATATACATTTCTGACATTCAAAAACAAAACAAAAACAAATCAGTGACCAATATAGCCACCTTTCTTTGCAAGGACACTCAAAAGCCTGCCATCCATGGATTCTGTCAGTGTTTTGATCTGTTCACCATCAACATTGCGTGCAGCAGCAACCACAGCCTCCCAGACACTGTTCAGAGAGGTGTACTGTTTTCCCTCCTTGTAAATCTCACATTTGATGATGGACCACAGGTTCTCAATGGGGTTCAGATCAGGTGAACAAGGAGGCCATGTCATTAGATTTTCTTCTTTTATACCCTTTCTTGCCAGCCACGCTGTGGAGTACTTGGACGCGTGTGATGGAGCATTGTCCTGCATGAAAATCATGTTTTTCTTGAAGGATGCAGACTTCTTCCTGTACCACTGCTTGAAGAAGGTGTCTTCCAGAAACTGGCAGTAGGACTGGGAGTTGAGCTTGACTCCATCCTCAACCCGAAAAGGCCCCACAAGCTCATCTTTGATGATACCAGCCCAAACCAGTACTCCACCTCCACCTTGCTGGCGTCTGAGTCGGACTGGAGCTCTCTGCCCTTTACCAATCCAGCCACGGGCCCATCCATCTGGCCCATCAAGACTCACTCTCATTTCATCAGTCCATAAAACCTTAGAAAAATCAGTCTTGAGATATTTATTGGCCCAGTCTTGACGTTTCAGCTTGTGTGTCTTGTTCAGTGGTGGTCGTCTTTCAGCCTTTCTTACCTTGGCCATGTCTCTGAGTATTGCACACCTTGTGCTTTTGGGAACTCCAGTGATGTTGCAGCTCTGAAATATGGCCAAACTGGTGGCAAGTGGCATCTTGGCAGCTGCACGCTTGACTTTTCTCAGTTCATGGGCAGTTATTTTGCGCCTTGGTTTTTCCACACGCTTCTTGCGACCCTGTTGACTATTTTGAATGAAACGCTTGATTGTTCGATGATCACGCTTCAGAAGCTTTGCAATTTTAAGAGTGCTGCATCCCTCTGCAAGATATCTCACTATTTTTGACTTTTCTGAGCCTGTCAAGTCCTTCTTTTGACCCATTTTGCCAAAGGAAAGGAAATTGCCTAATAATTATGCACACCTAATATAGGGTGTTGATGTCATTAGACCACACCCCTTCTCATTACAGAGATGCACATCACCTAATATGCTTAATTGGTAGTAGGCTTTCGAGCCTATACAGCTTGGAGTAAGACAACATGCATAAAGAGGATGATGTGGTCAAAATACTCATTTGCCTAATAATTCTGCACGCAGTGTATAGATACCTCACAAGTGGAGACTGTTCCTCTGAATCCTCGCTCCACGTCCATGTAATGTGGGGAAGCACGCCAAATACCTGCTTCACCAGTGCGCATGCGCCCGCGTCTGTGTTCAGCCAATAGAAAAAGTTTCCCCTGTGACGTCAGCTGTTGCCGATGCCGGGGGGCAGATTACTCCGTTCCCCGGCGCGGCACACAGCAGACTGTGTCGCATGGGAATGACATCAGTGGTTGCCAGGGTAAAGCAGACGCTCCCAAGGTGAGTTGTGAGCCATCCGCGTCACCAGGCAATCATCTGAGTCATCTGATCACTCGGTGGCTCAGAAAAAAGTGAGTGGGGGGAAGCCCTATCAAGTTTTCTTTTATTTTAAAACATCTGGTGTTTAAAGGGGGCCATATTGGGAACCCGGTCATTTCATAGATCACCGGTTCCCCAGTCAGGATACCCCCTAGACTATATGTGGTTCCTCCAGGGCGACCACTGGCATCACTCAGTCATACGCCCCTATGAGGACACCACATTGCCATATATGCTTCCCCTATTAGTGGTGACTACACCCTATCCTTGTCACCAGATGGGACATGTGTCCTCCATCAGGGGATCACGGTCACAGAGGATGTCCCCCAGGCTGATCATTAAATGAATGACAACAGCCCCAGAGACAAACCGCGGCCATCCACGCACACACCTAGGTACAACCAGAGATATCAAACTATTTTTTGAGACTCACCCCCACAAGCCAATATTGGTCACCAGAGTGCTAACAAGGAAATGGCTGAGCTACATTACCGCAGAGGCATCCAGAAAAGATGGCGTGGAGCGTAAAGGGCTTCAAGGACACCATTCCTGAAAATGAAATAAAGGATTAGATATGTGTAAAAATGTGTAATCCACAAACATGAGTTTAAACATAAAAAACAATACAACAAAGGCATTCTTGGGCACGGAACTTAGTTGCAAAGGTAACAAGCTCATTTATACATAAGAAGAAGTATCAAATTCGGATTCCTCATAGAAAGATCCCCAGATTAATGTCTCTGTTGAGGCCCTTAGGCTCCAGCGTATCAAGTCTTATAGATCCATTTTAGTTCAAGTTGCTTGAGCAGGGTTTCTCGATCTCCTCCTCTCCGTATTTGTGAAACTCCATCGATAATCTGGAACCTTAATTGTGATACATTATGTCCAGACTTAAAAATGTTCCGGGACCGGGAGGTCTAAGACTTCTTTACGTATCTTAGACTTATGTTGTGTTAATCTCCTTTTAACCTCCTGTGTTTTTTCCCACACACATATGAGTCCATATGGGCATTGGAGGATATAGATAACGTACGAGGAGTTACAAGTGTAGAACTGTTTAATTTTATATCTTTTTATATGAACTGGTGCTCAACGCCTTGGAGGTGCTGGCCTTCCCCGCCGCCAGAGTTTTATCAGAGTGTGTATTTAGTGCTGCTTGGGGCATAATTACTGATAAGCGCATCCGCCTGTCAACTAAAAATGCTAACCGGTTGACTATTATAAAAATGAACAAGACCCTCACCCCTAATGTTTTAGATGGTCAGATAAGCAGCAGACCCTCACCCCTAATGTTTTAGATGGTCAACTCAGCAGCAGGCCCTCGCCCCTAATGTTTTAGAAGGTCAGATCAACAGCAGGCACTCGCCCCTAATGTTTTCGATGGTCAAATCAGCAGCAGGTCCTCGCCCCTAATGTTTTAGATGGTCAAATCATCAGCAGGCACTCGCCCATAATGTTTTAGATGGTGAGATCAGCAGGCCCTTGCTCCAATAGTTTTTGACGTTCACCAGCAGGCCATCAATCATATTTTCAAGGGTGTGTAGGATCCCCTCCTTTATGTGTAATAAAGGGTGTATTGGAGTGTCGGTTCCTTGTAATTTTTGGCAGCCCTTTCACTTAGTGCATAGGCTTTATGAGTGTTGGAGTCCCGCTACCTGAACAATTGTACCACAATATGAATGAGGCCCGACTTTATGTGATATACAGGTTGTATCAGAGTGCCTCTTCCTTGAAATTTTTGGCAGCACTTTATATACAAGTAAATATACAGGAAAGAATGTTTCCCAAAAATTTTTCCTCTAAAAACGATATTATCTTTGGTTTTGTGCGTATTATTGTCAGTCTGTAAAAGTGGCGTACTACTCAGACAACATTGTTCCCAGCAGCGACCTGGAAGTCCAAGATGCATCCAGACATCCTCCCCATGCTGTTTCCAAACTATTTCAGTGGTGTTTCCATCAATTTCTGACATTTTCCTGTGAACCAGACACCCTCCCCTCTTCAGAGCAGGGGGTGCCTGGTTTAATGCTCTGGTTCTCCCATTGACTTCCATTGTGCTCTACAAAGCACCCGGGCATCCCGAGGTGTTCTACTCGAGCACCCGAGCACCCGAGCACTTTGCTGCTCTACCAACACTAATAATGATATATCAGATCTTGTCTTTTATTAAGCCCTGCTGGCTGCTTTGTTGGTAATAGAAAATATTGTTAGTTTTCTATTGTAATTACCTCCTCGATATGGGATCTTTGGATAACTTGAAATAGAAATCTAGAGAAGTCACCACTGTATCTCTCTAAAAAGTCTAGTAAGTGCAGACACTTTCTCTCTAGTTGTGTCCAAAATATGGCATCTAATGTGTGTTTTCAAGGGATCTGATGTTTGCCCCACATATTGTAATTTACAAGATGTATAACATGGGCTGTATTGCAACTGATATAGCTCTGCATATTTTTAGAAGCCATTAAAGTGCCACCCACCTGATGCCACACCACACGCCTGCTGCCTCTACTTCCATCTGCCTCTGTGATCTGCCACCATCTTTTGCTGTTACTGCCACTGCTGTTGCCACCCTCCCCAGTCTGTTCTGGGGCCACTATTGGGCAATTTTGCTCCCAGGATGTCCGCCTCTGCGCAAGCTCCCTTCAGCAGCGACGGCCATGTAATGTACCCATCAGGTTTTCTACCAAAGGACAAGTAAGAGGTCCTTTGGACCGCACCTGTTACTTATTCTTAAGCCGTATTAAAGATTGATATGCACTCCTTAGGGTATGAATAGGAGTAGTATGCATTTATGTCATAGTATGCAGTGACAATAAGATCTGTAGCATTAATCTTATGCATGTGGACTGGTGGATTTAAGTGCTTGCATCAAAATAAGGTTCACAGTATGTGACATCGCTATTTTTATACGTGTGACCCTGAGGAACAAGTGCTAGATTGATTATCATTTGTGACATAAGAATAATGATCAGTATAGGGACTAACATGTGTCTCTTTACAGATATAGGTGTGACTCCTGGACATATGTTATAAATTGTATATCTGTTATAACTATATGAGCTGGTGTTATAGGCGTGATTATTTATTGATTCTAGGTGCCTTTGATTAACAGAAATATCTGTACCAGGCATTAGGTGATTTATCGAACTTTTATCCAAGACTTATACGTTATTGTATGTGTTGATCTGTCTCTTTACCCATTATCTCTCCCCTGATGAACCTTTTCTAGGGGAAACGCGTTGGGAGGTCTTAGGGTCGTTAGAGGGAGAGCTAGGGCAGGTACGGGACCACAGGCCATCCACCATCAGGGTGTTCCTGTGGGTTGAGGCAATAGTGAGGGTCCCCATAGGGATAGTGAGGTCCCTCGCGTTGTTCTCCCCCTCTTACTCTGTCTTCCCCCTCAATTACTATCGAGACTATCAGGTCTTATATATGTTCGTTTGTATCTTTGTTTGTCTAAAGTGGCTGCATCATAGATTAAAAATAACATTAAAAGTTACATTTTATTCATGCTCACTGTGATCCATTTGCTCCTACTGCATGAATTTACAACTATAAATACGTACAGTCAGGTCCATAAATATTGGGACATCGACACAATTCTAACATTTTGGGCTCCATTCACCAACACAATGGATTTGAAATGAAGCGAACAAGATGTGCTTTAACTGCAGACTGACAGCTTTAATTTGAGGGTATTTACATCCAAATCAGGTGAACGGTGTAGGAATTACAACAGTTTGCATATGTGCCTCCCACTTGTTAAGGAATGGGACAATTGTCTTCTCAGCTGTTCCATGGCCAGGTGTGTGTTATTCAATCATTATACCAATTACAATGAGCAGATAAAAGGTCCAGAGTTCATTTCAAGCACATCTTGTTTGTTTTATTTCAGATCCATTGTGGTGGTGTATAGAGCCAAAAATGTTAGAATTGTGTCGATGTCCCAATATTTATGGACCTGGCTGTATATCCTCAGCGAGGTTAATAGCCACTATTGTGACTCTTCATGATGTTGCGCCCCCCGGTTAGACCTTCGTGAAGATGGACAATGAGGTATGTAGGCAGCAACCAACTGACTACAAAATATGTCACGATAGTAGTTGAGTTCTTAATCCCTCTCGGAAGCTGTAAAAAAAAAAAAGGCCCCTATTTTGGACCGGTAGCGAGGGTTTAACACTGTGGAGAGACAGTAGTCATCCCTCTGCTGAATGGTGACAATGCGGCTGTCACTACGCAAGCAACTCAGCCTGCATCTGGCCATTTGTGGAAGGGACTCAGAGGGACTCCTTGCCTCCATCTCCGCTGCATACTGTCATGGTCTGTTGGGGTCATTTGCGTCATCTTTGTTGTCACCCTCTAGCTCCTCCTGCTCCTCCTGTTCATCTCCTGTCGCTTGGGCAGATAAACCACCTAGTTCTGTATACAATTCCTAGGAATT
Source organism: Bufo bufo (assembly GCF_905171765.1). Taxonomy (NCBI): domain Eukaryota; kingdom Metazoa; phylum Chordata; class Amphibia; order Anura; family Bufonidae; genus Bufo; species Bufo bufo. The sequence continues at coordinate 627,245,011 of NC_053390.1, forward strand.
TATTCTCAACCTCCTCCTGAGCCCTCCATAGGGCATAGGTGGCTGTGAGATATAGGCACAATGTCTTCTGTCCCCTCGCCAGTCAGATTTATCAGTATCCCCTCCAGGATATAGTTCATTCCATAGTCCTGGCAACTGAAAAATAAATTGGCCTCCTCAAAGGGCCTGAGCAAACAGTAGGTGTCACGCATGAGCTGCCACTGTCTAACCTTAAAGTTGCACCAGAGAGTACTCCTGTCTATCTGTATCATCAAGAAATCGATCACAGGTTTCTGATCATATAGTCAGTCTAACAAGTGGAGCACGGAGTTCCAAAGTGTGGAAACGTTGCATATAATTTGATGTAGGGGAACACCATTATGCCTTTGCAGGTCAAGGAGAGCGTGTTTTGCATGGTAAGAGTGAAGTGTAGAGATGAGTGAGCACCAGAGTATTCGGATGATCAGGTGTTCGGCCCGAACACATTGCTATATTTTTGTGCTCGGCCGAGCACCCGAGTGTAATGGAAGTCAATGGGAGACAATCAGGCACCCCCTGCTCGGAAGAGTAGAGGGTGTCTGGTTCATAAAAAAAGGTTGGAAACTGATGGAAACCCCATCAACATTAAGAGGATAGCTGGATGCGTCTTACACCCCTATTATGTATAACATACAATAGACAACCACCCAAAGGCTGTATGCCAAAAGCCAGGTATGTGCAAGCCATCAATCTATCCATGAGACAGATGACAGGCCTAGTCAGCATACCTTACAATGGCAGCCTTGTGCATTATGAGATATTCCAAACCAGCTCTCATCTGACTGAGAACCAGTAAAGCTCAAAGTTATTTTGCATCTGTTGGATGGCTTGGGTGGACCTGCACACCTAGATCAATATCATTAAGGCAACAAAAAGTTTTCTGATTTTACATAATATTCAATAACCTTTCTATACAGTTTTGTCATGTAAAAACTAATTTGCATAAACATGGGCATATCGAAAAGACATGCAAATGAACAAAATCTGCCTTGTTTTTCAGCTGTGATAAGACTATGAAAACCAATAGATGGCACTATTGAGTTATGAACAGCGCCCTTTATTGGTTTTACAGTCTTATGACAAGACAAATATTCTTGTCAGAAGACTATGAAACCAATAGAGGGAGCTATTGAGTTATGAACAGCGCCCTCTATTGGTTTCATAGTCTTATGATGAGACAAATATTCTGTTCATAACTCAATAGCGCCCTCTATTGGTTTTATAGTCTTCTGACAAGAATATTAGACTGAGTCTTATGACAAGCTTATTAGTGTAGCCTTTTGCATGGAAAATTCATGATTCGAATATTTGCGATTCGAATATTCGCTATCTACACTATGATGATATCTGACACTGGGAAAGCTGGGTAATAACACAGTGATAAAATCTTAAACTGGGAAAGCTGGGTAATAACTCGCGATCTACACTGAGTTATGACAAAACTGTATATAAAGGTTATTGAATATTATGTTAGGACAATCGGAAAACTTTTTGTCGCCCTAATGATATTGATCTAGGTGTGCAGGTCCACCCAAGCAATCCAACAGATGCAAAATAACTTTGAGGTTTACTGGTTCTCAGTCAGATGAGAGCTGGTTTGGAATATCTCTGCCATTGTAAGGTATGCTGGCTGTTATCTGTCTCATGGATGGCTTGTACACACCTGGCTTTTGCCATATAGCCTTTGTGTGGTTGTCTATTGTATGTTGTACATAATAGGAGTCTAAGATGCATCCAACTATTCTCTTAATGCTGTTGCCAAACCTTTTTGATGGGGTTTCCATAAATTTCTAACGTTTTTTTTATGAACCAGACACCATCTTCTCTTCCCAGCAGGGGGTGCCTGGGGTTCTCCCATTGACTTCTATGATATTAAATTGTATTTGAGAACCCAAATTATTCGGCCGTGCACTCGGATCTACCGAGCATAGAGATGCTCGAGCCGAACAGGTATTCGGCCGAGCATGCTTGCTCATCACTAGTGAAGTGCATGCACAGTTTCCTTGACATTTGCAAGACGTCTTGCAGTTAGGTGGAAGACTTCAGGAACCACTTTACAAACTGATTAAAGACGTATGCCATGAAGGGAGCATGGGTCAGCCCTCCTTGACGCAGCACCAACATAATGTTCTTCCTGTTGTCGGTGACCATGGTTCCGATTTTCAGTTGGTGAGAAGAGAGCCAGGATTTGATTTCTGATTGAAGGACGCAGAGCAGTTCCTCCCTGGTGTGACTCTGTTCGACCCAGGCAAACTAGGTTCAGAACAGCATGACACCGTCATGCTCTGTATAGCTGGTATGCTGGAGTAGCACTCCAAATTGTTCCTGCAGTGGAGGCTGAGAACAAGGGGAAGGATGAGAAGGCAGAGGATGAGATTGGCACATAAATCCCATGATTTTACAATGCGATGGCGGCATTGCCATCACCTGGCCAAGTTGCTGCTGTGCCTGGGCTGGAACCACATTTACCTAGTGGGTTCTAAAGAACACATATTGTCCATGACAGCTCCACATGTCAGCACTAGCATGAACTGTACCAGACACTGAGAGGCTGACTTGCCTACCTTCTGCTCAACATACGTGTGCAGGGCTGGTACAGTTTGTTTAGAAAAGTAATGATGGTTTGGGACTCTCCATCAGGCTGTACCACTACATTAGTGCCAAGGTTTTTCCAGGCCACTTTATGGTTACACTCCATGTGTTGATGCAGGGCCATGGTGCCAACATTAGCACCTTGACCTTGCATCATCTGCCCACACATCCTGAATACTGCCACGCTAACGTCCTCCAGAGACTTGATAAAAAATTCCCACACTGCCAAATATGGTATTTTACCCTCACCACTCCATGCTGGTTGCCTTCTGCTGCCATTATGAACCCATGCACCGCTAGTTGTTTCCTGACAGGTTGGCTCCTGAGTAGCAGACGGTCTACTCCAGGCACGTTTGTTCCAGAATTCCCACTGCTTTCACCCTGCTCATCATCACTCTGCCACCCTGCTGCTGTCCCACGGGTATCCCCTAATGAAGATGCCCCCTCTTCACCCAGCTCCCATGTGTAATCGGCTACATCATCATCCACTACTGTCTCGCCGTCACCTATATCACCTTCACCAGTCTCATGGCCACATTCCTGAACGTTCACAAGATATGCCCCTACCCGACTGTCATCATCGTTAGTTGCCAGCATAAGGGAGGATGCAGCAGACCTCCCCAAGTCTGTGATGGCCTGAAGCTGCTGAATGTCCTCTCTAAGCTTGACCTTACTGAAAAGTGGAGCAGAGCCGACAGCATGCATTACTTCCCGAGCAGAAGGAGTAGCAAAAGAAAGAGGCTGTTGCAGGACAGGTGAGGGCACAGGGGTTGTTCTTGGGCCATGTCAACTAAGTGAGGTGTCAGAGGAACCCACTGATTCCTGTCTGTGTGTATCTGTTGTCACCTGTGATGATGTGGAAGAGCGAGTCAAGCATTCTAGTACAGCTGGATTGTTGGTCAAAATACGACCGCTGGATGACAGGGGCAGCTCTGTCCTGCTGCTGTGACTGCTGCTACCACCACTTCTTTTTCTGCTGCTACTTGTGAGGGCCCAGGCAACTGTCTGTTATCCATAGAGCACAGTAACTGAAACAGTAAGGTAATCAGTAAAGATTAAGCATGAATGACATAGCAGATGAACTAGAAAAATGCACCTATATTTTAGACTGCCTGTTGAGTCTGATGTCATCATGGAGGAGTGGAAGAGGATTCCAGTTGCAACCTGTGAAGCTCTAGTTAACTCCGTGCTCAAGAGAGTTCAGGCAGTGCTGGAAAATGACTGTGGCCACACAAAATATTGACACTTTGGGCATAATTTGGCCATTTTCACTTAGGGGTGTACTCACTTTTGTTGCTAGCAGTTTAGACATTAAGATAAGATAAGATAAGATAAGATGCCTTTATTGTCACTGTACAATACAATGTAATACAATGTACAATACAATGAAATGTTGTATGGCTGTGTGCTGAGTTATTTTGAGGGCACACCAAATTTACGCTATTATAGAAGCTGTACACTGACTACTGCAGGTAAACGCGCATATATTTTAGAGCACCTGTTAAAAATGAGTCAGATGCAGAGTAAGTCAATGTATAGCAGAATAGATTATTAATGGCATAGCAGATGACATAGGTAAACACCCCATATATTTTAGACCGCCTGTTGACAAAGTCTGATGCACAGTAAGTCTATGTACAAAAGAACAGATTAATTATTAATGGCGCAACAGATGAAATAGGTAAATGCCCCTATACATTAGACCACCTGTTTACAATGAGTCTAATGCACAGTAAGTCTATGTATAACAGAACAGATTCAGTATTGCTTGCGCAGCAGATGAAATAGGTAAACATGCCTATATAATAAACCGCCTGTTGATAATGTGTATGATGCACAGTATGTCTATGTATAACAGAACAGATTAAAGGGGTTATCCCTTGAATAATGTAAAAAATGAAAATCAGACATCATATAGTACATGGCAATCTCTTTCTAACAAAGCTAGAACCAGCCCTGTGTCTCACATGAATCCAGAGATCTCCCCATTCATTACTCTTCTCTGTGTCTTCTCTGCTGCAGCTCAGGTGGTGTGTCCATTCCACTGTAGCACTCTCCCTATTATAGCTCAGGAGGCAGTTGAAAGATGAAACTGAGCATGTGTGGCCTTCTTAATGAGCAGGTCAAAGAAATAAGAAATTAAATGGAACTATACAGATATATTGTATTAAATAACTTAGAGGGTTAAATGTGGATTATAAACCTTTTTAAATGGTGTGTTATACGAGTGCATTAGTATCCTTGTGGGAACAGGGACTAGTGCATATGTATGAGCACTGACTATACTGGTGCATTTCACATAGGACGTGTAACAGTGATGTCAGGTTCAAAATCACATAATCATTTAATTGAAAAAAAGGGGGTACCGTTATGCACGTCGACCGTCTACTAGTTGGATTTGCATGTTTATCCCCCCTACTTTGTGATTACTGTCATATCGTTCCTCATGGTACTTTAATATAATGGTGAACTCGGACTCTGTTTCTCCTGAGTATTTAATTTCTAATCTAATAATTTTTTATTTAGTAGGTTGGGGTGATACATACGACATATTACTATTATTTTTTAATTATGGTTATTGCAGCGCTGGTAACGTTAGGCATTTGACCTGCCCATGCCCTTTGACCTGGGTGATCATGTACAGTCAGGTCCATAAATATTGGGACATCGACACAATTCTAACATTTTTGGCTCTATACACCACCACAATGGATTTGAAATGAAACAAACAAGATGTGCTTTAACTGCAGACTATCAGGTAATGATCAGCCGGCACTCTGTTCAGGTGGCGTGGTGCACGCGTCCGAGATAGCAATCTCACATGTATTGGAAGAAAAGACCGGCACTCACTATATCTTCTGCGAACTCAAGCTTTTAATGGTCACATGTAGAATACAATTCTGTGACGCGCGTTTCGGCTCACAATACGAGCCTTTCTTAAACAGATAATAAAAAATAAAAAAATTACATAAATATATATAAATGAACAGTGGAGCTTGGAAATTACAGGAAGCTATTGAGATCATACTCCCGGTTCAATCCCCTGGGTTCAAGTGTCTGCAGTGTGTGAATCCAATAGGCTTCACGTTTTTTTAACATTTTAATCCTCTCACCCCCTCTGCGAGGTTGCGGTACATGTTCAATAATCTGGAAGCGCAATTGTGCGATATTGTGATTGCAGCGATCAAAGTGGTATGGAATCGGTAAGAGCAGGTTCTTTTTTTGTATAGTGGACTTGTGTTTCGAGAAGCGATCCTTCATCCGCATAGAAGTCTCTCCTATATATAGGAGTCCACACGGACATTTCAGTAAGTACACTATGTAATTTCCAAGCTCCACTGTTCATTTATATATATTTATGTAATTATTTTTTTTTTATTATCTTTTTCAGAAAACGTGATGAACCCCTAACCGCATCATCTCACCTTGAAATTGTCCCTACTTTTGGAGAATTCCTTACATGTTATATTAATTTTGTCTTGATTGATGCTGCTGCAGTTGGCCTGTTCCCTCACGTGTTTCCATTGTTTCTGTTTTTTGTTTAGTTCATCACCAAGGTTACCTGATGTCACTTCCGCCTTGGCGGTCTATTTAAATTGTGTATGCTACATTGTTTGTATACCATTGCCTGTTTGAGAAAGGCTCGTATTGTGAGCCAAAATGCGCATCACAGAATTGTATTCTACATGTGACCATTAAAAGCTTAACTGCAGACTGTCAGCTTTAATTTGAGGGTATTTACATCCAAATCAGCTGAACGGTGTAGGATTTACAGGAGTTTGCATATGTGCCTCCCACTTGTTATGGGACCAAAAGTAATGGGACATAATAATAAACATAAATCAAACTTTCACTTTTTAATACTTGGTTGCAAATCTTTTGCAGTCAATTACAGCCTGAAGTCAAACATCACCAGACGCTGGGTTTCATCACTGGTGATGCTCTGCCAGGCCTCGACTGCAACTGTTTTCAGTTCCTGCTTGTTCTTGGGGCATTTTTCCTTCAGTTTTGTCTTCAGCAAGTGAAATGCATGCTCAATCGGATTCAGGTCAGGTGATTGACTTGGCCATTGCATAACATTCCACTTCTTTCCCTTAAAAAATTATTTGGTTGCTTTTGCAGTATACTTTGGGTCATTGTCCATCTGCACTGTGAAGCGCCGTCCAATGAGTTCTGAAGCATTTGGCTGAATATGAGCAGATAATATTGCCGGAAACACTTCAGAATTCATCCTGCTGCTTTTGTCAGCAGTCACATCATCAATAAATACAAGAGAACCAGTTCCATTAGCAGCCATAGATGCCCACGCCATGAAACTACCACCACCATGCTTCACTGATGAGGTGGTATGCTTAGGATGATGAGCAGTTCCTTTCCTTCTCCATAATCTTCTCTTCCCATCACTCTGGTACAAGTTGATCTTGGTCTCATCTGTCCATAGGATGTTGTTACAGAACTGTGAAGGCTTTTTTAGATGTTGTTTGGCAAACTCGAATCTGGCCTTCCTGTTTTTGAGGCTCACCAACGGTTTACATCTTGTGGTGAACCCTCTGTATTCACTCTGGTGAGGTCTTTTCTTGATTGTTGACTTTGACACACATACACCTACCTCCTGGAGAGTCTTATTGATCTGGATAACTGTTGTGAAGGGTGTTTTCTTCACCAGGGAAAGAATTCTTCGGTCATCCACCACAGTTGTTTTCTGTGGTCTTCCGGGTCTTTTGGTGTTGCTGAGCTCACCGGTGCGTTCCTTCTTTTTAAGAATATTCCAAACAGCTGTTTTGGCCACGCCTAATGTTTTTGATATCTCTTTGATGGGTTTGTTTTGTTTTTTTCAGCCTAATGATGGCTTGCTTCACTGATAGTAACAGCTCTTTGGATCTCATTGTAGTGGTGTATAGAGCCAAAAAGTTTAGAATTGTGTCGATGTCCCAATATTTATGGACCTGACTGTATTTGAATCACGTGACGTGTTACGCAGAATCTGAGATGTGGGCTGGTGGCTTCGGCTGGGAGGATGACGCATTGCGGTCAGGTGACCAACTGTGCTAAATTTCAACTGACCACACAGTACATGTCAACGTTTACTAATTTAGCGAGCTAATTGATGGTCAACCAGGACCTAAATACATCTTTGGATCATGTATTGTTTTTATTATCTAAAACTTTACTTTTATTCATTAACTTTTTTAAAGTGGATTTTTTTCTTACCACATTATATACTTAGACACTACATAGACATTTAATACTATCAGTGGTGAGGGCTGCTCTATCTTGTTATTTTCATATGTCACTTATATTGCCCTACTACTGTTTAGTTGCCACAGTTATTCGTGGCCTGTGTTTACTTGTGACAATAAATCTATTTACCCTTGCATAGCTATATGATCACTTGGTTCATTACTGACATTGCTATAGATCGGCTACTACTTTCATTGCCGCTGTTATTTCTACCTTTTTGTTTAAAGGCTATACTTCATTGCCACCTGTATCTCTATGCATTCACTATTATTATAGATCACCCTCCTGTCACGGCTGAGGATGGGAAAAACCCTCAGCCGTGCGGTATCAGCAGATGGAGTCGCTGCAAGGCCAGGACAGAGAATTAGGGAGCTGATCACCTCCTACACATCCCTAACTCTGACCCTGTCTCCTATCCGTATGAGCCAACCCTGAAGGTAGGAGGGCTCATACTCCGGAACCTGATATTCCTGCTCGCCCTCAGGGTGGCCCTGGACTAGGAGCAGGGTAAGACGACCCGTTCCTCCTAGACACGGAGGAACAGGAGTCTCACTGGCCAAGATACATAGAAAGGGGAAACATAAACAGACATATGGCAATGACAGGTAAGTGAGACTAGTTCCACACTTACCTGCCACAGACACACAACCTGGAACCCACGTGCAAGTGCTGCTATCAACAACCAACATAAAGGACACAGCACACAACAGACATCACACGGGAACCCAGTAAACCATATGCTGCAATAACAGATAAACTAACACCAGACATAACGTTTATGACAACCAGGGTGGCCCTCACTGGCAGATGGTAAATATGCAGGAGGATGTCTCCAGCAAGCATGGCTGAAGCACCCTCTCTGACTACTGCCTTCCACTGAGGCTTTATAGGGCCAAGTAGCCACACCCACAGTCAGACACACCCAGTGCACACACACACTGGGAAGGAAGTTAACCCTACCAACACCAGGGAAGGGAAAACAACAACTTAAAGGGGAAGTGCACACAACACATTTAACACCCCGTGCACACCGATAAAAGGCACACCTATAAAGAGAGGTTGCCAGGTGCAACCGCATGCCTACTGCAGCAAGCTGCCTAGCACCACTCAGGCTGCTCTGCTGCCACATACACAATGTTGCCAGCGGCAACCACAGGTGAGGCAACATACTATAGCCCTCACCTGTGATTGACCACAACACCAAGACCGCAGGCAACTGCATGCGGTTAAGAGTCACTACCATGACCATGGCCGTGACACTCCCACCCCTCAAAGCCCCCCCACCAAAAAAAAGGAAACTGGTGCGGGACCCAACAAGGGGATAGGAGAATTGGAATCAGTGTCAGTACCTGCGAGTCTCCCCAGGACTGCTGCCGGACCCTGGAACAACACACAGGAACTAGGATCCGACTGCCAGCCTCTGGAACAACACACAGGAACCAGGGACCAGCAAAGAAACAGCCCGAGGAGACCGCACTGACACTGCGTCCACTCTCTATTAACGTCCCCACTCCAGTCGCTGCCAACAGACACTCCTACCCAGCACACAGCCGGAACACTAACGGAATGCTGCCAGCAGACGACCAGAGATAGGAACATAGAGAGGGGCGAGGGATCACCAACACGGACACGGAAGGTAAGGTGGCGGGGAATATGCCACCAACCGCGCCGTTAACAGTGATCCCCAAAACGCTCTCCCTCCGGAGAACGCGCATGCAGGCCAAAGGCAGATGGCGCTGCATGCTGCACCCTCTTTCGAAGGCATGTCTCCAGCACACCAAACAAACAAATGTACAAATATAAAAATAAGGGGACGCCAAAACAGAACACGGTGAAGGGATGGCGGGGAAAAGCCACACACCGCACCGTCAGCGGCGAAAACCCCCACAACGCTCTCCCTCCGGAGAGCGCGCATGCACCCCATCAGCATATGGCGATGCATGCTTCACCCTCTTTCGAGGGCACGCCATGTGAGGAGCTATGGTTGTCATACTGTCACGGCTGAGGATGGGGAAAACCCTCAGCCGTGCGATGATCGAAGATGGTGGTCGCTGCTCGACCAGGAGGACAGATTTAGGGAGCAGGTCACCTCCTAATCGCAACCCTAATCTGACCCTGACTCCTAGCTGCATGAGCCGACCTTGATGGTAGGAGGGCTCATGCTCCGAAACCTTGTAGTCCCTGCTTGCCCTCAGGACGGCCCTAAACTAGGAGCAGGGTAAGACGACCTGTTCCTTCTGGACACGGAGGAACAGGAGTCTCACTGGCCAAGCTGCAGGGAAAAGGGGAACACAAACAGTCCTATGGATATGGCAGGTAAGTGAGACTAGTTCCACACTTACCTGCCACAGACACACAACCTGGAACCCACGTGCAAGTGCTGCTATCAACAACCAACATAAAGGACACAGCACACAACAGACATCACACGGGAACCCAGTAAACCATATGCTGCAATAACAGATAAACCATAAACTAACACCAGACATAACGTTTATGACAACCAGGGTGGCCCTCACTGGCAGATGGTAAATAAGCAGGAGGATGTCTCCAGCAAGCATGGCTGAAGCACCCTCTCTGACTACTGCCTTCCACTGAGGCTTTATAGGGCCAAGTAGCCACACCCACAGTCAGACACACCCAGTGCACACACACACACTGGGAAGGAAGTTAACCCTACCAACACCAGGGAAGGGAAAACAACAACTTAAAGGGGAAGTGCACACAACACATTTAACACCCCGTGCACACCGATAAAAGGCACACCTATAAAGAGAGGTTTCCAGGTGCAACCGCATGCCTACTGCAGCAAGCTGCCTAGCACCGCTCAGGCTGCTCTGCTGCCACATACACAATGTTGCCAGCGGCAACCACAGGTGAGGCAACATACTATAGCCCTCACCTGTGATTGACCACAACACCAAGACCGCAGGCAACTGCATGCGGTTAAGAGTCACGACCATGACCGTGCCACCTCCCTACCACTGTCTAAAAGCTAACACTCATGCACACTGCATCTCAACATGTTTTGCTGGATAACCAGCGTCTTCAGAGGATAATGCAGGTATGAGTGTTGGGGGCGGAGACCACTTCTTAATAGTTTGGATTTCATCACATGTTCACAAATACCAATAGTGTGCAGAAATGTCATCAGTCTTTTTTCTTAGTGCCACTCCTTATCCCTTCCGATAGGTCCGTGTTGGTCAGGACCGATTCCGTCATCATCTCGCGACGTGATGCTTATCCTCGCGCATGCACCCGGACTTTTTCAGAGCTTTCTAAAGCCTCGAGATTCTTCTTGCATATATTCGCGCATGCCCGTGGACTTAGAAATTCTTTAGCTTGTTCCGTGCTCTCGCAATCCGTCATGTATCCCCGCGCATGCGCTTAGACTTATATGTTTCTTGGAGGAACTTTATCTTTACTTCTAATACGCAGGCGTGTGAACTTAGATGTTTTTTCATTGCTGGCTCAATTTTTTGGGTATGCTTCTATCTTTCCATCTTTAGTACCATCTGGCATCATTTTATTCCTTACACCGGCACCAGATTGATACATTGTTGTTATATTTATTGGATGTCTACTTCTGCACTCCTCATAAGCAGTGGTATCCTCCTACTTTTACATCTTCTACACACGGCTATAGTATAACTATATGCGACTTATATATTTCATTTTAAAGAATAGTCCCATATATTCGATCAATTATTGTGGCTTCCCTGAGTCGTAGCGTTATTTTTCGTCAGTTTTATTACCTCCAGTTTTATTACCCTCCTTATGGCTTATATTATATATTTTCCATTTATCCATATTTTACATTATTCTTTCTTTTGTTACAGCCATCTGCATGTATTTATTTTCTTTTATAGGGCTCACTGGTTCTTCTTCATCTCCAGGGAACCCACCACAGGTCACCCCCTCGGGAGGAGCAGCCTTCCACCACCCCCCAGGGAGACAGCCCGCCACAGCACAAAGGAGAAAACATCACCCGCCATGGTAAGTATTTTATTTTTGTATTGTGTAGTTGTTCCTATGAATATTATATTTTTTTTTTTTTTTTGGTATTGGTTGGTCTCTTCTCTATCTACACTATTTGTGTCTATTTTCCATTATTACTTATTTTTTATGTTTTGGTATTTTTATATTCTCTTGCTTTTCTTTTGCTGTTACGTTGTATTACATAAATGGAGAAAAGGTAAACCCTTCATTTATTCCTATTGGTGACAGAGATTTAAGCCGGTATGTCCATTTGGCTTCCTCATGTTAACATATCTCCCTGTCTCGGGCCTGGCCTAACCTTCTGTATTCCCCAGATTTTTAGGCCTGAGGGGCTACCTTTATGATATTTGTTAATGTGTCTAACCAGAGGTGTATCATAATTAGTATTGAGGGTGTGTTTAGAAATCCTACTTCTTAATTCCTGTATAGTCTTGCCCACATAGATTTTCGGGCAATCACACTGTATAGACTACGCCAGTAGTCCTACAGTTTATGTAATCCCTAATGGTGAATTTCTTCCCATCATAGGGGTTTATAAATTCTTTTTTTGTCAGCATGTATTTGCAAAATGCACATCCTCCACAGGTATATTCGCGCATGCGCGAATATACGCAAGAAGAATCGCAAGGCTTTAGAAAGCTCTGAAAAAGTCTGGGTGCATGCGCGAGGATAAGCATCACGTCGCGAGATGATGACAAAATCGGTCCTGACCAACACGGACCTATCGGAACGGATAAGGAGTGGCACTAAGAAAAAAGACTGATGATGTTTCTGCACACTATTGGTATTTGTGAACATGTGATGAAATCCGAACTATTAAGAAGTGGTCTCCGCCCCCAACACTCATACCTGCATTATCCCCTGAAGACACTGGTCAGCCAGCGAAACATGTTGGAATGCAGTGTGCATGAGTGTTAGCTTTTAGACAGTGGTAGGGAGGGTGATCTATAATAATAGTGTATACATAGAGATACAGGTGGCAATGAAGTATAGCCTTTAAACAAAAAGGTAGAAATAACAGCGGCAATGAAAGTAGTAGCCGATCTATAGCAATGTCAGTAATGAACCAAGTGATCATATAGCTATGCAAGGGTAAATAGATTTATTGTCACAAGTAAACACGGGCCATGAATAACTGTGGCAACTAAACAGTAGTAGGGCACTATAAGTGACATATGAAAATAACAAGATAGAGCAGCCTTCACCACTGATAGTTTTAAATGTCTATGTAGTGTCGAAGTATATAATGTGGTAAGAAAAAAATCCACTTTAAAAAAGTTAATGAATTAAAGTAAAGTTTTAGATAATAAAAACAATACATGATCCAAAGACGTATTTAGGTCCTGGTGGACCATCAATTAGTGACCAACTGTGTTCCCGTGATCTGGAATGGTCCTCCTCTCCTCCTCGGCTCTCATCTTGTACGTCATGACTCTGCGCCTTGTCACATGCCGGAGGTGCCGATACCAGCTGACAGATGCTTGCGTCAGTTCTGACTACACGTCATGGGCATGCGCATCCTTTCGAGTGAGACGCCGTTCCTCCCCCCATGTTGGTTTGTTATTGCCATCCTTTTCATGTAAAAATGTTCGCAAAAATTGTGTTTATATTTGTATATGAATTTTGCACTTTGGCGATTACACTTATTTACAAGAGTGAATCATGTATATGTAACAAGATCATGGATGCATATATTTTATTGTAACTTATGAATTGTTTTACACTAATTGCATGTATTGATTAATTGAGTGTAGCATTTCTTTATTTACTTGTATTGGCACCAGTGTTTGTTATTACTGCTTGAAAAAGTTTCCATGGAGTGAACCAAAATGTCGCACCTTTGGTGAATAAAGCACATGTCACTTTATGGAAGTGCCGCGGTAACCTTATTTTTATTATTGAATAACTTAGTAGCTATTCAAATTTTTTTTATTAAATGCAATCACAAAAGAATTCAGGAGCTGGTTTGAAAACTGTAGAATATTTTTTTGTGGGACAACCCCTTTAAGCATAAATGGAGCAGCAGATGAACTAGGTAACACCCCTATATATTAGACCGCCTGTTGACATAGTCTGATGCACAGTAAGTCTATGTATAACAGAACATATAATTATTAATGGTGCAGCAGATGAAATAGGTAAAAGTGAACAATGAGTCTCATGCACATAAAGTCTATGTATAACAGAAAAGATTAATAATAAATGGCCTAGCAAATAATATAAACACCCCTATTTATTAGACCCCTTATTGACAATGAGTCTGATGCACAATATGTCTATGTATAACAGAACAGATTAGGTATAAATGGCACAGATGATGAACTAGGTAAATGCGCCTATATATTAAACCGCCTGTTGACAATGAGCCTGATGCACAGTAAGTCAATGTATAACAGAATAGATTAAGTATAAATGGCGCAGCAGATGAAATAGGTAAATGCACCTATATATTAGACCACCTGTTGACAATGAGTCTAAAGCACAATAAATCTATGTATAAGAAGAGAAAGGAGCTGATATCTGTGGTGCCGAGGTTCTTAGTACATCCAGTGATATACTCAATTGGCTAACTGTAGATATGGTCCAAGAGAAGTTAAATAGGGTAAATGGGAACAAAACTCCGAATCCAGATGGATTATACCCAAGAGTGCTTAATGAGCTCTGTTTAGTCATTGCTGTTGCCCTGTTTATAATTTTTAAGTATTCTCTAGGTACTGGTACAGTGCCAAGTGATTGGCGCAAGGCAAAGGTGGTGCCCATATTCAAAAAAGGATCAAGGTCCTCCACAGGTAATTATAGACCAGTTAGTTTAACTTCTGTTGTGGGAAAAATGTTTGAAGGAATCTTAAGGGACTATATACAGGAGTATGTGACTATAAATAATATTATAAGTGATAACCAGCATGGGTTTACCAAGGACAGAAGTTGCCAGACTAACCTAATTTGTTTTTATGAGGAGGTGAGTAGTAGCCTGGACAGAGGGGCGTCTGTGGATGTAGTGTTTCTGGATTTTGCAAAGGCTTTTGATACTGTCCTTTATAGATGCTTAATAAGTAAAGTAAGGTCTATTGGCTTGGAAAGTATAGCTTGTAATTGGATTGAAAACTGGCTGAAGGACCGTGTCCAGAGAGTTGTGGTCAATGATTCCTATTCAGAATGGTCCCAGGTTATAAGTGGTGTACCCCAAGGTTCAGTGCTGGGCCCTTTATTATTTAATTTATTTATTAATGATATTGAGGACAGGATTAATAGCACCACATCTATTTTTGCAGATGACTCTAAAATGTGTAGAACTGTACGGTGTATGGAAGATGTCCACAAACTACAAGCTGACTTGAACACTCTGAGTGATTGGGCATCAACCTGGCAAATGAGGTTCAATGTGGACAAATGTAAAGTTATGCATCTTGGTAGTAATAATCTCTGTGCTTCATATGTCCTAGGTGATGTAGCACTGGGAGAGTCACTTATAGAGAAGGATTTGGGTGTCCTTGTGGATGGTAGATTAAATTACAGCACACAATGTCAATCAGCTGCTTATAAGGCCACCAGGATATTGTCATGAACTAAACGAGGCATGGACTCGCGGGGGCAGGAATGTAATACTACCACTTTACAAAGCGCTGGTGCGGCCTCATCTGGAATACACAGTCCAGTTCTGGGCACCAGTACATAGAAATGATGCACTGCAGCTGGAAAAAGTACAGAGGAGAGCGACTAAAATGATAAGGGGCATGGAGGGTCTTAGTTATGAAGAAAGATTAAAATAATTGAATTTATTTAGTCTTGAGAAGAGAAGTCTAAGGGGGGACATGATTAACCTGCACAAGTATATAAATGGGCCATACAAAAAATAAGGCGAAAAGCTGTTCCATGTAAAATGTGCTCAAAAAACAAGGGGGCACTGCCTCCGACTGAAGAAGAAAAAGTTCAGTCTCCAGAAGTGTCAAACCTTCTTTACTGTAAGAACTGTGAATCTGTGGAATAGACTTCCTCAGGACGTGGTCACAGCAGGAACAGTGGACAGTTTCAAAAAGGGTTTAGATGAATTCTTAAAAGTAAAAAACATAAATGCCTATGAAAACGTGTAGAAATCTGAGTCTCACTTCCTTCTGTGATTCGCGTCCCCACCTATCCCTTGGTTGAACTTGATAGACGCTTGTCTTTTTTCAACTGTATTAACTATCTATGTAACTATATAAAAGAACAGTTTAATTATTAATGGTGCAGCAGATGAAATAGGTAAACACGCCTATATATTAGACCATCTGTTGACAATGAGTCTGATGCACAGTAAGTCTATGCTTCATAGAACAGATTAAGAATGAATGTTGCAGCAGATGAACAATATGCACAGGGCTATTACACTGAGCCTGCACTGTCTCCCTAGAGTCTCCCTATGGTCTCCTTATTTTTTTTGAATTTATCCTGAAATTTGGATCAAAGTAAATTTGTTTCCCTTTGATTTGCTCAACACTAGTATCCATGCACAGAGGATCATGACCAGCTGCTATGGTAAACTGATCAATTATTTTGCAGCAATGTTTTAATCGACTATATGTCACTGATTTCACTGATGTTTTGGTTTTCAACTTAAAAAAATTAGAATCTGACTTAAAACTGATAAAAAAAATGCTAATATGTATTCTCACACAAAAACTGTAATATGTGAAGAAAAACAAACCAGAAATGTATATATCTCTGTTTCTTCTTTGTTTCTTGGTGCTGTTACTCACTGAAAGCCTTTGTCTGACTCCATTTGGTACATGAAAAAGTTTTGCATGCCAATGCTGTGATTAACTTTATGGATGCAGGGGAATTATGGAAATGCTTCATGTAAAAGTGCGTACTTGCCAAAATTATTCTGTGACCTTGTGCTTAAGCTGAGTTTTAAATAATTCAGAGATGTATTGAATGAATAAATTTGTGCTGCTTGTTACTCCAAACAGTCATACGCTCACTTTCCCTTGCCATTTTTAATAAAGTCTATCATTCTAATATTCATGAAAACGTGAATATCAATTCAATTACATAGGTATCGAGAAAATAGTTTGCCCTAAGCTCTTTAGTGTTGACATACTGTCATTTGTTTCTTTTTCTTTTCTCTCATTCTTGTATGTATTTATTTTATTCTTTGTTTAATTTATTTCTAAATATTATTGTATAAAGTTTTAATGGATCATTACTAGTAACAGAGACTTAGACTGCCGTTTTTTTTTTACATGGCATATGTAGAAGATTGAGACAATTGTAAGATTTGCTCTTACAACGTAGGCCTCATTCACATTGTCATGTCCGTTTGACATCTGTGAAAAAAAATCAGTCTGTGTTTCATTAGTGACGATATCTATGAAGGATCCATGTTTGGTTCGTGTGTCCATTTTTTTGCCCTCCATGTGTCCCATAAGCTTTAATGGGTGTGTTTGGTCCACATCATGGACCAAAGTAGTTCATGTCTTTGTCGTGATTTTTTTTTATTATACAAGGTCAATAAAAAAAAATTCAAGAGTGAATACTATGTGAACAAACATATTAAAATCAATGGGTACGTATGCTGTCCATGGAAAATGTGGACAGCACATGTCAGTGAAAAATAGAAATATGAACAAGGCCTAAGTCAATGGACTTATCCATCTCCAGGCATTTTCTGTTTTCACTCTTCACTGTCCATGTTAGTATAAGGAACACTATATGGGAAGCATTTATTAGGGGTATGCAATCCATAAAAATAAAAATAAAAGTTTAATAAATTATATATAAATTATATATAAAGTCTACCAGTACAATTTTACCAAAATTGAAAAGTACTTTAAATTTCTTCCTTCCTCATTCTCTCTCTCTGGAAAAATTATATTAAAATGAATCAAAAGAAATTATGATTCTATTGCATAATAATTTTTTCAAAATTTGAGTTGAATTTTCATTCTAACAAAAGCCTCTCATCTTCACTGTGTAGGAATTACAACAGTTTGCATATGTGACCCTCACTTGTTAAGGGGCCAAAAATAATGGGACAGAATAATAATAATAATAATAATAATAATAATAATAATAATAAAAAATCAAACTTTCACTTTTTAATACTTGGTTGCAAATCCTTTGCAGTCAATTAAAGCCTGAAGTCTGGAACGCATAGACATCACCAGATGCTGGGTTATATCCCTGGTGATGCTCTGCAAGGCCTCTACTGCAACTGTCGTCAGTTCCTGTTTGTTCTTGGGGCATTTTTCCTTCAGTTTTGTCTTCAGCAAGTGAAATGCATGCTCAATCGGAGTCAGGTCAGGTGATTGACTTGGCCATTGCATAACATTCCACTTCTTTCCCTTAAAAAACTCTTTGGTTGCTTTTGCAGTATGCTTTGGGTCATTGTCCATCTGCAATGTGAAGCGCCGTCCAATGAGTTCTGAAGCATTTGGCTGAATATGAGCAGATAATATACCCCGAAACACTTCAGAATTCATCCTGCTGCTTTTGTCAGCAGTCACATCATCAATAAATACAAGAGAACCAGTTCCATTGGCAGATATACATGCCCACACCATGACAATACCACCACCATGCTTCACTGATAAGGTGGTATGCTTAGGATCATGAGCAGTTCCTTTCCTTCTCCATACTCTTCTCTTCCCATCACTCTGGTACAAGTTGATCTTGGTCTCATCTGTCCATAGGATGTTGTTCCAGAACTGTGAAGGCTTTTTTAGATGTTGTTTGGCAAACTCTAATCTGGCCTTCCTGTTTTTGAGGCTCACAAATGGTTTACATCTTGTGGTGAACCCTCTGTATTCACTCTGGTGAAGTCTTCTCTTGATTGTTGACTTTGACACACATACACCTACCTCCTGGAGAGTGTTCTTGATCTGGCCAACTGCTGTGAAGGGTGTTTTCTTCACCAGGGAAAGAATTCTTCAGTCATCCACCACAGTTGTTTTCCGTGGTCTTCCAGGTCTTTTGGTGTTGCTGAGCTCACCTGTGCATTCCTTCTTTTTAAGAATGTTTCAAACAGCTGTTTTGGCCACGCCTAATGTTTTTGCTATCTCTCTGATGGGTTTGTTTTGTTTTTTCAGCTTAATAATGGCTTGCTTCACTGATAGTGACAGCTCTTTCTATCTCATCTTGAGAGTTGACAGCAACAGATTCCAAATGCAAATAGCACACTTGAAATTAACTCTTGACCTTTTATCTGCTCATTATAATTGGGATAATAAGGGAATAACACACACCTGGCCATGGAACAGCTGAGAAACCAATTGTCCCATTACTTTTGGTCCCTTAACAAGTGGGAGGCACATATGCAAACTGTTGTAATTCCTACACCGTTCACCTGATTTGGATGTAAATACCCTCAAATTTAAGCTGACAGTCTGCAGTTAAAGCACATCTTGGTCGTTTCATTTCAAATCCATTGTGGTGGTGTATAGAGCCAAACATGTTAGAATTGTGTCAATGTCCCAATATTTATGGACCTGACTGTATGTGTTAAAAGCGTTTACTGGCCTATTTCAGTACAAAAAGAAAAATATATTCTCAGTTAACTTCTGAAGTTATATGTGTTAAAAGTGTTTACTGGCCTATTTCAGTACAAAAATAAAAATATATTCTCAGTTCACTTCTGCAGTTATATGTGTTCAAAGTGTTTACTGGCCTATTTCAGTAAACAAAGAAAATATACACACACTTCACTGGTGCATTTATTTCTGCTAAAAGCGTTTACTGGCCTATTTCAGAACAAAAATAAAAAATATATTCTCAGTTCACTTCTGCAGTTATATGTGAGGAAAGTGTTTACTGCCCTATTCCAGCACAGAAAGAGATATATACGCACTTCACTGGTGCATTTATTTCTGCTAAAATCGTTTACTGGCCTATTTGAGTACAAAAAGAAAAAAATATTCTCAGTTCACTTCTGTAGTTATATGTGTTGAAAGCGTTTACTGGCCTATTTCAGTAAAAAAAGAAAATAAAATTGTTGTTTTTAGGGGTGTTTTAATTTGCTTTAAATTTATTTAGTTCAGCTAAAAGTATGTCAGACAGACAAGTGCCCGGCCATGCACAGGCAGAGGTCGCAGCAGATTAAGGGGGTGTGGCAGCAGGAGTCGCAGCGTTGTCTTGACCAGCAGCCCAGCGGTTCTTGATTGGTTAACTCAGTCATCCACTTCATCCCAAGTGACACCCCCAGCCAACAGTCAGTGGCCAGACACAACCCTTAGTTGGCATGGCCCAGGAGCAGGCGCTGTGCCTTCACCTGTCCTCAACCTGCCTCTGCCCTTTTTTGTTCCCTCACCACGAGAAGTATTATATGTTGTAGGCTCAGCTCCACTATACAGTGAGGAGGGAGCTACTAGAGGACAGTCAGCAGCTACTGCTCAGCCAAGATCTGGAGGAGACATCCACTGCTTCCTCTGCTAGACGGGCAAGTAGTGATGAGGAGAGTGGCGTGGGAGGTGGTGTTGCGAGCGGTCAGGCTCCTGACCCAGAGACCGTTGAGGAGGACATCAGTGACGTGCAGACACTTCTCGATGGTGATGAAGCCTATCACACTTGGGAGCTGGGTGCAGAAGGGGCTTCATACCATCAGGAGAAGAGGGTGGCAGCTTGCCTGTGAGTCAGCAGATGAGCTAGCAAGGTGGTAGCATCATTTTGGGCGGGGCTAAATTATGAGCAGCCCTGTAAAGCCTAAAGGTACTCGTTGGACTTTTGTCCCCTTTACGCACCTAGGCTGCAAAAAAGTGTCACACATGTGGTATCGCCGTACTCAGGAGAAGTAGAGCAATGTGTTTTAAAAATACACCCCAAAACACATTGCCCTACTTCTCCTGAGTATGGCGATACCACATGTGTGACACTTTTTTGCAGCCTAGGTGCGTAAAGGGGCCGAAAGTCCAACGAGTACCTTTAGGCTTTACAGGGTTGCTCATAATTTAGCCCCGCCCAAAATGGCAGAACAGTAAACACACCCCACAAATGACCCCATTTCGGAAAGTAGACACCCCAAGGTATTCTCTGAGGGGCATATTGAGTCCATGAAAGATTGAACTTTTTGTCACAAGTTAGTGGAAAGGGAGACTTTGTGAGAAAAAACAAAAAAAAATCAATTTCCGCTAACTTGTGCCAAAAAATAAAAACTTCTATGAACTCGCCATTCCCCTCACGGAATACCTTGGGATGTCTTCTTTCCAAAATGGGGTCACATGTGGGGTATTTATACTGCCCTGGCATTTTAGGGGCCCTAAAGCGTGAGAAGAAGTCTGGAATCCAAATGCCTAAAAATGCCCCCCTAAAAGGTACTCATTGGAATTTGGGCCCCTTTGCGCACCTAGGCTGCAAAAAAGTGTCACACACGTGGTATCGCTGTACTCAGGAGAAGTAGGGCAATGTGTTTTGTGGTGTATTTTTACATATACCCATTCTGGGTGAGAGAAATATCTCTGTAAAATGACAACTTTGTATAAAAAAATGGGAAAAGTTGTCTTTTACAGAGATATTTATCTCACACAGTATGGGTATATGTAAAAATACACCCCAAAACACATTGCCATACTTCTCCTGAGTACGGCGATACCACATGTGTGACACTTTTTTACAGCCTATGTGCACAAAGGCGCCCAAATTCCAACGAGTATCTTTACGATTTCACAGGGCATTTTTTACGCATTTGGATTCCAAACTACTTCTCACGCTTTAGGTCCCCTAAAATGCCAGGGCAGTATAAATACCCCACAAGTACCCCATTTTGGAAAGAAGGCACCCCAGGGTATTTCGTGAGGGGCATTTAGAGTTCATTTAAAATTTTATTTTTTGTCACAAGTTAGTGGAATATGAGACTTTGTAAGAAAAAATATATATAATCATGTTCCGCTAACTTGTGCCAAAAAAAATAATATTCTAGGAACTCGCCATCCCCCTCACGAAATACCTTGGGGTGTCTTCTTTCCAAAATGGGTTACGTGTGGGGTATTTATACTGCCCTGGCATTTTAGGGGCCCTAAAACGTGAGAAGTAGTTTGGAATCCAAATGCGTAAAAAATGCCCCGTGAAATTCTAAAGATACTCATTGGAATTTGGGCCCCTTTGTGCACCTAGGCTGCAAAAAAGTGTCACACATGTGGTATCGCCGTACTCAGGAGAAGTAGGGCAATGTGTTTTGGGGTGTATTTTTACATATACCCATACTGTGTGTGAGAAATATCTCTGTAAAATGACAACTTTGTATAAAAAAATGGGAAAAGTTGTCTTTTACAGAGATATTTATCTCACCCAGCATGGGTATATGTAAAAATACACCTCAAAACACATTGCCCTACTTCTTCTGAGTACGGCGATACCACATGTTTGACACTTTTTTGCAGCCTAGGTGCGCAAAGGGGCCCAAATTCTAATGAGTACTTTTAGGATTTCACAGGGCATTTTTACGCATTTGGATTCCAAACTACTTCTCACGCTTTAGGGCACCTAAAATGCCAGGGCAGTATAAATACCCAACAAGTGACCCCATTTTGGAAAGAAGACACCTCAAGGTATTTCGTGAGGGGCAATGCGAGTTCATGTAAAATTTTATTTTTTGTCACAAGTTAGTGGAATATGAGACTTTGTAAGAAAAAAAAATATTCTATTTACGCTAACTTGTGACAAAAAATAAAAACTTCCATGAACTCACTATGCCCATCAGCGAATACTTTAGGGTGTCTACTTTCCGAAATGGGGTCATTTGTGGGGTGTGTCTACTGTCTAGGCATTGTAGAACCTCAGGAAACATGACAAGTGCTCAGAAAGTCAAAGTGCGTAAATTAATTTTTTTGCACCATAGTTTGTAAACGCTATAACTTTTACCCAAACCAATAAATATACACTTATTGCATTTTTTTTTTATCAAAGACATGTAGAACAATAAATTTAGAGAAAAATTTATATAGAAATGTAGTTTTATTTTAAAAAATTTACAACAGAAAGTGGAAAAATGACATTTTTTTTGCAAAAATTTCGGTCAATTTTGATTAATATCAAAAAAAGTTAAAATGTCAGCAGCAATGAAATACCACCAAATTAAAGCTCTATTAGTGATAAGAAAAGGAGGTAAAATTCATTTGGGTGGTAAGTTGTATGACCGAGCAATAAACTGTGAAAGTAGTGTAGTAAAGATTTGTAAAAAGTGGTCTGGTTATTAAGGGGGTTTAAGCTAGAGGAGCTGAGGTGGTTAATCAGTTTGTATGAGGAGGTAAGTTCTAGAATAGGGTTGAGTGACCCTAGTTTGTACCGAACTTTAGGATTTTTAGACCCCGAACATTTCAGTAAAAATTCGGGTTCGGTGTTCGGCTATTTTATTTTGCTTTTTGAAAGGCTGCAGAGCAGCCAATCAACAAGCGTTTTACTCTGTGCCCTTAGAAGCCATGACAGCCATGCATACTAATGGCATGGCTGTGATTTGCCAGTGCAGCATGTGACCCAGCCTCTATATAATCTGGAGTCACGTAGCTCTGCACGTCACTCTGCTCTGATTAGTGTAGGGATAGGATGCTGCTGCTATGAGGGAGAGAATAGGACAGAATCTTTAATCAGAAGTGCTTGTTAACTCAGCGATCTACCTAGATTTTGTTTTGTTGGTGCAGTGCACAATCTTTTAACAATGCCCTGAGCCCAGTGACCCAGAAAAATAACTTTTATCCATCTGTTAGTTAGGTGGGCAGCGGTGGCGGCCATTTTATGCAAGTTCTGTGCAACAGAACAGCATATGTGCATTTGTGAAAGTCAAATAGATGCTTAAACTACTGCAATTATATTCTGGGTTTAAAAAAAATCACCAATTTGTGGCAAGACCCTGAATCTGTGACCTTTACAGCATTAGTCAGTATGCAATTTAAGCTAGAAATACAGCAATAATTTTCTGGCTTTTAAAAAACACCCTTTTGGGGCAAAATACTCAATTTTACAGCCCTCTGTGAATCTGTCACTGTGAAATTCAAGCATTATATAGTGCTGTCATATTCTATTATTTTAAAAAAACACCCATTTTGGGCAAAGTACTTAATATTGCAGCCTTTGCTGCATCTGTGATTGTTAAAAACAAGCTTGAAATACTTCAATAATTTTCTGGGTTTTAAAAAACACCAATTTTTGGCAAAACCCTCCATCTGGGGCCACATTAGTCAGTGTGCAATATAAGCTAGAAATACAGCTATAATTTTCTGGGTTTTAAAAAACACCCTTTTTGGGCAAAATACTAAATTTTACAGCCCTTGCTGCATCTGTGCGTGTGAAATTCAAGCTATATATACTGCTGTCATATTCTGTTATTTAAAAAAAAAACACCAATTTTGGGCAAAACACTTAGATACACACTTTAGATACTGCTGTGCTATTCTGGTATTAAAAAAACACCCATTTAGGGTAAAAATCTTAATTTTGCAGCCTTTGCTGCATCTGTCATTGTGAGATACACCCTTTAGATACAGTTTTTTTCTATTCTGCTAATAAAAAACACCCATTTTGAGCAAGATCCTAAATTTGAGAAATATGAGGAGAGCGTCAAATAAGGGACGTGGCCCCGGTCGTGGTGTTGCTGGTGGAACTCCTGTTACAGGGAGAGGACGTGATTGATCTGTGCCAGCTACACGCATAAGTGAAACACCTTCCTCAGCTGCGAATAGGCGACAGAACCTTCAGCGGTATTTGGTCGGGTCTAATGCGGCTCTGCGAATGGTGAGGCCATAACAAGTACAGGCAATAGTAGATTGGGTTGCTGACAGTGCCTTCAGTTCCTATACATTGTCTCCCACCCAGTCTCCTGCTGAAAGATCAGAGTTGGCACCTGCAGCCGATGTCCATCAGTCTTTCACCTCACCCCTTTGCAAATCAGCCAAGCAGTCTGAGGCCAAAGTCATGCAGCAGTCTCTTCTGCTTCTTGATGATTCTGTTAGCAGGGTTTCCCAGGGCCACCCACCTAGCCCTGTCCCAGAAGTGGAAGAGATTGAGTGCACCGATGCCCAACCACTTATCTTTCAAGATGAGTACATGGGGGTTCCACCACAGCACATCTTGGATGATGACGAAAAACAGGTGCCAACTGCTGTGGCTTTCGAAAGTGTACAGACCGACAAGGAGGGCAGGGGTGAAGACTGGGTCGAAGATGATGTGGAGGACGATGAGGTCCTCGACCCCACATGGAATCAAGGTCATGCGATTGACCTGAGTAGTTCGGAGAAAGAGGCGGTGGTCACACAGAACCACTAGCACAGCAGAAGAGGGAGCATGGTGCAAAAGCGGAGCGGTCATCCCCTAGACAGAACATCTGCTACTGCCCACCACAGCAAGGGACCGAACACACCAAAACCAGCTCCAAGGAGTTCCTTGGTGTGGCATTTCTTCAGACAATGTGCTGACGACAAGACACGAGTGGTTTGCACGCTGTGCAATCAGAGCCTGAAGCGAGGCACAAACGTTCTCAACCTGAGCACAACCTGCATGACCAGGCATCTAAGTGCAAAGCACGAGCTGCAGTGGAGTAGACCCCTCAAAAACCAAGAAAGGTCTCTGGCTCCTCCTGTTTCCTCTTCTGCTGCAGTCTCGGCTCTTCATCCACCTCTGGAGTGACAGTGCCACCTGCCACCCCGCAAACAGAGGATCTGCCAGCAACACCACCACCTGGGTCACCAAGCATTTCCACAATGTTCCACGGAGGCGTTCAGCTCTCCATCTCCCAAACAGTGGAGCGGAAGAGGAAGTACCCCCCTACCCACCCGCGATCCCTGGCTCTGAATGCTAAGCATTTCAAAAATACTGGCCTTTGAAAATCTGTCATTCCGTCTGGTGGAGACGGAGAGTTTTAAAAGCCTTATGGCGGTGGCTGTCCCACAGTACGTCGTGCCCAGTCATCACTAGTTTTCCAGGCGTGCCATCCCTTCCCTGCACAACCAAGTGGGGGACAAAATCAGGTGTGCACTGCGCATCGCCAGTAACTACGGATACGTGGACGGGTAAGCACGGTCGGGGACGTTATATCTCCATAATAGCACACTGTGTAAATGCAGTGGCGGCTGGGACTGAGGCGGATAACAGTTTGGCGCATATCCTTCCACCACCGAGGATTGCAGGGCGCTTCAGTTTGCCTCCTATTGCTTCCTCCTCCTACTCTGCTTCCTCATCCTCTACCGGCTGGTCATATGGTCAGCGTAACACCTTCACCACCAACTTCAGCACAGCCAGGGGTAAATGAGAGCAGGCAGTTTTAAAAAATATCTTTTTGGGGGACAAACCCTACACCGCGCAGGAGCTCTGGACGAGCCTTGAACAACAGACCGATGAGTGGTTGGTGCCAGTGAGCCTCAAGCCCGGCCTGTTGGTGTGCGATAATGGGCAAAATCTCGTAGCAGCTCTGGGACTAGCCGGTTTGATGCACATCCCTTGCCTGGCGCATGTGCTGAATTTCATAGTGCAGAGGATCCTTAAAAATCACCCCGATATGTCAGAGGTGCTGCAGAAAGTGCGGGCCATCTGTGCACGCTTTTGGCGTTCTCACCCTGCTGCTGCTCACCTGTCAGCGCTGCAGTGTAACTTTGGCATTCCCGCTCACCGCCTCCTATGCGACATGCCCACAAGGTGGAACTCCACCTTGCACATGCTGGCCAGACTGTGCGAGCAGCAGCAGGCGATAGTGGAGTTTCAGCTGCAGCACGCACAGGTTTTTTTGCTCTGCAGAACAGCACCACTTCACCACCAATGACTGGGCCTCCATGCAAGACCTGTGTTCCTTGTTGCGCTGTTTCGAATACTCCACCAACATGGCCAGTGCCGATAACGCCGTTCTCAGCGTTACTATCCCACTTCTATGCCTCCTTGAAAAAACGCTGCTAGCGATGATGGAAGAGGATGTGGCACAGAAGGAGGAGGGGGAATAGGGATAATTTTATAGGGTTTCCGGCCAGTCATTTACAAGTGGCCCAGAGGGTGGGTTCCTGCACCCACAAACGCCAGGCACACAATTGTCCAGCCAGGGCACAGTTCTGGAGGATAACGAGGTGGAGGATGAGGAGGAGGAGATGGAGGAGGAGGAACCATGTTCACAGCAGTGTGGCACCCTAACCAGCTCATGGCCATCACTGGTGCGTGGCTGGGGGATACAGAGGACACAGACAATACACCTCCCACAGAGGACAGCTTTTCATTGCCTCTGGGCAGCACGGCACACATGAGCGATTACCTGCAGCAGTGTCTCCGCAGCGACCGCCGAGTTGCCCACATTATAACTTGTGCTGATTACTGGGTGGCCTTGCTGCTGGATCCCCGTTAAAAGGACAACATACCGTCCTTAATCCGTAACTGGAGCGTGATTGTAAGATGCGCGAGTCCAAGCACACGCAGGTAGAAGCACTGCTGGTGACATTCCCACGTGAAGCTGGGGCAGAGTGGAGGCACAAGGCGAAAGCAGAGGAGGAGGAAGAGGTTGCCAACGCAGCTGGGGCACCACCAGCACTTCAGAAGGCAGGGTTAGCATGGCCAACATGTGGAAAAGCTTTGTCAGCACGCCACAACAACCAGCACCACCAGCTGATATGGAAAGTCTTAGCAGGAGGCAGCATTTCAGCATCATGGTGGAGCAGTATGTGTGCACATGCCTACACATACTGAATGACGGGTCTGCCCCCTTTAACTTCTGGGTCTCCAAATTGGGCACATGGCCTGAGCTTGCCCTTTACGCCTTGTAGGTGCTGGCCTGCCCTGCAGCCTGTGTATTGTCTAAATGTTTGTTTAGCACGGCAGGGGGCGTTATCACAGACAACTGCAGCCATCTGTCCACAGCCAATGTGGACAAGCTCACATTCATTAAAATGAACCAGGCATGGATCCCACAGGAATTGTCCATACCTTGTGCAGAATAGACATGTATACCGGCCTTAACCAGGCATTGTTATACTACATTGCAATTGCTCATTCTTGTATTTTGGATATTTCACACTCTTTTGGAGTGTACCCTAATAAAAAACTAATAATATTTAAACCAAAAACCAGTGTTGGCTACCTCGTCCTCCTCCACCGCCGTTTACACCTACACCACTACATCCACCGCCTCCTTAAACTCCTACTCCATATGGACCTCAACCTCATAAATTAAGTTTATATTTTTTTAAATTTGTACGTATTTTATTTTATGTCATTTCATTAATTTGTCTGTTACTGTTTCTGGTGAAATTCACCAATTTTTGGGTGTGATATACCACTGCTATAGCTAGTAGACAGGTAAAAAAAAAAAAACACTAATTTGTCTGCTACATATTCAGGTGAAATTCACCAATTTTTGGGTGTGATATATCCCTGCTCTACCTAGTAGAGAGGTAACATTTCACTAATTTGTCTGTTACATATAAGTGTGAAATTCACCACTTTTTGGGTGCGATATACCCCTGCTGTACCTAGTAGACAGGTAAAAACATTTCACTAATTTGTCTGTTAAATTTTATGGTGAAATTCACTCATTTTTGGCTGTGATATACCCCTGCTCTACCTAGTAGACAGCTAACATTTCACTAATTTGTCTGTTACATATTCAGGTGAAATTCACCAATTTTTTGGGTGTGATATACGCCGACTGTACCTAGTAGACAGGTAAAAACACTTCACTAATTTGTCTGTTAAATTTTCGGGTGAAATTAACCAATTTCTGGGTTTGATTACGGTAAGAGCAGTGAGACTATGTAACTCTCTGCCTGAGGAGGTGGTGATGGTGAGTACAATAAAATAATTCAAGAGGGGCTTGGATGAATTTCTGGAATGTAATAATATTACAGCCTATAGCTACTAGAGAGGGGTCATTGATCCAGGGAGTTATTCTGATTGCCTGATTGGAGTCCGGAAGGAATTTTTTCCCCCTTAAGTCGGGAAAATTGGCTGGTATCTAAATTATTATTTTTTGCCTTCCTCTGGATCAACTTGCTGGATAACAGGCTGAACTGGATGGACAAATGTCTTTTTTCGGCCTTATATACTATGTTACTATGTTACTAAGTTACGTTTGGACCTGCAATCCGACTAAAGTGAAGATAATTGTGAGAATGACCCCCAAAAAGAGATAATCCCTTACAATTGGTGGAGGATGCGGATAATCAGAGTGAGGCTGTCGTAAACGCCGATACATTTTTGTGTTTGCATTTTTGGGCACAGTTGTATGTCGTACATCAAACCAGCTGTATTTCAACCCGTGCCCCACGACAAAATAGAGGCTGTTGTGAAGGCCCTCATGGAGGCCAATTTGCAGCAGCTAGAGACCAACCTGCACCAACGGGAGGCTAATTAGCAGCATCAAGAGACCAACCAGTTGCCGCTACAACACGTGATGGCTTTGCAGATAGCAGGAGCAACCTCCACGCGTCCGCAGACGACATTGAAACCTACCTGGCGATGTACAAGAAAGTGGCCACCAAGGAAAAGCTGCCCCGAGACCAGTGGGCTGAGGTTGTCACTCCTTTCTTGGCATCAGAGTCCCAGTGGGTGTATTTCGACTTGCCGGACGATCAAGCAGTCGACAACCTGAAGGTAAAAGGTGAGATTTTGGCAAGACTGGTGGTGAATGTGTTGGTCCGGGCCCAGAGGGTACATCAGTGAGAGTTTAAGCTGGCTGTGCCCGCGAGACCCCAATATTATGACTTACTCCACCTTTTGCAAAATTGGCTACAGCCTGATGTGCTGAGTCCCACGGCTATGCTGGATAGACTATTGGCTGACATATTCTGCGGTCTGAATTCCGGTGGATAAGCGGATATATGCTGTTGCAACTCAAGAAGATGGAGAACAGTGCGGTTTTCCGGAGTTCCTATATTACCTGTGACTGTGCACAGAGTCCTAAAGGGTGCAGCTGGAGGGACCGTCCAGGAAAAGTCGGGACTCCAGGCCATGCTGTTTCTGGTGTCAATGGTTGCAGTAAGGAGTCTGCCGGTGTTCGGGATACCAGGAATCAAGAGAAGGCTGGTGATCTCGGTAAAGATGTCCTGGGAATATCTTTGTCTCCCGAGACTTTCAAATCTACAACATCAGGCGGTAAGAATGTTCCTGTGTTTATTGGTCTGGCAGACCCCGTGACAGTGAGCTTGCAACAGTTGCTACTTGCTAGGCCGGTAGGTGATAAGTCGCAGAGGCCAGGAACTGTTGCAAGGGGATGTGACTGTGGAAAACTTTCTGAACAGGTGGGTAAGCCCGTTGCCATTGTTCCCTCGCAGGAATCTGCAGGGAAGAAGGTTATTGCATTGCCCAAAATACCCATGACCAAGGCTAGACTTGCTGGCCTAGGTAAGAGGTAGCACGATACTGAAACCGGAAACTGGTAAAGGGATAAATACGCTGGACAGACATGCAGCTAATGAGGACTGTCAGTTAGTTCTCACTAGATGTGAGAATATGGTGACAACTGGGACTGATGGATTTGTTGGTAATATAAATACTCTCATACATGAGGGAATGTTGGTGATTTGTGGAAAGGTGGAAACACTTCTGCAGTCAAGGACAAAATTCCTGCATAAGTGGTTTCTAGCCCTTTAGAAAAAATGGTGCTGATAAAGTGCAAAATGAAAATGTGACATCCTGTGAAATAGGTGATGATAATGACATGCCTTTTCCGTTGCAGGATGTGGTTGGGGGAATAGCGCCCCCTGGAGGAAAAAATTATAAAAAAGGCTGAAGGGTTGATAAATGTTGAGAAATTACAGCTGGGTGAACCCAAGGTGGTGAACGGACAGGAAAGTGTGGCAGTACTAGAGGGGGTACCACACTTACAACAGGGTTCTATGGATTCTGGGAAGGTGTCCCAGGTCGGGAATAGCTCACCGGTGCCCCTAGAGGTCAGGGTTAATAATGACCAGAGAGGTATAGGTGACGTGTGTGCTGTGACCGTTAGCAACTCCAAGAGGGAAGCTACCATATCAAGGTCTTGCGAAATTGAGGTGGTTACTGGCAGCGACCAGACAAGGGTTATACCTGACATGACGAGAGTTAAGTGGGGAGACTTAAGCCTAGTGTCTGAGACTTGAGAGATTAGTCAACATGTCCTACGGTGTAGAACATGTCTAAGCCCGGACACCACGACAAGGTTTCTCAAGTAGCCCGGGACCCTACACTCTCCTACCTGAGCCGTATGGGCGATACCCCGGGCTACTTGAGAAACCTTGTCGTGGCTTAGACATGTTCTACACCGTAGGACATGTTGACTAATCTCTCAATTTTAAAATCAGTTTGAGGATTTAGTGAGACTGCAGAGTGCACCTGTGTTTGTTATTGTTTTGTTATATTGTTATATTAATTATGACATCCGCACTTGTTACCTTGTGTAGGATGTCTATTGTGGTACTTGTGGTTCGCCGCGGGCATGCTCCATTGTATGCATTTTGCTGGGGATTGCCATTAGCAACGGGCCACAAGTGCAGGATTTGCTCCCCTATATATATGCACAACTGCATGTGGGTTTGAGCACCTCCTGCTAATGCCAACCTGTCTTCTTAGTGTCTGAGACCCATACCCAGGCTGTGGTAGATGACCTGACATGTCGGTACAGCTGCAAACAGGAAGACAATTTCTCTCTCTCTACACGGTCCCTAGATATTATAAAGAAAAGACTAGCTGTCTTCACAGAGTCACCAAAGAAGGCTGCAGAGTGGCCAAGGGAGGAGACCCCTAAAGAAATGAGTGAGCTGAAGGGTCTACGGCGTGATATCCAGGTGAAGAGATTCCAAAGAAATACAGAACCCCCACAGGGTCTCCAAAAGAGAATGGTGATACTCCTATATCTGCTGCAGGAGAACCCAGTGAGGAGCAGCTGGACCAGGAGGCCCAAGAGCCTGCGCTTCCAACAAACTGGTGCGAAAAACTAAGAAACAGAAAAAGTTTGACCGGCCCCGGGCTGAAGAGAAATGCATCTTGGCTCGATATGCCGAAGAGCATGACCGAACGAAGGCAGAAGCTCGGGAAAAAGAGACCAAGGCCCTCTCCTTGGCTAGAGCCCTTGAATAAGCGCAAGAGGCGTGGGATGAGTTTGAGAGGCTGTAAAAGCAACTCAGAGCAGCGATGAAGGATCTCATGAGCTCAAAGGATGATGTCGGGAAGAACAGCTATGAGTTGGAGAAGACTAAACCTGAAGAGTTAGAGGCAAGAGCTCCTCGAGATGACAGGTTGGCTCAATCAAAGGAAAATGAGAAAACCGAAGAGGAGAATCCTCTACAAGAGGCCAAGAAGCCTGTTAAGAAGGGGGCTAGAGATGGTGGCGCTGTGATGCCGACCAAGGCAGAGAAAACAAAAGATCTTTCTGCTGAACCCTTTGATGGAGCTGATGTGGATGCAGAGGCCAAGAGACTCATGGCAGTGGGTAGCCAGGACCTGGTCCCGAAATACGTCCCCTCCACCTGCAAAGTCGTCCAAGCAGCCAGCAGCCTGCTGTGGAAGGAATACGAGGAGATGGATAACCAGTATGTGGATCCTGTCTACTACTGTGGGCTAGCTCTCCTGAATTCTTCCCAAAAGGAGAACAGTGTCTTAAGTGAGCCTCTGAAGAAAATGCCAGAAGTCGACGAGTCTGGTGAAGACCCTGGTGTCTCCGGTACCTCCTACCTCGATGAGAAAGAGGAAAAGGACTTAAGAGGGCAAGTATATGATGCCGGGTCTAATAAAACCAAGGCTGAAGAAGTTAAGGCCGAGGTGTTGGAGGACGTGAAGCCTCAGGTGCTGCAGTGACCAAAGTAGTGGCTACCGAAGTGGAAAAAAAATACTAGGTCTCTAAAACTGCCGCCAAAGTGGGGGAAACCACTGCTGGAAAGAAGGAAGAAGTGAATCAGAGGCACATAAAAGAAGCTAGCCGGGATAAGCCTGCTCTGCTGAAGGAGCCCCGCAAAGCAAAGGAGAAAGGGTCGGGACACAACCAGTCATCAGGTCTGAGGCAGCACCAGGTGCCACAATCAGTCTGTGATCAGAGGAGAGAAAGTCTTTGTGAAACAGAGTCCTGCTGTAGGCTCTGTACGTGTGGTCTCAGCCGCGCTGGCTGAGGGACAACGTGGCTAGGTGCTAGCTGGGATGTTGGGGGGACTCCGTGACGCCTGGGAACAAGTCGGCATTCGGGAGTACTACTGGGCCACAATTCCCCAAAAGGTGTTGAAGGATCACCTGGACTGTATGACTAGAGAAAGCCGCATTTATGTTCCACATGTGATCAGCGCTCGATCTAGGTGAGTCAGGGCTTGTGTTTTTGTATTAGCAAGTGCCTAGACAGGCAGGTGTTTGTTTTGTTTAATTTATGTTTTGTTGCCGTGAAAATAAACCTGACGTTTGGACCTGCAATCTGGCTGTTGTGAAGATAATTGTGAGAATGACCCCCGAAAAAGATCTAATCCCTCATAACACACACAGCAACTTCTATACACACCTAACAAACAAAACTCCACTACATATACATCACTATTTCACACACACACACACACACACACACACACACAGAAAATGATCTTTAATAACCCTTTCACCACAAAGGTTTTTTTTTTTTTGTGTTTTCGTTTTTTACTCACTGCATTTCCGTGGCGATAACTTTTTTATTTTCATATAGCCGTATGAGGGCTTGTTTTTTTGTTGGACAAGTTGTACTTTCTAAGAGTACCATTTAATATTGCATACGACATAGTAGGTAGCTAGAAAAAAAAATTCCAGATGGGATTGGAAAAAAAAACTATTCCACCACTTTTCTATGGGTTTTGTTTTTATGGCATTCCCTATGTGGTAAGACGGACCTGTTACTGGGGTAGTATGATTATGGCGATATCATATTTGTATAGTTTTTCTCGTACTAAAAAAAAAAGTCTTAAAAATATTTTTTTTCTTTTTATGGCCACATTCTGACCCCTATAACTTTTTGTAGTTATGTGTACGTAGCTGGTTGAGGGCTTATTTTTAGCGGGGCGATCTGTAAATTTCATTGATCGCATATTGGGGTGTGTATGAATTTTTTTATCACTTTTTTAATACATTTTTTGGTGGGAGGTGAAACCTTTCTTTTGTTTTAAGATTTGGTGTATAGGATACGTATTTTTATATTTTAATAGTACTTTCATTTTCGCACTCGACAATGCCCATGATGTTTTTTTTTTTATTATTGTTTACCGATTTTGAGTAAAGGGGAGTTATTTGAGTTTATTTATATATATATATATATATATATATATTTTTATGTTTTTACAGATTCATTTTTTAACAGATTAAAAAAAATTCATTTTTTTTATAGTTACAGTCAGGTCCATAAATATTGGGACATCGACACAATTCTAACATTTTTGGCTCTATACACCACCACAATGGATTTGAAATTAAATGAACAAGATGTGCTTTAACTGCACACTGTCAGTTTTAATTTGAGGGTATTTACATCCAAATCAGGTGAACCGTGTAGGAATTACAACAGTTTGCATATGTGCCTCCCACTTGTTAAGGGACTAAAAGTAATGGGAAAATTGGCTAGTCAGTTGTTCCATGGCCAGGTGTGCGTTATTCCCTCATTATCCCAGTTACAATGAGCAGATAAAAGGGTTCATTTCAAGTGTGATATTTGCATTTGGAATCTGTTGCTGTCAACTCTCAAGATGAGATCCAAAGAGCTGTCACTATCAGTGAAGCAAGCCATCATTAGGCTGAAAAAACAAAACAAACCCATCAGAGAGATAGCAAAAACATTAGGCGTGGTCAAAACAACTGTTATTATTAAAAAGAAGGAACGCACCGGTTAGCTCAGCAACACCAAAAGACCTGGAAGACCACGGAAAACAACTGTGCTGGATGACCGAAGAATTCTTTCCCTGGTAAAGAAAACACCCTTCACAACAGTTGGCCAGATCAAGAACACTCTCCAGGAGGTAGGTGTATTTGTGTCAAAGTCAACAATCAAGAGAAGACTTCACCAGAGTGAATACAGAGGGTTCACCACAAGATGTAAACCATTGTGAGCCTCAAACACAGGAAGGCCAGATTAGAGTTTGCCAAACGACATCTAAAAAAGCCTTCACAGTTCTGAAACAACATCCTATGGACAGATGAGACCAAAATCAACTTGTACCAGAGTGATGGGAAGAGAAGAGTATGGAGAAGAAAAGGAACTGCTCATGATCCTAAGCATACCACTTCATCAGTGAAGCATGGTGGTGGTAGTGTCATGGCGTGGTCATGTATGGCTGCCAATGGAACTAGATCTCTTGTATTTATTGATGATGTGACTGCTGACAAAAGCAGCAGGATGAATTCTGAAGTGTTTCCAACAATATTATCTGCTCATATTCAGCCAAATGCTTCAGAACTCATTGGACGACGCTTCACAGTGCAGATGGACAATGACCCAAAGCATACTGCAAAAGCAACCAAAGAGTTTTTTAAGGGAAAGAAGTGTAATGTTATGCAATGGCCAAGTCAATCACCTGACCTGAATCCGATTGAGCATGCATTTCACTTGCTGAAGAAAAAACTGAAGGGAAAATGCCCCAAGAACAAACAGGAACTGAAGACAGTTGCAGTAGAGGCCTGGAAGAGCATCACCAGGGATGAAACCCAGCGTCTGGTGATGTCTATGCGTTCCAGACTTCAAGCTGTAATTGACTGCAAAGGATTTGCAATCAAGTATTAAAAAGTAAAAGTTTGAATTAATGATTAATATTCTG
This sequence comes from Bufo bufo, assembly GCF_905171765.1. Lineage (NCBI taxonomy): Eukaryota > Metazoa > Chordata > Amphibia > Anura > Bufonidae > Bufo > Bufo bufo. The sequence goes on from NC_053390.1 coordinate 627,280,518, forward strand.
TCCCATTACTTTTGGTTTCTTAACAAGTAGGAGGCACATATGAAAACTGTTGTCATTCCTACACCGTTCACCTGATTTGGATGTAAATATCCTCAAATTAAAGCTTACAGTCTGCAGTTAAAGCACATATTGTTCGTTTCATTTCAAATCCATTGTGGTGGTGTATAGAGCCAAAAAATTTTGAATTGTGTTGATGTCCCAATATTTATGGACCTGACTGTACATAGGGAACGTGAACAAGCATCATCACATTGCTTGTCTCATAGACCCCAATGAATTTGCATCGGTGTCTATGAGAATTACAATATGTTCCTATAGAGCCCTGCCAAGGATTATTCAGGAGTATGACGGCTGCTGCACATACCATCTGTCTCCCCCGATCCCCTCTAGGCAAAGCTAATGCACATCCAGGAAAGCGTGTTTTTTTTTTTTTCACTCCCATATGCCATTCAAAACAGCAGGCACCCAGCGCCCATCTTTAAAGACCCGCCCTGCGTCGTACATGTATGGCACTGGGTGGGAAAGGGTCAATAGATCACATTTCTCTACACTTACACCACAGTATTCTCTTCCTGGTTCAGGCCCGTCCAACTCATTACATCGTCAAAGTCCCTTTAGCTTCCAGTGGTAGGAGTTTCCATCTCTTTTCACTGTACATTAGGACTTTTCAGCACGGAGAAGGAAGTGTTCCTCTTCAAGATTGCACAACCTCCTAACTACACTGATCATACATATCAGTGTCAGGGAGGGAGAAAAAGAGGTGTGCAGAGGTACATCTCTCTCACTGATCCAGTAGAGTGCTGCATGAGCATTCAAACGACCATATGTATTTTGCGGTCTGCAAAACGCGGATCCACCAAATACGGATGATGTCTGTGTTGCATCTGTTTTTTTGTGGACCCATTTTCCTCAATAGATCCATGACCCATTGACTTCAATGGGTCCATGGTCTGCATTTGCGTGCAAGAATAGGGTATGTTCTGTCTTTTTCACAACATACATATGGATGAGGAGAACACACAGAAGACATCCATGTGCTTTCCGTATCCGAATGCCCTTCTGCAAAAAATAGAACATGTCCTATATTTGACCATAAAAAGCTGTTCACGAACCCATTTAAGTCACTGAGTCTACAAAAAAATGGATGCAACACAGATTTCATATTTTGCAGATACATATTTTGTGGACAGAAAAAAAACATATGGTCTTGATGAAGGCTTTCCAGAGTGGCTGACCTGTAGTGGTAAACATTCTAACTAGGTCCCCGCCACTTAGTTTGGTCTCTGTTGCTCCCAGGCCAGCTCTTCCTCTCCTTCAATGGGGTGACACGTGAACACTGCAGCCAATCACAGGCCACATTGGTGACCTACTCCTCTTGCATCACATGACCAGTCATTGTGACGCAAAGAAAGCAGGTAACCACTGTAATCTGTGATAGATAGATAGATAGATAGATAGATAGATAGATAGATAGATAGATATATTTATACAAGGGGTTTTCAATAACTTATCTACCTGAATATGAAAACAACATTTTCTGAGAAAATGAACTTACTACTTTTCAATGTAATCCGACTTGACTTCAATACACTTATTCCACTTGTCTTCAATTGTATGGACTTTTGCTTGGTTTCAAGATCATGATGGTGGGCCCATGTTTTATCACCTGTAATAATAGGAGAATAGAAGTCTCCTGGATTTCGTCTAAGCATGTCTAAATTCCCATGGCTAAAGTTATGATGACAAATTTGTGCTCAAGTGTCAACATTTGTGGCACCCACCAGGAACTAACCTTTTACATCTTCAAAACATCATGATTGATACTGGAAACTGTGCCAACTGAAATGCCTATTTATAATCTATAACACTAATCTTCAATTGATTCCCTACCCTATTTAAACTGCTTGGCCCAAAACTTTACTTGCTAGTTGGAAGGTGCTTCTACACCATCTACAGCAATCATCCTTTCATGGATTTTTTTTGGCTTCTTGTTTTCCTTTGTAAGGAATTTAATCACAGAAGAAAGCTCCAAATCTCTTGCTTTCTTTGTAGACCTACACTGTACTGAACTCGTCATCCTGTCACTCCCAGTTTTTTCATCAGACTGAACTGCTACTGTGTGTGTTACATGTCTAGATATGTGTCAATCTGCACAGAAAACCTCAGTTGTCTCACACTGACAGAACATGCTGTGGTAAATAACTTATTGAACACCCCTTGGACAATATATACAATATATATATATATATATATATATATATATATATCCATAGAAAAGGTCAGGCAGCACTCCTTCATATGCAGCTGTAGTTGTGTGGGTGCCCGCGGCAGTCCCCCGATGCAGGACAGGATTAATAACAAAGAAAATCCGCAGCACTCCTTAAAGTAAAAAAATGTGCATTGTAAAAAATTTATTCACACATGTCAAAAAAGACAACGTTTCGGTTCTCTCACAGAACCTTTCTCAAGTCAAGTGAACATAAAAGTGCATGGTGCATGTATAAATACATCTTTACATCGTGACCAATCAATTCATCAGCCAATACAGCAACAGTGCACTCCCATTCCTGGGTGAGCTACAATTCATATAATTAACTCCACATGTTAACATACGCACCAACAAATGTCAGTGCATATCAGTGATACCTTCAATGGTGATCAATCATCATAAGTGTATAAAAGTGCATATAATAAAGTGAACAGTGCAGTTAAAAAAACCTGACTGTAATACCTTGCCGGGAACTTGATGGAGAAAAGTATAGGGAGAAGGCGTCTTTGCTTGTATGGGAGCGCGCCACTCATCCGCGTCTACTGCTCCTTAATGCGCATGTATCTAACCCAATTCCCTTGTGACGCAGTACATAACCATCACGCGTCACCCCTAGGCAGAAAACCAACGTGGTGACGCCCGAACGATCGCGTCAACGTCCACCTCGCACATCAAGCATGCGTCAGCACGCTGACTCCTCGTCCGCGCCCCACCACAGGTCTACATCCGCCATTTTAGTTTTGGGCATTTATTTGGGCAATACTATTACACCTCCATATCTCCCTATATTTTATCATTCCTACTTATTACCCGGCACAGGCAAAAGTCTGGGTAGTAATTCAAACAGTACATGCATACAAATGTGTCCTGTATTTAACATAGACATATCCCTGTAGCTTCCATTAAATTCACCATATACAGAATGCGGACAACATCAGATCACAAGCCCTATAGACTGGATATTAGCTAACCATTCCTCCTGTCACCCTAAATTCGACATTTAACCCTTTAGGTTTCAGAGTATCCAGCCGAAAAATCCACCTAAGCTCAATTTTCTTTAGTATGTGTAATCGATCCCCTCCTCTGTCTAATGGTTTAACATGATCTATTATCATAAATCTTAGATCACTTTCCTTATGATTCTTTTCTACAAAATGTTTCGATACAGGCAGATCCCTTCTTTTATTCCTGATAGATTGTCTATGGTTGTTCAACCTGGTTTTCAGATCACATGTGGTTTCACCAACATATAGCCTTTTACAGGGGCACCACAATACATATATCACCCATGACGAGTCACAAGTGAGATAATGCTTTATATCAAAGGTCTCACCCGTGTCTGGATGTGCAAACACCGATCCTTTCACCATCAGTTTACAGTTCACACATCCCAGACACGGGAAAGAGCCCGTGCGCCTTGTTTTAAGAAACGTCTGTCTCAATTGACCCTTATCTGGTACTCTGGAGTGTACAACCTTGTCCCTGATGTTCCCTGCTCTTTTATATGCCATCATGGGCGGATTTTTAAAGGCAGCAATATTGGGGTGTCCACTACTCAATAGCCCCCAGTGTCGCCTCACTATCTTTTCAATGTCTGGACTCAACTCATTATATGATGATACAAAGGGCAATCTGTCACTGGTCTGTCTTTGTTTAGAGGTCAGCAACTCCTCTCTAGGGGTTTCTCTTGCTCTGTCAGCATGTTTTTTTACTAACCTTCTAGGGTACCCCCTATCTATGAAGGATTGTTCCATATTATTCATTGCTAGATTCATATTCTCATCTTTATCAACTATTCTCCGTACTCAAAGCATTTGACTGAACGGCAGAGAATCCACCATCCTTCTTGGATGCCCACTCGTAAAATGCAATAATGTATTCTTGTCTGTGGACTTGATGTTCAAATCCATATGTACCTGTTCATCCTCGATGTATACTTGAGTGTCCAAGTATAGCACCCGGTCAACCGATGCCGTTAACGTAAATTGGATCTCCCGATCAAGAGAGTTCAAAAATACGTGAAAGTCCATCAATTGCTCCATGGTGCCGCCCCAAATGAGGAAGATATCGTCTATGTACCTCCACCACGTCAAAACCTGATTGAAGTGGAGAGATACATAGACAAGACATTCCTCAAATGACCGCACGAAAATATTTGCATAAGTGGGCGCGGCATTGGAACCCATTGCTGCGCCCATTGTCTGCAATAAAAACCGTCCCTGGAACACAAAATAGTTGTTCCTCAAGGACAATTCCAACAAAGTCAATACAAACTGACGTGCTGGAGCGGAGTAATCTGAATGTTGTAACATCTCCGCTACAGCCGACAGGCCTTTTCCGTGGTCAATCGAGGTGTATAATGACACTATATTGAAAGAGGCTAAAATCGCCCCCTTTGGGACCCGCATTCCTTTAATTTTGGTGATGAAGTCACCGGTATCCCTAACATATGATTTAGCACCCATAGCATACTCTCTCAATATTTTATACAAAAAAACATTTATATTGGATAGGATCGAACCCCTACCTGAAATTATAGGCCGCCCCGGGGGGTCGACCAACCTTTTATGTATATTTGGTAATACGTATATAGTGGGTGTAACCGGGGACTTCACCACCAAAAACTCTTTAAGTTGTCTATCAATGATACCATTCTGTACCGCAGCAGTCAAGTGTACATCTATTTTCCTGGCAATATCAAATCTGGGGTCCCTGATCAATGGTTCATAGACACCAGGTTCACCCAATTGCCTCTGTATCCATTAATGAAGCGGATGTATTTCTGGAGAAACAACAGTCTTTCCTGGAAAAGATGCGGAAGGACCTTGAGGAGGTCAAAAGGTCAAAGTGGCATAGAGACGAGAATGACTACGCGTCTGGTCATGTCTACATTTGGGAGCAACCTTGGCGTATGGATTGGGGCCTTCTGCCTAAAAAGATACCTAAACGCAATAAAAAACCAACAAATGGGTGAGAAACAAAGATGCAAATGATGATTCCAACTCTAGCCAGCCTGGAACTTTTTTAGGTCCACGTGTTGCTATGGGAGACGCCCCACGAGACGGGGAGGTCTCAGACACAGAAGATCTGGGAAAAACCAGAGCACAGAGATTGATGAGGACCAACAACTCCAGACAGATGAATACAATCAAGAAAAAGTAGAGTCAAATGTGGTGGTAAACATTTCATCCTATACACTGACTGATCATGAATTGAAAGCATTGAATAAGGGATTGTCTTTTTGTCCACAGGCTAAGCCTGATTGGTTCCAGTTGGAACTGGACTTGAACCGCCTCTTCAGGAATTTAAAACTGAGGGTGTGGTTCGACTCTAGTTCCTCTGGTGCTATGAGTACTAATGAAGTCAGTAATCCTGATGGTCAATTGACTTTGAAACAGTTTGGTCTGCATTTAAAAAGTTATTTTTTTCCACTTGTCAATTCACATGCCTTAGAGTGTTTTTCGGAGGCGGTTAAGAGAGATGTAGATATGCTGAGAAAAAGAGCTCAATCTAATATGTTCATGAAACCAAATATCACGGCACAGGAAATGTCTGCCTTGGAGGGTTTGTCCAGTAACCCCGATCTCACCATCAAGCCTGCGGACAAGGGTGGTGGGATCGTGGTTATGGACACTACTCTATATATTAAAGAGATACAGAGGCAATTGGGTGAACCTGGTGTCTATGAACCATTGATCAGGGACCCCAGATTTGATATTGCCAGGAAAATAGATGTACACTTGACTGCTGCGGTACAGAATGGTATCATTGATAGACAACTTAAAGAGTTTTTGGTGGTGAAGTCCCCGGTTACACCCACTATATACGTATTACCAAAGATACATAAAAGGTTGGTCGACCCCCCGGGGCGGCCTATAATTTCAGGTAGGGGTTCGATCCTATCCAATATAAATGTTTTTTTGGATAAAATATTGAGAGAGTATGCTATGGGTGCTAAATCATATGTTAGGGATACCGGTGACTTCATCACCAAAATTAAAGGAATGCGGGTCCCAAAGGGGGCGATTTTAGCCTCTTTCGATATAGTGTCATTATACACCTCGATTGACCACGGAAAAGGCCTGTCGGCTGTAGCGGAGATGTTACAACATTCAGATTACTCCGCTCCAGCACGTCAGTTTGTATTGACTTTGTTGGAATTGTCCTTGAGGAACAACTATTTTGCGTTCCAGGGACGGTTTTTCTTGCAGACAATGGGCGCGGCAATGGGTTCCAATGCCGCGCCCACTTATGCAAATATTTTTGTGCGGTCATTTGAGGAATGTCTTGTCTATGTATCTCTCCACTTCAATCAGGTTTTGACGTGGTGGAGGTACATAGACGATATCTTCCTCATTTGGGGCGGCACCATGGAGCAATTGATGGACTTTCACGTATTTTTGAACTCTCTTGATCGGGAGATCCAATTTACGTTAACGGCATCGGTTGACTGGGTGCAATACTTGGACACTCAAGTATACATCGAGGATGAACAGGTACATATGGATTTGAACATCAAGTCCACAGACAAGAATACATTATTGCATTTTACGAGTGGGCATCCAAGAAGGATGGTGGATTCTCTGCCGTTCAGTCAAATGCTTCGAGTACTGAGAATAGTTGATAAAGATGAGAATATGAATCTAGCAATGAATAATATGGAACAATCCTTCATAGATAGGGCGTACCCTAGAAGGTTAGTAAAAGAAACATGCTGACAGAGCAAGAGAAACCCCTAGAGAGGAGTTGCTGACCTCTAAACAAAGACAGACCAGTGACAGATTGCCCTTTGTATCATCATATAATGAGTTGAGTCCAGACATTTAAAAGATAGTGAGGCGACACTGGGGGCTATTGAGTAGTGGACACCCCAATATTGCTGCCTTTAAAAATCCGCCCATGATGGCATATAAAAGAGCAGGGAACATCAGGGACAAGGTTGTACACTCCAGAATACCAGATAAGGGTCAATTGAGACAGACGTTTCTTAAAACAAGGCGCACGGGCTCTTTCCCGTGTCTGGGATGTGTGAACTGTAAACTGATGGTGAAAGGATCGGTGTTTGCACATCCAGACACGGGTGAGACCTTTGATATAAAGCATTATCTCACTTGTGACTCGTCATGGGTGATATATATATTGTGGTGCCCCTGTAAAAGGCTATATGTTGGTGAAACCACATGTGATCTGAAAACCAGGTTTAACAACCATAGACAATCTATCAGGAATAAAAGAAGGGATCTGCCTGTATCGAAACATTTTGTGGAAAAGAATCATAAGGAAAGTGATCTAAGATTTATGATCATAGATCATGTTAAACCATTAGACAGAGGAGGGGATCGATTAAACATACTAAAGAAAATTGAGCTTAGGTGGATTTTTCATCTGGATACTCTGAAACCTAAAGGGTTAAATGTCGAATTTAGGGTGACAGGAGGAATGGTTAGCTAATATCCAGTCTATAGGGCTTGTGATCTGATGTTGTCCGCATTCTGTATATGGTGAATTTAATGGAAGCTACAGGGATATGTCTATGTTAAATACAGGACACATTTGTATGCATGTACTGTTTGAATTACTACCCAGACTTTTGCCTGTGCCGGGTAATAAGTAGGAATGATAAAATATAGGGAGATATGGAGGTGTAATAGTATTGCCCAAATAAATGCCCGAAACTAATATGGCGGATGTAGACCTGTGGTGGGGCGTGGACGAGGAGTCAGCGTGCTGACGCATGCTTGATGTGCGAGGTGGACGTTGACGCGATCGTTCGGACGTCACCACGTTGGTTTTTTGCCTAGGGGTGACGCGTGATGGTTATGTACTGCGTCACAAGGGAAGTGGGTTAGATACATGCGCATTAAGGAGCAGTAGACGCGGATGAGTGGCGCGCTCCCATACAAGCAAAGACGCCTTCTCCCTATACTTTTCTCCATCAAGTTCCCGGCAAGGTATTACAGTCAGGTTTTTTTAACTGCACTGTTCACTTTATTATATGCACTTTTATACACTTATGATGATTGATCACCATTGAAGGTATCACTGATATGCACTGACATTTGTTGGTGCGTATGTTAACATGTGGAGTTAATTATATGAATTGTAGCTCACCCAGGAATGGGAGTGCACTGTTGCTGTATTGGCTGATGAATTGATTGGTCACGATGTAAAGATGTATTTATACATGCACCATGCACTTTTATGTTCACTTGACTTGAGAAAGGTTCTGTGAGAGAACCGAAATGTTGTCTTTTTTGACATGTGTGAATAAATTGCACATTTTTTTACTTTAAGGAGTGCTGCGGATTTTCTTTGTTATATATATATATATATATATATATATATATAGTAAGGGATTGCTTTACTTCCGGGGGTTGCACTCACAAACTTCTTCGCCAGACACCAAGTTTAAGGTCCAAACTTGTGATTTATTATGGCACTTCAGCATCAACAAAACAAAACAAGATAAACACCTGTCCATCTGGGCTCTACCTATACAAAATACGTCTCTACCTCTCTTGTAGAGCACTGTTCACACGTGCAAGCCGGTTCGGCTTTACTCAGCCAAATGGTCCACCCAGGGAAGTGATCAGGCTTTGCATAGCCTTGTGGCCCCTCAGTCCTCCTGACTGAGACCACGCAGAGCCTCAGTAGGTCTCTGCTTCCAAGTCACTCTCTCTTTCCCAGACTGACACCATGGGAGGTGCTTTATCCCAGTCTGATTATCACAGACCTCACCTGCGATCCTCTCTGGACCAAGGGAACACCCGTCCTGGAAGGGTGTGGATTGGCAGATCCCACTTCCAGTCCTATCTGCCAATCCAACTAAAATCCAGCCCAGAATATACTAAAAACAACCTTGTCTCAGCAACCTACATGCTGCTGAGACTATTGCATCCTGGATTTTAGTTATCCCACCCAGATGAGGTATCTGAGTGGGATATACACACCTTCCACACCTGTCTACCTTATCAATATATATATATATATATATATATATATATATATTTTATATATATATATATATATACACTCACCTAAAGAATTGTTAGGAACACCTGTTCTATTTCTCATTAATGCAATTATCTAGTCAATCAATCACATGGCAGTTGCTTCAATGCATTTAGGGGTGTGGTCCTGGTCAAGACAATCTCCTGAACTCCAAAATGAATGTTAGAATGGGAAAGAAAGGTGATTTAAGCAATTTTGAGCGTGGCTTGGTTGTTGGTGCCAGACGGGCCAGTCTGAGTATTTCACAATCTGCTCAGTTACTGGGATTTTCACGCACAACCATTTCTAGGGTTTACAAAGAATGGTGTGAAAAGGGAAAAACATCCAGTATGCGGCAGTCCTGTGGGAAAAAATGCCTTGTGGATGCTAGAGGTCAGAGAAGAATGGGCCAACTGATTCAAGCTGATAGAAGAGCAACGTTGACTGAAATAACCACTCGTTACAACCGAGGTATGCAGCAAAGCATTTGTGAAGCCACAACACACACAACCTTGAGGCGGATGGGCTACAACAGCAGAAGACCCCACCGGGTACCACTCATCTCCACTACAAATAGGAAAAAGAGGCTACAATTTGCACGAGCTCACCAAAATTGGACTGCTGAAGACTGGAAAAATGTTGCCTGGTCTGATGAGTCTCGATTTCTGTTGAGACATTCAAATGGTAGAGTCCGAATTTGGCATAAACAGAATGAGAACATGTATCTATCCTCTGATGGCTACTTCCAGCAGGATAATGCACCATGTCACAAAGCTCGAATCATTTCAAATTGGTTTCTTGAACATGACAATGAGTTCACTGTACTAAAATGGCCCCCACAGTCACCAGATCTCAACCCAATAGAGCATCTTTGGGATGTGGTGGAACGGGAGCTTCGTGCCCTGGATGTGCATCCCTCAAATCTCCATCAACTGCAAGATGCTATCCTATCAATATGGGCCAACATTTCTAAAGAATGCTATCAGCACCTTGTTGAATCAATGCCACGTAGAATTAAGGCAGTTCTGAAGGCAAAAGAGGGTCCAACACCGTATTAGTATGGTGTTCCTAATAATTCTTTAGGTGAGTGTATATATATATATATATTTTTTTTTTTTTTACTTTCTTCCTCATAACTGTGAGAGAAAAAGAATTACTGAGCATACATATTTTCAATTTCACAGTATAAAAATATCAGGACTTATTTAATATGGGAATATTTTAGATACTAACAATATTTTAAGAAACTGTTGGAGCACATATAACTCTTTACACATTTGTGCTTTGGAAGCATTCCTATCAGTTTTGTGTTAAAAATGCAAAATGGATTTTTAACGGTGCATTGACACTTGCATTGTTAATGTGCCTTCAGGCATGTAATTAGCTAAGGAATTTTAATCTTTTATATTCCATAGTTTGATCAGAATGCTAAGGCTCAGAGGAGCTATAAAGTATTGACCAGAATCTTTGATAAAAGGCAGCTCTAATCACCACTTGAATGTATTTTACATAAATGTGAATGCACATCATTAGTTCAGCATAACTATATTAGAAGTGTTGTATTCCACTCTCTTTATGTGCCACCAGTCTTTTTCCTCTCAAGTGAAAAAGACAATAATTTTGAGCATGACATGTTACTGTATTATTAAATAGGGGAAAATGACAAATGATTGTAAATTTATATAAAGTTATTTTATGAAAGTAGTAGCTGCATAATTGTATAAAAGAATAACCCACCATCAATTTTCATGAATGAGTAGCTTAAGAAGTAATAGGCCCAGTGACTTGTTCAGTTCATGCTTAATATTATGAGTTGTCATATCTTTTATTTATCTATTTGCTTTATGTATGAACATTTAACTTTATAGACTTAAAGGGAACCCGTCACAATGAAAATGCAGTGCAATCTGCAGGCAACATGTCACAAAGCAGGAGCATGTTCTTTCTATGCTGAAGAGTTATGCAGGCGTTCTACTTTTGGAGAGCAGGACCACCCTCATTTCTACTTAAGATAGCATGAACAGAGGTTTAAATGAATAAATCACAAGGTATAAATTGATTATTTTTCTACAAAAACTACAGTTTATATACAGTATCAATTTGCTCAGCTCCTCCTTCTCCAAAACATGGTGCTTGCCGATTGCACTGCATTTTCATGGTGACAGGATCCCTTTACTTTTTCAGATACACATTTACTTTATTCAAGTATTTAAACTTATTTTTAATAATATACTTGAAATATGTAATAAATATAGCATCATCATCTTTCCTTCCCAGCTGAAAACTATAATAATCATTGTGTCTTACTTTTTTAATTTTCTTATGACAGATATAGTACGGCACGACCATCGATGCAGGATTTTAGGGTGGTCGTACTTAACCTCTGAAAACAAGCAGCATTTAATGTGATGGAAAAATGTAATCAAGCCAGCAAAGGAGGCAATATGGACAATCACATTACATTAGAAAATGCCTTATACTAACTTTATCTACATGATAAATGCTATTTGCGGAAGTGAGACAAGCCTTATAATAGCTAAAAAACATTTCCAATTTTTGCTACTGTTTATAATTGCACAGTTCAATGCATTTTACTGCATCAATATGCCAGTTTAATTCAATGCATATTAGTGCATCAAATATCAGTTTAAATCATTGAATTTTAATACATCAGTATTCCAGTTTACTTTAGCATATTTTACTGTCAGTATACCAGTTTAATTCAGTGCATTATCAAAGTCTAATAAAATTGTCAGGGAAAATGAGGACAGGACTGAGAGTGAGATTAGGTTGCTGAGGAGGAGGTCATATCAGAGGAGTAGGGTGGTAGCCTTGGTGGCAATAAAGAGCAGAAGTGATGTACAGCCAAAACCATCAAGAAACTTCCAGCGCCAGAGTTGCTTCTATTGTGGTCAGCTCAGGAACTGGTGATGCGACTGATACTAGGATCTAGGCCAAGCTTGGCTACCACTAACTCTGCAAGCATCTCTCATATGGCAGTTTTTCTCCACAGTGACAGCAGACAAAACCATTGCCGAGTGCAAGATCTTAAGAGAGGAAAATTGGCATTTTGACACAAACATAGGTACTACAGCTGTATTGCAGCACAAGAGATGGTACAGTATCACTAGATCCAGTGGAAAAATAGAACTGGCCAGCAATTTGATCAAGACTGTCCTTCTTTCTCTGGTCTCCATTGCAACACTGAGGTTAGATCCACAGCAATGAGGTTAAGTCTTATTAACACCTTTCAGCTATTCTTATGTGGCAAGGAGCATCTGTACTAGCAGGATAATGCAGTGAATGACGTTTTCATGCACAAGACCACCACAGCAGGGAGCATGTGTTATTTTGAGGTCAGGTAATGTCAGGCCCCTTTTTGCCCCCATTAAGATGCCCAACTCTTACCATCTCTGCTACCAGATATGGTAGAAGCCAGAGCAGCACCACCAACAGCCAATTTAGTCTTATGAACATGATGCAGCAACTTTTTATTGTATCATGCAGCAGCCGTACCATCTGAACAATCAGGTTCAGCCCCACCTGGACTTTAGAATTTCCCTGTTCCCTGATCACATGGATGTTTAGGTATGCAGATTGGAACAGTGGACAAAAGTGGTCCAGTTTCTCTCCCTGTACTGTGTTTTTCAGCCTCCATTGACATTTCAGAGATATTTTTCAGCGCTGCACGTGGCATTGTCACACCCATATGTACATTTGTCAAAATTATTAAAGCATGGAGGATTTTCAGACACCTTCGGCCGAGGTTGATGAATAGATCTGCCATTGCTGATGGTGGCTATTTCTCTGGCCCAATGAAGCCATTGCTGCTGTCTGCCTGCCTACCATCATATTCCATACTGTATGGTTGCTGTCATAACCGCTGCTATTGTAGCTTCTACTGCCACTACCACTACTATTTGCCCTACACAGCCACAAATCTATTGACTTATCTTTTCCATGCTGTACTGCTATTACTATTGCTGCCACTAGTGTCCATACACAGCTCACTTCTTCTATATCCACACTGTACTGCTCACAAAAAAAGGAGAATTTCTGGATGCTTATTCAGAATAATCCAGTTTCTTCTGACAATAACGTATGTGTGTATATAAACAGAGGTAGACACCTGCCCCCATTAAGCCACTGTTTTTCTTTCCCCCGATAACACCATATGAGTTTAAACAATATCTGCCCCCAATAAGGAACAATGTTTTTATTTTTATTTTTTTTAAAGCAGAACTCCAACGGTGCAGTGTGTTTATAAACAGAACGTTTCTTTACATTGTCGACCATATGTTTAGTCATAGCTGTATATGTCAATGTCACTCATTGTGATAAAGAGCTTAAGGGGGGAAAGGAAATAAAACAATTTAAAATAAATAAATAAATAAATAAATAAAAAAGAGTGAGAAAGACAATGGAGAAAAAAATGAGTCATAGGAAAACCCAGTGTCACATACCAATTTTCAGGCCAATTGAAGCACTTCTGATTCAGACACAAGTCAAATTTGTTGACTGAATCGTTCGATTCAGGCCCAAAACAAATTCCAAGAAATCTCTAGCAAACATTAAGAGAATCTTCAGACATATAGTTCTGAAGGAAGACTACCACATATAACAGTTTATACAAATTTACGTAGTGGTATACATTGCTAACAGGATCCCAGTAAAAAAAAAAAATAATCTTATTGGGTATATGTCTTTTTACCATATACCTATGTATAGGATATCATAATTGACATATAACAGTCTGACAGAGATCAAAAGACACTCTTTGCACCTCTGCCAGGTGAAGGGAGCGATATGGATATGTTTGTTAAAATACTTCAGGAGCTTTAGCTAACGTATATGGCAAAAGTAGGCTCTGATATCAATGGAGTATTAGAATAACTTATTGCATTTGAGGAACATAAATCACATAATTAAGTTTTATTTTCAGGCCCTGCACTTACTGTTACAGTGCACTAACTGACTCATCAACTGTGGGTACTTTATGGTCATTGACCTTTGAGCACCTTACGGTTGTGGGCTTTTGAAGACCAATCTGGCACTGAAATGGTCACGTTGTGTTCAGCAATCCACTGTGAATTATGGTCATTGTTGCTGGTTGGGAGAAAATTGAGTTAGTACAGGTGTAGCATTGCAGTGCTGGCTGCTTTGCCATGGTGCTATCATGAAGATAAGTCAGAAGAACAGTAAGTTGGTTGTAGAAGGAATTGAAGTGAGTTTGACTCTGACCACATGTGTAGTGCAATGATAGTAGCAGGCCTAATCCAACTACTGCCTGTTGAACTGGGGGCAGAATAGAGTCTTTCCTAAGCTGAAGTGAACAGATACACTTCTGGACTTGGACTATTTGACAGAAAGCACTTCTTACCCTATTGACTGACTGTAAAGCCAACCTTTTGAGACTTTTAGAGTGATTGGGCTCATGGGCAAAGGAAAATTCTACAAACTAATCCTCTACCTCATAAATGCTCAGATCCTGACTATGTGGAGGAGTTGTCATCTGTTATATGGCAAGCGGTCTACATTTATAAATTACTATGTTTATGTTACAGATGTAGCATAAATGAATGCATATGCACTTCTTAAAAAGATTATACCTTAAATTGTGTGGATTTGGACTGGTAGTGTGGATGCCCACTAGATTGCAGCATAGAAATCATAGAATAGGCATATTGCCTATTTATGTCCTTGAAAGGTCAGGGTCTGTGAAAGGTAGTAGAGTAGTGGCAATAAGAACCCACAGAGGCACAGAATGGTTCTCTTCAAGGTTACCAATGAACCCCTTTGAGTGGTGTATACTTGGGTGAGCCTAAGGCAAAGTTTAGCCCTCAGAGACCCATAGTAGCACAGTAGGGCAGGTTGCAAAGCCCACAGTCACTTTGGTGCACCTGAACTTGAAAACAACTCATGCAGAGCTTAATTTTCTCAACCCTGGATAAGGTCCACACTGTAAAGTTGTACTGTACCTCAAGTTTTATACTACAACACATACTCAGTTATTTATGCCCACTTATAAATTCTATATAAAGGAAGAGGTATAATGTAAGATATTAAATCCCTGGTTACTAATTTAAGTTAATTATATGGTTTTATTGCAATTGTCTTCTAGAAGAAATGAAACATAAAAAGTTTAATTTTTTATGAAATATTAGGTAATTATGCAAATGGTTTAACACTAGTTATCTAGTTATTAAATCCAGTTTTAAGAAATATATAATAGAAGCTGGGAGATAACAATAAAAAAAAAATGTGTATCATTTGTTGCATGCACAAATACTTTTAGGAGGTGCCTAAGCATCTTAAAGATGAAAATTAAAAAAGCATTCTGTAGCTCCACATGCAGGTTGGATTTATAATTATTGAACATGTTAGAATCATGGAGGATTTAGAAACAACAGTTTAGAGGTTTAGTTGTACTTAAAAGGGTATGACATTAATTGTAGAATGCTTGCCATGTTAGGTAGTCCTACATGACATGACATGACATGACATGACTAGAAGATGAAATCACACCCCTTAAAGGGAGTCTGTCACCAGCATTTCACTTTTTTAACCCTTCCCACAGCTCCCTAGCATACTTACAGTTAATAAAAACGTTACCTCTGGCAAGAGGCAAGAGGGAGGTGCTCATGCCGCTCTACAGAGCACTAGTGAGACCTCATTTGGAGTATTGTGCTCAGTACTGGAGACCATATCTCCAGAAGGATATTGATACTTTGGAGAGAGTTCAGAGAAGAGCTACTAAACTGGTACATGGATTGCAGGATAAAACTTACCAGGAAAGATTAAAGGACCTTAACATGTATAGCTTGGAAGAAAGACGAGACAGAGGGGATATGATAGAAACTTTTAAATACATAAAGGGAATCAACAAGGTAAAAGAGGAAAGAATATTTAAAAGAAGAAAAACTGCTACAAGAGGACATAGTTTTAAATTAGAGGGGCAAAGGTTTAAAAGTAATATCAGGAAGTATTACTTTACTGAGAGAGTAGTGGATGCATGGAATAGCCTGCAGAAGTGGTAGCTGCAAATACAGTGAAGGAGTTTAAGCATGCCTGGGATAGGCATAAGGCCATCCTTCATATAAGATAAAGCCGGGGCTATTCATAGTATTCAGTATATTGGGCAGACTAGATGGGCCAAATGGTTCTTATCTGCCGACACATTCTATGTTTCTATGTTTCTATCAATCCTGGACTTATAGAACCCTCAAAAACGATCTTTATAAGATATGCAAATGAGGGCTCGCAAGTGCCCAGGGCGGCGTTACTCTCTTAGGTGCCCTACTTGCTCAGCCTTCTCATTGCTTCCCCCCTGCCACTTCCTACCCTCTGCCCGCTCATCCTTTCCCTCTGACCGCCTTTGTACTAACTTGTTATGCTGCCGATATCCCGCGCCGGCGCACTCATTACTTTGGCCGGCGCATGCGCCGATTTTCACGTCGTTAGCCGGCGCATGCGCAATAGTTACTGTGATGCCGTACAAGGAATGGGCATCGCAGTGCGCATGCGCCGGCCAATGGAATGAGTGCGCCAGCGCAGCATAACAAGTTAGTACAAAGGCGGTCAGAGGGTAGGAAGGGGTGGGGGGACGCAATGAGAAGGCTGAGCAAGCAGGGCACCTAAGAGAGTAACGCCGCCCTGGGCACTTGCGAGCCCTCATTTGCATATCTTATAAAGATCATTTTTGAGGGTTCTATAAGTCCAGGATTGATGCCAGAGGTAACGTTTTTATTAACTGTAAGCATGCTAGGGAGCTGTGGGAAGGGTTAAAAAAGTGAAATGCTGGTGACAGACTCCCATTAAAGAGATAAAGAAGATTTATGAAAATAATTTTAAAGACCTTGTTACTTTTGGACAATCACTTTTTGCTAGAAGGGCTTCTTGATGATGAGAAGATCATGTATTGTCCCACTGCTGGAATTGCCAGCATGAATCTTTTAGGCAAATTACAGCAAGTGTTCTATTTCCCTACAGATGAACAAATAGTAATACAGTATAGCATACAATATCTAATGTAACAAATAATTCTACTGCATGATAGTTGTGGTCAAATATCAACAAATGCTGTATATTACATTAATATCTGCCATTTAATTATTGAAAACAATATTTTTGACAAAAGGTATGCGCTATGTTAGGAAATACATCAAACACTAGGGAGGGATATTTATTAATACTGGCGTTTTACACACCTGCCTTAATCTATACCCAATTTGCATCAGATGCACCACGATAACTAAGGGGTGCACACCGATTTCCAATTGTGGTGCATCTGTGTGAGTGCATTGGGAAAAAATACACTTAACAGGACTGCGTAAACGTTTGGTAAATTATGATTATAAATATATATATATATATATATATATACAGTACAGACCAAAAGTTTGGACACATCTCATTCAAAGAGTTTTCTTTATTTTCATGACTATGAAGGAATCAAAACTATGAATTAACACATGTGGAATTATATACATAACAAACAAGTGTGAAACAACTGAAAATATGTCATATTCTAGGATCTTCAAAG
Source organism: Bufo bufo (assembly GCF_905171765.1). NCBI lineage: Eukaryota > Metazoa > Chordata > Amphibia > Anura > Bufonidae > Bufo > Bufo bufo. The sequence goes on from NC_053390.1 coordinate 627,298,319, forward strand.
TAGCCACCTTTTTCATTGATTACTGCTTTGCACACTCTTGGCATTCTCTTGATGAGCTTCAAGAGGTAGTCACCTGAAATGGTCTTCCAACAGTCTTGAAGGAGTTCCCAGAGATGCTTAGAACTTGTTGGCCCTTTTGCCTTCACTCTGCGGTCCAGCTCACCCCAAACCATCTCGATTGGGTTCAGGTCCGGTGACTGTGGAGGCCAGGTCATCTGGCGCAGCACCCCATCACTCTCCTTCATGGTCAAATAGCCCTTACTTTAAAATTTTTCCCAATTTTTCGGCTGACTGACTGACCTTCATTTCTTAAAGTAATGATGGCCACTCGTTTTTCTTTACTTTTTTCTTGCCATAATAGAAATTCTAACAGTCTACTCAGTAGGACTATCAGCTGTGTATCCACCTGACTTCTCCTCAACGCAACTGAAGGTCCCAACCCTATTTATAAGGCAAGAAATCCCACTTATTAAACCTGACAGGGCACACCTGTGAAGTGAAAACCATTTTAGGGGACTACCTCTTGAAGCTCACCAAGAGAATGCCAAGAGTGTGCAAAGCAGTAATCAAAGCAAAAGGTGGCTACTTTGAAGAACCTAGAATATGACATATTTTCAGTTGTTTCACACTTGTTTGTTATGTATATAATTCCACATGTGTTAATTCATAGTTTTGATGCCTTCAGTGTGAATCTACAATTTTCATAGTCATGAAAATAAAGAAAACTCTTTGAATGATAAGGTGTGTCCAAACTTTTGGTCTGTACTGTATGTGCTTCCACCAAATATTGATTGAGGCCTGTGATACACCGGCTTCCACAAAATACTGATTGAGGGGTTTGATATACCTGCTTCCACAAAATACTGATTTAGGGGTACAATATACCTTCTTTTACTAACTACCTATTAAGGGGTTCTATATACCTGCTTCCACAAAATTTTGATTGAGGCCTGTGATACACCGGCTTCCCCAAAATACTGATTGAGGAGTGCGGTATACCTGTTTCCACAAAATACTGATTGAAGGGTGCGATATACCTGCTTCTACAAAATACTGCTTAAGGGGTTCGATATACCTGCTTCCACCATATATTGATTCAGGTGTTCTATATACCTGTTTCCACAAACTACTGATTGAGGGGCGCAATATAACTGATTCTACAAAATACTGATTAAGGGGTACGATATACCAGCTTTAACAAAATACTGATTGAGGCCTGCGATATACCTGCTTCCACAAATATTGCTCTGCTCTATGGACTTTGCACAGGGTCATTTTGAAAATGACAGGCAGAGGAAGATGCAGGCAGTTCTGCAGGGGTGGTAGGGGTTGGGCAAGTGCACCAGGCCGGAGCCTAAGTGGGAAGTTGGAGAAGGTGCATGCGATTACTTCAAAGGACGCACCAGAGTTGGTTGAGTGGCTCCATAAGCCTTCCGCTTCTGCACCCTCCTCATCCTCTGTATCTGCACCCTCCTCACTCTCTGCTATGTGAACCCCCAAAGACACCACCACTATATCCCCTCCGCTCGAGTCAGAGGAATTATTTTCCCATCCATTCCAAGACCTTACCGATGCGCAGCCATTCTTGGTATCGGATCAGGAAGAGGAGGTACTAACGGTCGCCACCCAGCAGTCTGACGACAGGACCCAGATCAGCCCAATAGAGGGTGGTCCCCGCTGTTGCTGCCTACTCCGAGATCTCTAATGTCAGTGGTGGTGAAGGTGATGATGATGACGTGTCGATAGATGTCACGTGGGTTCCGACAAGAGAGGAACAAGAAGGGAGTGCAGAGGGAGAGACGTAGCAGCAGATAGGGAGAAGAAGGAGGAGAAGCAGGCAGAACTTACAGTGCACAGGAGGCAAAAAGCAGACTGCTAATGTATCTGGAATGAGCCATCCACCATGGACGGTCACATCTGGCGCTACCAGGACGCCAGCACATGGCTCCGCAGTGTGGGCATTTTTTAACATGTCAGCTGCTGACAATAGTGATGCCATCTGCAGCCTGTGCTGTCAACGCATAAATCGCAGTAAGCCCAACACTGACCTAGGGACGACCGCCTTAAGAAGGCACCTGGCCTCCCATCACCGAGTCCAGTCGGAGTAACACCGTCAAAACCCACAAATCCACACTCCCGGCGCTTCACGCAATGCTTCTACTCCTCTCTCCTCCCATTTGTCCTTTACTCCACCTTCCACCGTGCCGTTGTCGCGTTCACCTGGCAAAAGGCAGGCTTCCATGGCCCAAATTTTCGAGCGTAAAAAGATGATGACTCCGGATAACCCTCTTGCCCAATGGCTGACCGCTGGCTTGTCGGAACTCCTAGCTCGACAACTACTGCAATATAAACTGTTGGACTCTGAGGCCTTTAGAAAATTTGTGGCCATTGGCACACCGCAATGGAAGGTCCCCGGAAGGAAATATTTATCTCAGAAGGGCATCCCAGAGCTATATGGCAACGTTCAGCGGCAAGTGAATGTATCTCTGGCACACAGTGTCGGTGCCAAGACACATCTGACCACAGACACTTGGTCTAGCAAACACAGGCAGGGAAGGTACATAACTTTTACAGCCCACTGGGTGAACCTTCTGACGACTGTCAAGCATGCAACCCGTGGCACCCATGTGGATTTGGTGTTACCGCCACGGATTGCATGCAGGCCTGCCTCTTCTTCTCCTCCTCCTACTTCATCATCCGTCTCCTCCTCAGCTGACTCCTCCTTTTCCACTGCTTCCGCCTCTTCCGCTGCACCCCCTCAGATCCCCAGAACCTATTTAACATGCAAGGTGAGACATTGCCATGCTGTGCTGCGGCTGTTGTTCCTGGAAGCCAAGAGCCACACCGGTCCTGCACTGCTTTCAGCTCTGCGGTCACAGGCCGGTCAGTGGCTAACCCTGCTCAATTTGACAGTTGGGAAAGTGGTGTGCGACAACGGTGCCAATCTGCTGAGCGTGCTGAAACAGGGCAAAATGACACACGTGCATGGCACATGTCCTGAACTTAGTCTTGCAGCGATTTGTTGCCAAATACCCTGGGGTCCTGGACGTCTTGCGGCAGGCCAGGAAAATCTCTGGCCATTTTAGAAGATCTTTCACGGCCATGGCTCGCCTTGCTGACATTCAGCGGCGACACCACCTGCCCGTCAGATGTCTGATTTGTGACTGCCCGACACGCTGGAACTCCACCTTGTATATGCTTGATAGCCTTCTCCAGCAGAAACGTGCTGTTAACTACTACCTGTACGAACTCTGCTGCAGGACAGGTTTTGGGGAGCTTGGTTTCATCTCGCCAGTGGCTGCTCATGCGTGACACATGCAGACTTCTGCAGCCATTTGATGAGATCACCAAACTGGTCAGTCGCAGCCAGGGTGCCATTAGTGACATTGTACCTTACACCTTCTTTCTGGAGTGTGCATTGCGTCGTGTCATTGATCAAGCCGTCAAAGAGCAGGAGCAGGAAGATGAGGAAGTCGCAATGCTGGATGAATTACCAGAGGGGGCTACTCCATCTGAGACAAGTCAACAGGAGTCTGAAGAGGAGTCAGAGGAGGATGGTGCAGGGGCAGAGGAGGAGCAAGAAGAGCATCCAATAAACTTTTCTGGGATCCCTCGTGTTGTCCGTGGCTGGGCGGAGGAGACCAAGGACGACATTATCCTGGATGCTGAGCAGGAGCCAGGCCACTCCACCGCTTCCAGTTAAGTGCAAATGGGGGCCTTCATGCTCCAGTATTTGAAGAGGGACCCCTGTATAAAAAGCATAAAGGGTAAGGAGCAGTACTGGGTGGCAAAGTACTTAGACCCCCGGTACAAACACAAAATGGCGGACATGTTACCAGAATCCCAGAGGGCTGTCAGAATGCAGCACTTCCAGGCCTTGCTTTGAGAAATGCTGCATTATGCTTTTGTGGGCGCTGGCAGAGGAATTTCCACTCACAGAGAAACAGTTGGGGGTACCAATCCAACAGCGCATGCAAGAAGAGGGCGGTTTGAAGATGTGTTGGTCACTTCGGATATGAGATCTAGTGTTGAGCACGAATACTCGAATAGCAAATTTTTATTGGGAATATCGCCTCTTCGAGAATTTGTGAATATTTAGAATATAGTGCTATACTGTACAGTCGTGGCCAAAAGTTTTGAGAATTACATAAATATTGGAAATTGGAAAAGTTGCTGCTTAAGTTTTTATAATAGCAATTTGCATATACTCCAGAATGTTATGAAGAGTGATCAGATGAATTGCATAGTCCTTCTTTGCCATGAAAATTGACTTAATCCCAAAAAACCTTTCCACTGCATTTCATTGCTGTCATTAAAGGACCTGCTGAGATCATTTCAGTAATCGTCTTGTTAACTCAGGTGAGAATGTTGACGAGCGCAAGGCTGGAGATCATTATGTCAGGCTGATTGGGTTAAAATGGCAGACTTGACATGTTAAAAGGAGGGTGATGCTTGAAATCATTGTTCTTCCATTGTTAACCATGGTGACCTGCAAAGAAACGCGTGCAGCCATGATTGCGTTGCATAAAAATGGCTTCACAGGCAAGGATATTGTGGCTACTAAGATTGCACCTCAATCAACAATTTATAGGATCATCAAGAACTTCAAGGAAAGAGGTTCAATTCTTGTTAAGAAGGCTTCAGGGCATCCAAGAAAATCCAGCAAGCGCCAGGATCGTCTCCTAAAGAGGATTTAGCTGCGGGATCGGAGTGCCACCAGTGCAGAGCTTGCTCAGGAATGGCAGCAGGCAGGTGTGAGCAAATCTGCACGCACAGTGAGGCGAAGACTTTTGGAAGATGGCCTGGTGTCAAGAAGGGCAGCAAAGAAGCCACTTCTCTCCAAAAAAAACATCAGGGAGAAATTGATATTCTGCAGAAAGTTTGGTGAATGGACTGCTGAGGACTGGGGCAAAGTCATATTCTCCGATGAAGCCTCTTTCCGATTGTTTGGGGCATCTGGAAAAAAGCTTGTCCAGAGAAGAAAAGGTGAGCGCTTCCATCAGTCCTGTGTCATGCCAACAGTAAAGCATCCCGAGACCATTCATGTGTGGGGTTGCTTCTCATCCAAGGGAGTGGGCTCACTCACAATCTTGCCCCAAAACACTGCCATGAATAAAGAATGGTACCAAAACACCCTCCAACAGCAACTTCTTCCAACAATCCAACAACAGTTTGGTGAAGAACAATGCATTTTCCAGCACGATGGAGCACCGTGCCACAAGGCAAAAGTGATAATTAAGTGGCTCGGGGACCAAAACGTTGACATTTTGGGTCCATGGCCTGGAAACTCCCCAGATCTTAATCCCATTGAGAACTTGTGGTCAATCCTCAAGTGGCGGGTGGACAAACAAAAACCCACTAATTCTGACAAACTCCAAGAAGTGATTTTGAAAGAATGGGTTGCTATCAGTCAGGAATTGGCCCAGAAGTTGATTGAGAGCATGCCCAGTCGAATTGCAGAGGTCCTGAAAAAGAAGGACCAACACTGCAAATACTGACTCTTTGCATAAATGTCATGTAATTGTCGATAAAAGCCTTTGAAACGTATGAAGTGCGTGTAATTATATTTCACTACATCACAGAAACAACTGAAACAAAGATCTAAAAGCAGTTTAGCAGTAAACTTTGGGAAAACTAATATTTGTGTCATTCTCAAAACTTTTGGCCACGACTGTATATTTGTTATATAGAATATTCCAATTTTTTTTCCTTCTGAACACATGATTTTACTCAGCTTCTTGCGTGTGGGGCAATGAGAAGGAAGCAATGTTAAGTTCACAACAATACTTAGTGCACCAATCAGTAATCTGTAGTCAGACCTGCTAAAATGTAAAAGTGCACGTAGTGCGAAAAAATATTCTAATCACTGCCGATTAGTGCAATCGCGAGTATATTGGAGCATCTGCATATAAAGCTATTCTAATGTTCTGCCGTGCCAGCCATTTTCTCCAGTCTCAGGAAACTTATACTAGCTTGAAAAATTTAGCAAAAGTGACCCACGCCTGTATTTTGCTTTGCAAATTCGCATTTTTCTCATTTAATAAAATAAGCTTGAATTCGCAAAATTCGCAAATGTATGACGAATATTCTACAAAATATTCAGAAAATATTGTAAATTCGAATATAGCCCCTGCCGCTCATCACTAATGAGATCATTCTTGCAGCCAACCCATCGACAGCTGCCCCCCGGATCCAGCCTCAGGGAAGGCCTAGACCGAAAGGTGTCCGACTACATCAGGTTAACGGCCAATGTATACGCTCTAAGAAGCGAGGAAACCCTGGACTACTCGTGTGCAGGCTGGCACAATTTGCCATGGAACTCTTGGCTTGCCCCTCATCCAGTGTCCTGTCCGAAAGGACGTTCAGCGCAGCAGGGGGGATCGTGACCGATAAGCGTACTCGCCTAGCTCACAACAGTGTGGACTACCTAACATTTCAAAAAATTAATGAGGCATGGATCTCGGAGGAATTCAACACATGTGACGACCACGTTTAATTGAATTTCCTCATGACAGCCCACTAACCACCCAGAACAAATAATGGTCCCTGTCTTAGGTAAATACAGCGGCATAAAAGGCCTTTTCTGTCGGGTGAATGCCTAATGTTTTGGAACTTGGAGGAATTCAACACCTTATCATTAGGGTTTTTTCAAGAGGGGGGATTTTACTAGCCATATTTTTAATCCAATTTAATATTTTTAGTTCTTTTAAACATATGTGACCTGTATTTGTACTGGCCTTCAGTAAAATTGATATCCATTGACAGTCTAAAAGACCTCCAGCCACATAATTTTTGGGGCCTGTAATACACTGGCCTGCACTAAAATTGATATCCAATGACCGTGTAATCTACTTCCAGCCACATACTTACTTGTTGTTTTCTGTACGCTGAATGCATAATTTCTGGGGCCTATAGTCCACTGGCCTGCTGTAAAATTGATATCCAATGACTATGTAATCTACCTCCAACCACATACTTACTTGTTCTTTTCTGTACGCTGAATGCATAATTTTTTGGGCCTGTAGTCCACTGGCCTGCTGAAAAATTGATATCCAATGACCGTGTAATCTACCTCCAGCCACATACCTACTTGTTCTTTTCTGTACGTTGAATGTATAATTTTTGGGGCCTGTAGTCCACTGGCCTGCTGTAAAATTGATATCCAATGACCGTGTAATCTACCTCCAGCCACATACTTACTTGTTCTTTTCTGTACGCTGAAAGTATAATTTTTAGGCGCTGTAGTCCACTGGCCTGCTGTAAAATTGATATCCAATGACTGTGTAATCTACCTCCAGCCACATACTGAATGAATAATTGTTGGGGCCTCTGAGGAATTCAACACCAGTGATGAGCACGTGTGTAACGGGGCGCCGAAGGCGCACTCGGTCTCCCATCAGCCGCAGACCTGCTGCTTAGCTTCGGGAGCGAGGATCTGTGTTCAGCCTCATTCCCAGGGCAGCTTTTGCTAGCTGGGAGGCTCCCTGCTCCTAGGTCTGCCTTGAGCGCCGAGCTGATCACTTGTTTGTCTGTCAGTCATGTGACGCTGGCCACGTCACATGACCCTCACTCCCCACTATAAATACAGGCAACCTGCTGGCTACAGGTTGCCTGTGATTTTGGTCCCTTAGGCTGTGTATTATTATTGTTATTTAGCTTACCTTTGGATTTGACCCTTGATCTGCTTCCTGACACCTCTTCTGCCTGCTCCCTGAACCTTGACGCTACCTCTCGGATTTTGACCTTGGCTTGCTTTTGGATTTTGTCTTTGCCTCTTCTCTTCTACTGACGTGACCTCCTGGACTGACCCCAGCTAGTTGACCCACCTCACTCTTTCGTTTTTGGTGGTACCTTGCTTGTTCCACCTCTCTGTCCGCTCTAGTGCTACCTCTCATTGGCTGTCCGCTTCCCTGCTGTCTCTATCTCTCTGCTTGCACTTACTCAGGTCAGGGACCAGTTGTGCCCCGTCACCTAGGGGGGGGTGCAAGTAGGCAGGGACAGGGGACCGGGTGGCAGCTCAGGGGGTGCACCTCCACTCTATCTTTATACCGACGACTCTACCCTGTGACAACGTGTTATCAAATTTTAACTATTATCATCAGGTTTTTTTTTTTAAGAGGGGAATTTTGTTAGCCATGTTTTTAATGCAATTTAATATTTTTAGTTCGTTTAAACATATGTATTTGACCTGTATATGATGGCCATTGTGGGCTCGGTGCGCATCATCAGGTATGAAGCGCTCGATATTAGGCATCAGCTGCTATGATTTTCTATTGAGACCACATGTGTTTGGGATCCATGGGAGATATAAATAGGGGAATATGGCTACATTTTCACTCACCTCCCAATGAAGCTGAGGCAAAACACGCGTCGAGGTTCCTATCCTGACCTGTGCCTGCTGTTCTCACCCCCCATCATGTCTTGTGGTAGGCTTTGATTTCCATCAGTAGTTATTTGCTGTGCTCCTCTATTTCTTTTATTATAAGGTTCTGTGTATTATTATCCCTTGAGGGTTTAACCTCTCCCTCTATTGCTAGATTCTAGAGCCTGCTTTATTTTTCCTTAAATGTGTTTTGAGTTGAGCCCTGTCTCGTGGTCATGTACCAGGGTGATGACTGGCCTACAGTAACATTTTTAACCGGTGACCGCCTATTGTACCTCCAGCCACAACATCAGAAGTTCTTTTCTGTCAGGTGAATGCCTTATTTTTGGGGCCTGAACTGGCCTACAGTAAAAATTTTAGCCAGTAACCGTCTAATATACCTCCAGCCACATAATCACTTGTTCTTTTCTGTCAGGTAAATGCCTAATTTTTGGAGCCTATGCTCCACTGGCCTACAGTAAAATTGTTATTCAGTGACCGCCTAATGTACCTCCAGCCACATAATCACTTGTTCTTTTCTGTCAGGTGAATGCATAGTCTTTGGGGCCTGTACTGGACTAAAGTAACATTTTTTAGCCAGTGTCGCCTAATGTACCTCCAGCCATATAATCACAAGTTCATTTCTGTCAGATGAATGCCTAATTTTTAGGGCCTGAACTGGCCTACAGTAAAATTGTTACCCACTGACCGTCTAATATACCTCCAGCCACATAATCACTTGTCTAATCCCTAATTTTTGGGGCCTATGCTCCACTGTCCTACAGTAAAATTGTTATTCATGACCGTCTAATGTACCTCCAGCCACATAATCACTTGTTCTTTTCTGTCAGGTGAATCACTAATTTTTGGGGCCTATGCTCCACTGGCCTACAGTAAAATTGCTATTCATGACCGTCTAATGTACCTTCAGTCACATAATCACTTGTTCTTTTCTGTCAGGTGAATACCTAATTTCGGGGGCCTGTACTCCAATGGTCTACAGTAAAATTGTTATTCAATGATCGCCTAATGTACCTCCAGCCACATAATCACTTGTTCTTTTATGTTAGGTGAATGCCTAATTTTGGGGGCCTGTACTGGCCTACAGTAAAATTGTTATCCTCTGACCGTCGAATATACATCCAGCCACATAATCACTTGTTCTTTTCTGTCAGGTGAATGCCTAATTTCTGTGGCCTGTACTCCACTGGCCTACAGTAAAATTGTTAATCAGTGACCGCCTAATGTGCCTCAAGCCACATAATCACTTGTCCTTTTCTGTCAGGTAAATGCCTAATTTTTGGGGTCTGTACTCCACTGGCCTACAGTAAAATTGTTATTCAGTAACCGCCTAATGTACCTCCAGCCACATAATCACTTGTTTTTTTTCTGTCAAGTGAATGCCTTATTTTTGGGTCCTGTACTGGCCTACTGTAAAATTGTTATCCACTAACCTTCTAATATACCTCCAGCCACATAATCACTTGTTATTTTCTGTCAGGTGAATGCCAAATTTGTTGGGCCTTTACTCCCGTGGCATAAAATAAAATTTTTCTAGGCTCCAGCAGGGAACATTTTTGAGAGTTTCCCTTTAAGACGCATAAAAATGGCCCCTGATTAAAATGCATATTTTTTGGGGGAATTTTTGCCATTGATCCCCCTCTGGTATGTCACTAGCTATGTTGTGGGACTATTTGTGTACTTCTAGTAAGTATTTGGTGGCTACAAATATGACCTGAAGGTTTTTCAGATTCGCCTGCCATTAAAGTGAAAGGGGCCCTGCTGCGAACGCACGCATCAGAAAAAGAGTCTGTGTATTTTACAGGTATAATATACTCCAGTTTCTTGGTGTAGTTTATAATAAATGTTCTGGGCCAGCTATGCTCAGCCCTGCACCACTCAGGTTCTGTGCTGCTCCACATGCTAATGGAACTAAAAACTCTAATTAGTTGCAGAATTTTGCTAAGAAGGACATGTGACTTGTTAACACTAGTATTCCTGTATATGGAGATGGTAACCCCCTTCCCCTTATAATTAAAAAAATGTTGAATACATGCATCATTATTTACAATTAGTCTTTTATGACTAATGATTGCCTTATTGTAACATATGTCTGTTACACTTGATCATAAAACATAACCTTTAATACTGGCTTGATAAAATTGCTCTTGTAACCAAAACCCAAAATAAAAATTAAAAAGTATCAGTTGTGTTGCTTCATTTTATCTATCACATTAGTTAAGTACAACACTGTTGTTTGCTCAGTGTTATAATGGTAGCAGTGGACTGAGTGGGCTGGTAACTGAGCGCTTACTCCATCCTCTATCTCTTCCTGATTCTGTCCCTTGCTACTACTAGTAATTACTGTTGTCTCAGTTAGAGACCCCCCGACAGGTTTCGCCTTTTTCTCTGGCGTCTTCAGGGGAACTTGCAATAAGATTACATGCATCAGCTCAAAGCTAGATCATCTAAAATGGAAGGAAGGAAAAATTCTTCAAATATTGTGCTACAACAAGCTACAGTATGTTATTTTTATAGACCACTGTTCTAATTCACTTAGTAAAAGTGCTTGTTTCTATGCAAACAACAATGCGTTCTGTGGCACCATTCTGAAATAGGTGCTCACCGGGGATGTGCATTTTTTTAAGCCACAATTGGTTTAGTGCTGCCTAGACCTATTGATTTAGTCTAAGAAATCTTCCTGGAGCTAGTGAGTAATGATGAATAGATAGATAGATAGATAGATAGATAGATAGATAGATAGATAGATAGATAGATACTTGTCTACAGGCACAACTTCTCTACAGGGACTAATTAAGTTACACTCTCTGTCTGTACACTCACTTTGTATTAGGCAAAGCATACACTGAAGTGCTAGTCCAATGTAGCCTATTTTAGTCATGATTAATTGCAGTTAGTCTGCACATATCCAGTCAATGTGCCACAATTTTCAATTTTATTTTATAGTTCCTCAGTTTTATCACACATATGCAAGTGAAACTCGAAAAATTTGAATATTTTGCAAAAGTTAATTTATTTCAGTAATGCAAATTAAAAGGAGTTTCAATATGGCAACTTAAAATTAGAATATTGTGAAAAGGTTCAATATTCTAGGCTCAAAGTATCACACTCTAGTCAGCTAATTAATCCATACCCCCTGAGCAAAGGGTACCTGAGATTGTGGATTTGGGGTTTTCATAAGCTGTAAGCCATAATCATTCCATCTAATATATTAGTTTCAACTTTTAAGTTGCATTACTGAAATAAATGAACTTTGCACAATATTCTAATTTTTCGAGTTTCACCTGTAAGGTGTATGTCAACCAAGATCATAAACAAGGATTGACATTGACCTCTTTTGATGTAAAATTTCCTTGCACTGATATGGAAAAAAATGGTCAAATGGTTGCCTTTTCAATTAATAAATTGCTCTAGCAATGTGCATTTATGGAGACACTATCTGTGCACAAAACACAAAACTATTTTTTTTAGGTAACCGGTTATTGGTATTGTTTTTTTTGTACAGTACATACTAACAGAATTAATCATTCTAGTTACAGTATGTGAATGACATTTTAATAATAAATGAGAATTAAGTTAGCTGTCAATGAGTGGAAAAAAAACAGCAACTTGTCACATAATAGCACAGTTAGCTTCATTCTGTGGAAGAAACAGAATCTGAAATTCAAAATATTTATAGTAAACTAACTAAAAATGTTTCAAAAATGCTTTTATCTTACATCATGATTTTGCTCCATATAATGTTTTTATATTTTCAGTGCAAAATAATAAATTGATTTATTTAGTATTCTCAAAACACTTCAATGGGATGTCTCTTTATTTGAATAGAAAGGAGCCAACCCATTGAAGTGAAAGGGACAGCTTACGGTGAGCATGTAAACAATGAAGAGAAGGCAGCTTCGTGCGAGCCTTATCTTCAAATAGCTGATCAGCGGAGGTGCCTGGTATTGGACCCCCGCAGATCGGATATTGATCTGAGGATAGGTCATCAATAAAAATAACTTTGACATCCCCTTTAAAGGAACTGGTATCAAAATTCAGGTCAATCTGTATCTAAGAGTTAAAAAATAAGGTTAATTTGGCTTAATGAAGAAAAGGTAGAAAACAATTTGACTTTTTGTTAAATGGATAGAGCAAAAAAATTCTTAAATTAAAATACAAGAATAAGTACAATAAGGACAACCATTTCTGAGACCTTTCAAGTTTTTTTTTCTTATTTTATTCTATTTTTATTTTTTATTCTTTACACATATTTTAAAAAGATACAGGAAGATCTGAATAAATGGCTTGAAAAGCAAAACATTGGGCCTTTTTTTTTTAATCGTAAAATTTTATTTTAAATATTAAAATTAATGTGTGATTATTTGACATATGGTAACAGGGCCTTTACTTTTTTTTTATTTTTTCCCCACCCACAGATGCAACTTTCTAGGGTGTTATGTGCAATATAGGTACAATATAGGTACAATAACACATCAAGAATTTGCCAAATTCTAGTCTGCGCTAAAACAAATACAAATTGATCTTTTTACAATTTTATATCACCATTGCTCCTCAAAAAGTGGGTGGAGAATGGGTGAGAAGAAGGTGCAGAAGGCCCAACTTATTTAACAACATGTGAGCCCGAAAACTGGCCCACATTAGATCAGGAATCTACACCAGCTCCATTATAGGTGCAGATGTCATGAAAGGGTATTGAAAAGTGCAGCCCTGTACTCAACCTGCACCACTGTCCCTATATACTTGCACAATCTGCACTAAATACAGACAATTCGACAGCAGTTCCTGACTAGAGATGTTGCGAACATAAAATTTTCCGTTCGCGAATGGTGAACGCGAATTTACGCAAATGTTCGCGAACGGGTGAACCGGGCGAACCGCCATAGACTTCAATAGACAGGCGAATTTTAAAACCCACAGGGACTCTTTCTGGCCACAATAGTGATGGAAAAGTTGTTTCAAGGGGACTAACACCTGGACTGTGGCATGCCGGAGGGGGATCCATGGCAAAACTCCCATGGAAAATTACGTAGTTGACGCAGAGTGTGGTAAGTTGAATTTGCGATTAATATAATCTGTATTAATCGCATTGCGAATTCAACTTAGAGCTAAGTTCCTAATGGTTGTATTGCTAGAATTGACGAATATAACGAATATAGCACTATATTCTCAATCTTCCTTATATTCTAGCAATACAACCATTAGGAACCCAGCTCTAAGATGAATTCGCAATGCGATTAATATAACCTGTATTAATCGCATTGCGATTACAACTTAGATCTGAGTTCCTAATGGTTGTATTGCTAGAATTGACGAATATTAGTGTTGAGCGTGAATATTAGAATATCAATTTTTTTTTGCGAATATCGGCACTTCGCTAATTTGCCAATATTTTGAATATAGCACTATAAATTCGCTATTTAGAATATTCATTTTTTTTTTGTTATATATATCCAGTCAGTGCCCGTTGCCGCTTCTGCCGACTTCCGTGCTCATGGAGTGTTCCTATCACCATGGGAACGCTTCCATACTAGAATGTACTGTCGGATGTGAGAATTAAGTTGAAATCGCAATTTGATTATTATAACTTGAATTAATCGAATTGCGATTTCAACTTTAATTCTAGCAAGCAGACCCATTAGAAACACAGCTCTAAGTTGAAATCGCAATTCGATTATTATAACTTGAAGTAATTGCATTGCAATTTCAACTTAGACCTGGTTTATTCTAGTTATCGCGATTAATATGCAATTTAAATAATCGCGTATTGTGATTTTAACTTAAGGTAACTTTCCTATTGGTTTGATGTCTAGAATTAGCGAAGATGACAAATATGACGAATGTATTCGTCATATTCCTCAAAACGAAGATAACAAAGTATTCTCCATCTTTGTTTTAGCTCCATATTCGTCAACTTCGCTAATTCTAGCAATCAAATAGGAAAGTTGACTATAGAGATAGCTAAGTTTAATTCGCTATGCGATTATATTACTTTGCTTTTTTTTTAAATAAATAGAATAATTATAATAATGATTAAGTATTATAATTATTTTATTTATTAAAAAAAAAGCAAAGTAATATTATCGCATAGCGAATTAAAAACTTAGCTGTCTCTAGTCAACTTTCCTATTTGATTGCTAGAATTAGCGAAGTTGACGAATATGGAGCTAAAACAAAGATGGAGAATACTTCGTTATCTTCGTTTTGAGGAATATGACGAATACATTCGTCATATTCATCATCTTCGCTAATTCTAGACATCAAACCAATAGGAAAGTTACCTTAAGTTAAAATCACAATACGCGATTATTTAAATTGCATATTAATCGCGATAACTAGAATAATGACGAATATTCGATTTCGACGAATATGAGACGAAATTGAATATGGCACCTCCCGCTCATCACTAACGAATATAACGAATATAGCACTATATAGCACTATATTTTCAATCTTTGTTATATTCTAGCAATACAACCATTAGGAACCCAGCTCTAAGTTAAATTTGCAATGCGATTAATATAACCTGTATTAATTGCATTGCGATTACAACTTAGTCAAATTTGTGACACTGCAGCTTCAGAATGAATCTAAGATGGATGCTGTCCTTGCTTTTTGATAGGAGGTGGGAGGGTCTGGGAGGGAGGGTATGCTGATTGGCTGGAATGTGTCTGCTGACTGTGAGGTACAGGGTCAAAGTTTGCTCAATGATGATGTATAAAGGGCGGACTGAACATCGCATATGTTCGCCCGCCGCGGCGAACGCGAACAAGCTATGTTCGCCGGGAACTGTTGGGACATCTCTATTCCTGACTAGACTAAGTGCATAGGCCGAAAACAAATATGGTAAGTAAAAGAGTAGTCAGACAGAAAGAGATGAAACAAGACATGCAAAACCAGTATTAGATCAGGATCTAAATTCTAAATGAAACCAGGAGAAAAAGTCTAAGACCAAGTCAGCAATTAGCAGAGCCAAAGTTGTGTAGAGGTCTGCACGTCTACATAACTTTCGTGCATCTGGCACCAGCGCATGGAGATTAGGACCGGCGTATAAATTGTCAGTCTTAATAAATGACCCCCTTAGTATCTTGTCTATTTAAATCCTATACTAGAAACAACGCAAATGAAGATACTTTGTTTTATCTAGTATCATTAGAACGACTTTCTCACTCAATATATAAAGATTATTTTGCTGTCATTATACAACATTATCCAAATAACACCTATCACAGAAATAATATTATGGATGCATGTGGACACTGACAACTATCTTATTTAAATGGATTTTCTGCTACCATTGTTTATACTTTATAATATATATATATATATATATATATATATATATATTCTTCATCACAAGGATATCTCCATTTATTATAAGGACATTTTCTACCAATTATTTACTTACCATTACTGTGAGGGCTCTCAGCAAATATTCGAGGGAGGATCAATAATATAGCACATTTATTTATCCTTTTAAATTTGAAGTAATATTTTAATAAATCTTAATACCTTGATACAACTAGTGTTAATCATGAATATTCGAATTGCGAATTTGAATTGCGAATATCGGCACTTCGAGAATTCGCAAATATTTAGAATATTGCAAAATATATTCGCAATCGCGAATATTAGATTTTTTTTCAAATACCAGTTCATGAAAATTTTTATGCAAATGTTATGCAAATTTTCGCAATCAAGAAAATAATACCTGGAGATCATGAATTTGTGATTTCTCGAATATATGGCGAATATTCGCCCAAATATTCGCGAAATATTGTGAATTCAAATATTGCCCCTGCCGCTCATTACTAGATACAACACCAGCCGGGTGAGTGAGAATGCCAGCTTCTTTATCATATATTTATTTACTTTGCACAGTTAGTTGGCGAGAGCACCCACGTTAGCCAGATTGTAATACCAGAGAGGTGCTATCCAGTGTGAGTGAAAGTTATACACCAGGAGTACACATGAGAGGCAAAATCAGAGAAACATTCAAAAGGTCAGCAATCCAGAGAAACAAACAGAAGACTAGCTAGTGAGGCAGCAATCCCAATCATAGGCAACTGTAGCAAGCAGCTCTCTCTTTATGTAACCCACCCTCAGGAAGCCTGCATCCCTGGCACAGAGCCTGATTAACACCATAAGGACCTTGCCATTTTTCACCTAAGGGACTAGGCCGTTTTTTGGAAACTTGACATGTGTCACTTTATGTGATGATAACTTCGGAATGGTTTTACTTATTTAAACCATTCTGAGACTGTTTTCTCGCAATACATTGTACTTTATGATAGTGAAAAAGTTTAGTCAATATAATTCACCTTTATTTATAAAACAATTTTTTTTTTTACAGAAAATCAGGAAAAATTATAAATTTTCTAAATTTGAATTTATCTGCTTTTAAGGTAGATAGTGATACATCATAGAAAAGTTATTACTTTACAATTCCCATATGTCCACTTTTATGTTTGCATCATTTTGTAAATTTTATTTATTTTTTTAGGATATTATAAGGCTTAGAATTTTAGAAGCAAATGTTTACATTTTTAAGTAAATTTCCAAAACCCACTTTTTTAAGGACCACTTCAGTTATGAATTCACTTTGTGGGGCTCACATAGAGCAAACCACCCATAAATGACCCCATTGTAGAAACTACACCCTTCAAGTTATTCAAAACTGATTTTACTAAATTTGTTAACCCTTTAGGTGTTCCACAAGAATTAAAGGAAAAAGGAGATTTTTAATGTCACTTTTTCAGCAGATTCTCCATTTTTTTATTTTTTTTCCTGTAACACATCAAGGGTTAACAGCCAAATAAAACTCAATATTTATTACCCTGATTCTGTAGTTTACAGAAATACCCCACATGTGGACGCAGAAGGAAAGGAGTACCATCTGAATTTTGGAGGGCAGATTTCACTAGGATCATTTTAAGTTGCCATATAACATTTAAAGAACCCCTGATGCACCCCTAGAGTAGAAACTCCAAAAAAGTGACCGCATTTTGGAAAATATAGGATAAGGTGACACATTTATTGGTACTATTTTGTGGTATATATGACTTTTGATTGCTGTATATTCTGCTTTTTGTAAGGCAAGTTAACAAAAAAATGGCTGTTCTGGCACAGTTTTATTAGTTTTTTTACGGCATTCATCTGACAGGTTAGATCATGTGCTATTTTTATAGAGGAGGTTGTTATGGATACGTAATGTTTCAGCTTTACATAATAAAGCATTTTTGAAAAAGAATCATGTTTTTTATCTCCTTTTTCTGAAAGCCATATTATTTTAATTTTTGGACGATTATCTTATGTAGAGTCTCAGATTTTGTGGCATAAGGTGACGGTTTGATTGGTACTATTTCTGGGTACATACTACTTTTTGATCGTTTGGTATTACACTTTTTGTGATGTATGGTGCCAAAAAAGATTTTTTTTGGCACGGTTTTTATTATTATTTTTTTTTTACGGTTTTCACCTGACAGGGTAAATTATGTGATACTTTTATAGAGCATGTTGTTACGGACGTGGCAATACCTAAGTTGTCTTTTTTATATTTATTTTGGTTTTACACAATAAACGAATTTTTGAAAGAAAAACAATCATGTTTTTATGTCTCCATTTTCTAAAAGCCAATTTTTTTTTAATTTTTGGCCGATTGTCTTATGTAGTGTCTCATGTTTTGTGGCATGAGTTTGATTGGTGTTATTCTTGGGTACATACTACTTTTTGATCACTTGGCATTCCACTTTTTGAGATGTAAGGTGATAAAAATAGCTTTTGGCCCAGTTTTTACTTTATATTTTTTTACGGTGTTTACCAGACAGGCTAGCTCATGTAAATTATAGAATAGGTCGTTACGGACGTGGCAATACCTGATATGTCTGTTTTTTTAAATGTATTTTTTTTTAAACAATAAAAGCATTTTTGCAAAAAAAATTATGTTTTTATGTCTCCATTTTCTAAAAGCCAAATGGCTTTGTGGGATGAGATGATGGTTTGATTGGTATTATTTTTGGGTACATATGAATTTTTGATCGCTTGGTAAAACACTTTTTGTGATGAAAGGTGCCAAACTATTTTTAGTGCAGTTTTTATTTAATTTTTTTACGGTGTTGACTAGACGGGGTGGATCATGTGATATTTTTATATTGAAGGTTGTTATGGATGTGACAATATCTAATATATGTTTTTTTAAATTATTTTTCAAATTTTTTACAATTGTATGTCTATTTTTATAGGAAAGGGGCTTTTTTAAATTGAATCTTACATTTTGTTTATTTTTAAAAACACTTTTATTATTTTTTTATTTTTATCCCACTATGGGACTTCAACATTACAGGGTCTGATCCTTGTTTCAATGCAGCACAATACATCTGTATTGTGCTGTATTGAACTGTCAGTGTCTTACACTGTAAGATGCTGACAGTTGCCTAGGAGACCCAGTCCTGTAGCTGGCTCCCTGGGCTTCCGCAGCTGGCAGTCCCGAAGCCTATGCAATAAATAGACTTCCTCAGGTTGTGGTCACAGCAGGAACAATGGACAGTTTTAAAAAGGATTTAGATTAGTGTTGATCGAGCACCAAAGTGCTTGTGTGCTTTGGCAAAACACATCGGTAATGAGCACCATGGAAGTCAATGGGAGAAAACCAGGCACCCCCTGCTCTGAAGAAAAGAGAGTGTATGGTTCACAAAAAAAGGTTGGAAATTGATGGAAACCCCATCAAAATGGTTTGGAAACAGCATTAAGAGGATGGCTGGATGTATCTTGGACTCCTATTACCTATGACATACAATAGACAACCACACAAAGGCTATATGCCAAAAGCCAGCTATGTGCAAGCCAACAATCTATCCATAAGACAGATAACAGTCAGCATACCTTACAGTGGCAGCCTTGTGCACTATGAGACATTCCAAACCAGCTTTTTTTTTCCCTCAGATAGGAATATTTACAATCTATCACTCATAAACGTTCCATCCCATCATCATCGGACTTTATTGCATAGTTTCTTATCAAGTTCTATCACTCCTAAACTTTCCATCCCATCTGACTAAGGCCTATTGCACACAACCGTATGGCTTTTTCAGTATTTTGCGGTCCGCAAAAAATACGGATGACGTCCGTGTGCATTCTGTTTTTTTGTGGAACGGAACAGTTGGCCCCTGATAGAACAGTACTATCCTTGTCC
This sequence comes from Bufo bufo, assembly GCF_905171765.1. NCBI lineage: Eukaryota > Metazoa > Chordata > Amphibia > Anura > Bufonidae > Bufo > Bufo bufo. The sequence goes on from NC_053390.1 coordinate 627,317,893, forward strand.
ATTATGCGGACAATAATAGGACATGTTCTATCTTTGAACGGAATGGAAAAACGGAAATACGGAAATGGAAGGCGTATGGTGTACCTTCAGTTTTTTTTTTTGTAGATCCATTGAAATGAATGGTTCAGTATACGGAATACAAAAAAGGAAGGTAAACAGAAAAAAAACCGTTTGTGTGCAAGAAACTTAAAGGGACACTGACAGGCCCGAAAAAACATATTTAGATATTCCTATGCAATCATAGGTCTATTAAAGTGTATTCCAATGATATAAGAGTACCCCCTGTCCGCATTTTAAACCATGTAAAAACAACTTTATATTCATCTGTCAATCACCTTCCTTTATGCCCAAGGGGTGGTTTTTCTCCTACCTTTGTGCCCAGCAGCGCCCCTACTGTCGTTTCCTAGCGCCACCCAGCTCATTATTATTCACTGCGCTGGGCGGTTTTACATTCCCCAATCCTGCCGAGGCGGCGCAGGCGCAGCAGGAGACGCCAATGCCGCCGCATTGAATAAGGGACGCAGGCGCACTGCAATTCCGGCGAGTGAGGGTGCCGGGTAAGTTATCCAGCGCACGCGCAGAAGGTACAAGTGAGGCCGATGCCCATACTATGAAACCAATAGATGGCGCTGTTCATGAGTAGTGTAGATCGCAAATTTTCCATGCAAATAGTTTTTAGCTGAAAAACAAGGCAGATTCTGCTCATTTGCATGTCTTTCCCATATGCCTATGTTTATGCAAATGAGTTTACATGACAAAACTGTATAGAAAGGTTATTGAATATTATGTTAGGACAATCAGAAAACTTTTTTTCACCCTACTGATATTGATCTAGCTGTGCAGGTCCACCCAAGCCATCCAACCGATGTGAAGCAACTTTGAGGCTTACTGGCTCTCAGTCAGATGAGTGGTTTGGAGTGCCTCAGATGGAATGGAATGTTTAGGAGTGATAGAACTTGATAAGAAAGTATGCAATAAAGTCCAATGATGATAGGATGGAACGTTTATGAGTGATAGATCGTAAATATTCCTATCTGAGAAAAAAAAAAAAGAAGCTTACTGACTCTCAGTCAGATGAGAGCTGGTTTGGAATGTCTCAGACGGAATAGAATGTTTAGGAGTGATAGAACTTGATAAGAAAGTGTGCAATAAAGCCAGATGATGATGGGATGGAAAGTTTATGAGTGATAGATTGTAAATATTCCTATCTGAGAAAAAAAAAAAAAAGCTGGTTTGGAATGTCTCATAGTGCACAAGACTGCTATTGTAAGGTATGTGTGGTTATCTATTGTATGTCATAGGTAATAGGAGTCTAAGATACATCCAGCCATCCTCTTAATGCTGTTTCCAAACCATTTTGATGGGGTTTCCATAAATTTCTAACCTTTTTTTGTGACTCAGACACTCTCTTTTCTTCAGAGCAGGGGGTGCCTAGTTTGATGCTCGTTTCTCCCATTGACTTTCATTGTATTAAACTGTACTCGAGTACCTGTAGTATTCGGCTGAGCACTGCGATGTGCCAAGCATAGAGATGCTCGAGCCGAACAGCAGTTTGGCCGAGCATGCTTGCTCAACACTAGTTTAGATGAGTTCTTAAAAGTAGAAAAACATTAATGCTTATAAAAATGTGTAGAAATCTAAGTTTCACTTCCTTCTGGGATTCGTGTCCCCACCTAGCCCCTGGTTGAACTTGATGGATTTATGTATTTTCTCTACCATATCAACTCCGATGAGGATGTACAAGCTGTCGAAAACCCCCTGTATACATACAGGGGGTTAATCCGCTGGCATCATTGTTTTCACCAATGCTGCTGGATACAGCAGGGGCCCGGCTGCTGATCAAAGCAGTGCATGTGGGGCAGCCGGTTAACTCTTGGACGAAAATGCTTGTCATAAGGCATTAAGTACTGGCCAGTTAGGATGAGCATTCTCATCCTTGGTTGGCAACAGGCTAATCTGGCATCCTTGCTTCCTGATAGGTCAATCATCTGCACTGTCAGCGATGCTGGTTCTACAATATGTAGCAACAGCTAAACCAGCTAAACGGATGGGGTGCTGAGAGATGCACCTCTAATATTCTGACATTAATGAACTATCCTGATAAGTCAAGGAAATATTATTTAACAAATAAAAATGTTTTCTCATAGCAGGCACCTTCTTTCTTACCATATTTGATTTAGTACATTTAGTACACTTAACCGCTTAGTGACCACTAATACGCCTTTTACTGATGCAAACATAGGGGTTTTAGCTAAACAGCTGGCTTTAATCAATCATTACAGGTACCCAAAATGGTGCATTAAAAACTAAAGCTCTTGGAATGCGATTTAAAAAAAAAAAATGTGTGTGGTCACTAAGGGGTTAAAAAAGTGTAAAGTAAGTTATGTAGTTCAAACTTACGCTATATTTTACAGTTCAGTAAAGTTACATATATTGAAGACTACAAAAGCAATATGTATATTAAAAATGCATTGTTTTAATATGATAAGAGAGACAGTTCTGATTCCACATAGACCTGTTCAGGATATGGAAGAAGTATTTCTAAACTCATTAAGAAAAGCATGTGCATCAAGTGTGGCTAATTTGAATATTTCAATTAGATAATTCATTTGGCATTTGGAAGTTGTGGTTCAGCAATCTGGGGGGATTAAAATAGAACAATATATTTCAATGATAAAAAAGAGATTAAGCACAACATCTTAAATTATGCAAAATGGAAAACAATGAATGTAGGTATGACAGATTGTTATATTAGGCACATGTATGGTATACTGTATTTGTGCACATGTGCTCATTAACCAAAACTTGTATAGTAGGCTTACATTAGATATAAAAAATATAAACAGGTCTCTTATATGCTCTTAAAGTTTACTTCCATATTTGTATTCATTTTTCATATATATTCATAACTGCATTATAACAAGTCATGTTGTTCTAGCATTCTTGGTACTCATAAAAAGAAACATTGTAAACAGCATTTTTAGACAAATTGGCCCATTGACCAAGTCCCGCCCCTTCCCTCCCTCCTTACAACCCCTTTGGGGAGAGAGCAGCATAGAAATGCCTCTTGCTCCTAGATTTTGGTGCAGTGGCATTTTAAAGGTCGCAAAAAGTCACAATTAGTTTTTACAAATTGCTTTATTTGCGATTATTTATTTGTTTCTGTAAAAGGATTCATTACCATGTAATCTTATCATGGGTTACCACCATGTATGTTTTTCTCTGCATACAGATTTTTAACACTTGGTCAGTGAAGTATTGTTTTGATATAAATTATAAATTATTACCATTTCTGTTCATTACTTTTTGCTGTGTATTTTTTGGGGCATATGATTCCAACTCATGATCTTTATAGCTTAATGTGGTTACTCTGTTTTATTTTATTTTTTCACTATTACAAAACTAGACTAGCCATTCACTGAGCAATACCATATATCAGTGGAAACAAGCAAATCACTGTATTCACACCTGTAATTCCATAGTGAATGTAATGCTGCCAAAAAACTTCTAGCACTGAAAAGCACAAAATAAAACATAACTTTTAATCACTTTCTCAGTTAAAATCATCTTCATAGCTATAGATAGGGACCAAAAACAGACAATGTAAGTGACGGTGTCTGAGGGAAAGTAAAAAAAAAAATATATGATGGGCAAGGGAGAAGGAAAAGGATGCTTTCCCTAATAATAACCCTAAAGTTACTCCACACTCATACTTATCCCAGTGTCTCTTGACCCCCATGGGTCAGCAGCCTCTGAATTAAGACAACTACAAGAAGTAGCGACCTGGTGGTTAACCTGCAGTGGAGTCCAGATCCTGTATAGAATTTAAAGAGTGATAATTGGAGGCTGCCAGAATAACATTCATAGGAGTGGCTCCAGGCCAAATCAGTTCAAGAGGCACAACAGACACACAACAATTTCCATAACACATTCCTGCTTGCCTCCTTAACAGAAACTGGTTATCAGTACATTACTATAATTGTCCATGTTTATTCAACCTACTGTATACATTAGACGACTCTACCACTGAGACTACTTCATATTCAATTGCCATTTAGACTTTTGGTTAGCCCCTATGCTATGTCTTTTGATCCACAATACTTTTCACTTCACTTCTCTCAAAAGTTTTTTTGCTAACAGGAATAAGGGGACCATTATGTTTGGAATACAATATGCCTAAAACTTCTTTCTCCTAATTTCTGCCACCAGGGAAGAGTCAGAATGCCACATATGCATTAACCCATTCACGCCCAGCGCCGTACATGCCCCTGACCGCTGCGGGTGTCATAGCCGCGGGTGGCCACCTGCTTCTTTTAGCAAACAGTAATGCCGATTGTGCACATTTAAACCCTCAGATGCCGTGGCCAATCCTGAACACGGCATCTGAGCGCACTGAAACCGAAAGTGAGCACTTTTGGTTATGCTCAGGCTCCCCGTGTGAGCCTGAGCGTGTATGTAGCAGCCCCTGTCTTTATGAATGACAGGAGGCTGTTGCATAGTATTTCCTATGGAGACCTTGCCTGTAATAGGGCTCCATAGGAAAGTAGTAAAATCATCATAGATTCCAATGCAAGTGCATTGGAGTCTATGATAATAACAATCTAAATGCATGTTATAGTTCCCTATGGGAACTATAAAAAAGTGTAAAAAAAAAGGTGTAAAAAAATAAATAAATAAAAAAACATAAAAATTCTAATCACCCCCCTTTTCCCAAAATAAAAATAAAAGAACAAAAAAAATAAAAAGATACACATAATGGGTGTCGAGATGTGCAAAAACGCCCATAGTATAAAAATATATTTCCCATACGGCAAACAGCAAAACGGAAAAAAAGCATCCAAATGGCCGATTCACCGTTTTTGGTCGCTTGATTTTATTCAAAACACTTAAATAAAAAGTGATCAAAAAGTCATGCACACCCCAGAATGGTATCAATAAAAAGTTCAGATCGCCCCGCAAAAAATAAGCCCCCATACAGCTCCGTACACATAACTACCAAAAAGTTATAGGGGTCAAAATATGGCGACCAAAAAATAAAGCAGATTTTTTTATCACTTTCAAAACACAAGAAAAACTATACATATAAGGCATCACCAGATTCGTACTGACCTGCAGAATAAAAGTAACTGGTCAGTTTTATCGCACATCAAACGTCGTAAATAGAGTTGAGCGAAACACATGGATGTTCGGGTTCGAGAAGCTCGGCCAAACTTCCCGGAAATGTTCGGGTTCGGGATCCGAACTCGACCCGACCTTCGCCCCGAACCCCATTGAAGTCAATGGGGACCCGAACTTTTAGGCACTAAAAAGGCTGTAAAACAGCCCAGGAAAGGGCTAGAGGGCTGCAAAAGGCAGCACAATGTAGGTAAATCCCCTGCAAACAAATGTGGATAGGAAAATGAATAAAAATAAAATAAATTAAAATTAACCAATATCAATTGGAGAGAGGTCTCATGGCAGAGAATCAGGCTTCATGTCATAGCAGAAAATCAGGCTTCACATCACACACCACTGGAACAGGCCATTGTCAGATATTTAGGCACCGGCACCCAGACAGAGGAGAGAGGTCCCATAGCAGAGAATCAGGCTTCATGTCATAGCAGAGAATCAGGCTTCAAGTCATAGCAGAAAATCAGGCTTCATGTCATAGCAGAGAATCAGGCTTCACATCACCCACCACTGGAACAGGCCATTGTCAGATATTTAGGCCCCGGCACCCAGACAGAGGAGAGAGGTCCCATAGCAGAGAATCAGGCTTCATGGCATAGCAGAGAATCAGGCTTCACGTCACCCACCACTGGAACAGGCCACTGTCAGATATTTTTAGGCCCCGGCACCCAGACAGAGGAGAGATGTCCCATAGCAAAGAATCAGGCTTCATGTCATAGCAGAGAATCAGACTTCAAGTCATAGCAGAGAATCAGGCTTCATGGCATAGCAGAGAATCAGGTTTCACGTCACCCACCACTGGAACAGGCCATTGTCAGATATTTAGGCCCCCGTCACCCAGACAGAGGAGAGAGGTCCCATAGCACAGAATCAGGCTTCATGGCATAGCAGAGAATCAGGCTTCAAGTCATAGCAGAGAATCAGGCTTCAAGTCATAGCAGAAAATTAGGCTTCATGTCATAGTAGAGAATCAGGCTTCACGTAACCCACCACTGGAACAGGCCATTGTCAGATATTTAGGCCCCGGCACCCAGACAGAGGAGAGATTTCCCATAGCAGAGAATCAGGCTTCATGTCATAGCAGAGAATCAGGCTTCATGTCACCCACCACTGGAACAGGCCATTGTCAGATATATTTAGGCCCCGGCACCCAGACAGAGGAGAGTGGTCCCATAGCAGAGATTCAGGCTTCATGTCATAGCAGAGAATCAGGCTTCATGTCACCCAACACTGGAACAGGCCACTGTCAGATATTTTTAGGCCCCGGCACCCAGACAGAGGAGAGGTTCATTCAACTTTGGGTTGCCCCGCAATATAATGGTAAAATGAAAAAAAAAAAAGGATTGAATGAGGAAGTGCCCTGGAGTACAATAATATATGGTTAAGGGGAGGTAGTTAGAAATGTCTAATCTGCACAAGGGATGCACAGGTCCTGTGGGATCCATGCTTGGTTCATTTTTATGAACGTCAGCTTGTCCACATTGGCTGTAGACAGGCAGCTGCGTTTGTCTGTAATGACGCCCCCTGCCGTGCTGAATACACGTTCAGACAAAACGCTGGCCGGCCCGGCACCTCCAAGGCATAAAAGGCTAGCTCTGGCCACATGGAAAATTTGGAGACCCAGAAGTTGAATGGGGCCGAACCATCAGTCAGTACGTGGAGGGGTGTGCACACGTACTGTTCCACCATGTTAGTGAAATGTTGCCTCCTGCTAACACGTTCCGTATCAGGTGGTGGTGCAGTTAGCTCTGGCGTGGTGACAAAACTTTTCCACATCTCTGCCATGCTAACCCTGCCCTCAGAGGAGCTGGCCGTGACACAGCTGCGTTGGCGACCTCTTGCTTCTCCTCTGCCTTGGGCTTCCACTTGTTCCCCTGTGACATTTGGGAATGCTCTCAGTAGCGCGTCTACCAACGTGCGCTTCTACTCGCGCATCTTCCTATCACGCTCCAGTGCAGGAAGTAAGGTGGGCACATTGTCTTTGTACCGGGGATCCAGCAGGGTGGCAACCCAGTAGTCCGCACACGTTAAAATGTGGGCAACTCTGCTGTCGTTGCGCAGGCACTGCAGCATGTAGTCGCTCATGTGTGCCAGGCTGCCCAGAGGTAAGGACAAGCTGTCCGCTGTGGGAGGCGTATCGTCATCGTCCTGCGTTTCCCCCCAGCCACGCACCAGTGATGGGCCCGAGCTGCGTTGGGTGCCACCCCGCTGTGAACATGCTTCATCCTCATCCTCCTCCTCCTCATCCTCGTCCTCCTCATCCTCCAATAGTGGGCCCTGTCTGGCCACATTTGTACCTGGCCTCTGCTGTTGCAAAAAAACTCCCTCTGAGTCACTTCTAAGAGACTGGCCTAAAAGTGCTAAAAATGACCCCTCTTCCTCCTCCTCCTCCTCCTCCTGGGCCACCTCCTCTTCCATCATCGCCCAAAGTGTTTTCTCAAGGAGACATAGAAGTGGTATTGTAACGCTGATAACGGCGTCATCGCCACTGGCCATGTTGGTGGAGTACTCGAAACAGCGCAACAGGGCACACAGGTCTCGCATGGAGGCCCAGTCATTGGTGGTGAAGTGGTGCTGTTCCGCAGTGCGACTGACCCGTGTGTGCTGCAGCTGAAACTTCACTATGGCCTGCTGCTGCTCGCACAGTCTGTCCAGCATGTGCAAGGTGGAGTTCCACCTGGTGGGCACGTCGCATATGAGGCGGTGAGCGGGAAGGCCGAAGTTACGCTGTAGCGCAGACAGGCGAGCAGCGGCAGGATGTGAACGCCGGAAGCGCGCACAGACGGCCCGCACTTTATGCAGCAGCTCTGACATGTCGGGGTAGTTGTGAATGAACTTCTGCACCACCAAATTCAGCACATGCGCCAGGCAAGGGATGTGCGTCAAACCGGCTAGTCCCAGAGCTGCAACGAGATTTTGCCCATTATCGCACAGCACCAGGTCGGGCTTGAGGCTCACCGGCAGCAACAACTCGTCGGTCTGTTGTTCTATACCCCGCCACAACTCCTGTGCGGTGTGGGCACTGTCCCCCAAACATATGAGTTTCAGAACGGCCTGCTGACGTTTACCCCGGGCTGTGCTGAAGTTGGTGGTGAAGGTGTGTGGCTGACTGGATGAGCAGGTGGGAGAAGAGGAGGCGGAAGCCGAGTAGGAGGAGGAGGAAACAGGAGGCAAAGAATGTTGCCCTGCGATCCTTGGCGGCGGAAGGACGTGCGCCAAACAGCTCTTCGCCTGGGGCCCAGCAGCCACTACATTTACCCAGTGTGCAGTTAGGGAGATATAGCGTCCCTGGCCGTGCTTACTGGTCCACGTATCTGCGGTTAGGTGGACCTTGCCACAGATGGCGTTGCACAGTGCACACTTGATTTTATCGGATACTTGGTTGTGCAGGGAAGGCACGGCTCTCTTGGAGAAGTAGTGGCGGCTGAGAACAACATACTGTGGGACAGCAAGCGACATGAGCTGTTTGAAGCTGTCTGTGTCCACCAGCCTGAATGACAGCATTTCATAGGCCAGTAGTTTGGAAATGCTGGCATTCAGGGCCAGGGATGGAGGGTGGCTAGGTGGGAATTTACGCTTTCTCTCAAATGTTTGTGAGATGGAGAGCTGAACGATGCCGTGTGACATGGTTGAGATGCTTGGTGACGGAGGTGGTGGTGTTGGTGGTACATCCTCTGTTTGCTGGGCGGCAGGTGCCAACGTTCCTCCAGAGGCGGAGGAAGAGGCCGAGGCGGCGGCAGCAGCAGAAGAGGTAACAGGGGGAGCCTGAGTGAGTTCCTTGTTTTTAAGGTGTTTACTCCACTGCAGTTCATGCTTTGCATGCAGGTTGTGCTAAGGTTCAGAACGTTAATGCCTTGCTTCAGGCTTTGATGGCACAGCGTGCAAACCACTCGGGTCTTGTCGTCAGCACATTGTTTAAAGAACTGCCACGCCAGGGAACTCCTTGAAGCTGCCTTTGGGGTGCTCGGTCCCAGATGGCGGTGGCCAGTAGCAGACGGACTCTCTTGGCGGTGGGTGTTCTGCTTTTGCCCACTGCTCCCTCTTTTGCTACGCTGTTGGCTCAGTCTCACCACTGCCTCTTCCTCCGAATTCTGAAAGTCAGTGGCACGACCTTCATTCTATGTGGGGTCTAGGACCTCATCGTCCCCTGTATCGTCTTCCACCCAGTCTTCCTCCCTGACCTCCTGTTCAGTCTGCACACTGCAGAAAGACGCCGCAGTTGGCACCTGTGTTTCGTCATCATCAGAGACGTGCTGAGGTGGTATTCCCATGTCCTCATCATCAGGAAACATAAGTGGTTGTGCGTCAGTGCATTCTATGTCTTCCACCGCTGGGGAAGGGCTAGGTGGATGCCCTTGGGAAACCCTGTCAGCAGAGTCTTCAAACAGCATAAGAGACTGCTGCATAACTTGAGGCTCAGACAGTTTCCCTGATATGCATGGGGGTGATGTGACAGACTGATGGGCTTGGTTTTCATGCGCCATCTGTGCGCTTTCTGCAGAAGACTGGGTGGGAGATAATGTAAACGTGCTGGATCCACTGTCGGCCACCCAATTGACTAATGCCTGTACCTGCTCAGGCCTTACCATCCTTAGAACGGCATTGGGCCCCACCAAATATCGCTGTAAATTCTGGCTGCTACTGGAACCTGAGGTAGTTGGTTCACTAGGACGTGTGGCTGTGGCAGAACGGCCACGTCCTCTCCCAGCACCAGAGGGTCCACTAACACCACCACGACCATGTCCGCGTCCGCGTCTTTTACTAGATGTTTTCCTCATTGTTACCGTTCACCACAATAAGAAAAAAAATATTTGGCCCAATGTATTGAATTCAAATTCAGGCCTTTTTTTACAGGCACCTAACACTATCTGGCTATCTATTTAGGTACCGTATTACACTAATACAGGCACAGCAGTAACAACAGATTTAGCTGAATATAAATTGTAGGCCTAGTATTTAGGCCCTGGATGACAGGTATCCCTTTTACGGACAGAATTAGACTTGGAAATGCACGGTAGCGTGTGAAGTTATTGAGGATGACCCTATCAGCACCTTCAATCTAATATACCCTTTTATGGATAGATTTTAAACTTGGCCTGATACAGCAGAAAACAATTATTTAGGGAATTGATAATTTGGGAATTGTATTCAACCCAGAACAAAAACTGTGCTTCGGCAGACAGCAGACAGTATTACAATTGGCTAGCCACAGCTGAAACACCAGATTTAGGGTACTGCTATTTTGGCAATTGTATTTTACCCCTCAATAAAATAGCAAGCACAGCCAAGCCCCTGCTGTAGGATATAGCAAAAAAAAACAACACACTATTGATGGTTAAAAATGGACTTGGTGGCAGCTTGTGCTGGCGCACCACAAGACACAAAATGGCCGCCGATCATCCCAGAAAAAAGTGACTGAAAAACGCTCTGGGCAGCCTTAAAACAGTGAGCAATTGAATAGCTGAGGTTGTATGATACACAGCTGTATATCGATCACTTCAGTAAATAAATCCCTGCCTAATCTCGCCCTAACAGCAGCAGCTGCATCCTATCCCTACACTGATCAGAGCAGAGTGACGTGCGGCGCTACTTGACTCCAGCTTAAATAGAGGCTGGGTTACATGCTGCACTGGCCAATCACAGCCATGCCAATAGTAGTCATGGCTGTGATGGCCTCTTGGGGCAAGTAGTATGACACTTGTTGATTGGCTGCTTTGCAGCCTTTCAAAAAGCGCCAAGAAAGCGCCGAACACCTAACCCGAACCCGGACTTTTACGAAAATGTTCGGGTCCGTGTCACGGACACCCCAAAATTCGGTACGAACCCGAACTATACAGTTCGGGTTCGCTCATCCCTAGTCGTAAATAAAAAAAAACTTAAAACTGTGGTGGAATAGATTTTTCTTTGCAATTTCACCCCATTTGGAATTTTTTTTCCCGCTTCCCACTACATCATATGCAAAATTAAATGGTGGCGTTGGAAAGTCCAACTTGTCCTGCAAAAAACAAGGTCTCATATGACTATGTAAACAGAAAAATAATAAAGTTATGGCTCTGGAGAGAGCAAAATGAAAATGCAAAAAAGGGGTTAAATACTGGTTTCAGCGATATTTCATCTATGCATCTAAATAGCATTATGATTTAGATATTTTTGGGCTAGGTAATTGAACACCAGTAATAGCATTAAAGAAGAAAACATTTCAGAAGAAAAGCTAATTTGAATATAATTCCCAATAATATAATTCCCAATAACCCAGGTAAGCAATTGAGCTTTCTTAAAAAAAACAAAGCAAAAAAAAAAAAAAAACACACTATCTGAGCAGTAGATGTAAGATACAAAAAGTAAAAAGTTAAATGTGTATTTTCCAGAAAGGCAGAACATTGTTGGCTGGACTACAATACTCCTAATGCATAATTTTTGGTCTCCGTAATCAGAAAACTAACCAGGGCAATTTTCTCTTGAGATGCCCAATACTCTTGTCCTTTTTGAAGGAGAAATAGCTTGCATGCCTCATTCAGAGAAGTGCAATATTGGGGACCCAGTACTTTTTTCCTCTTTGAAGAAGTACTGGCTTGTATGTGTTATTTCAATTGAGGTATTATGTTTAGTCTCTCTGGGCTTCTAGGACTCCTATTTATTCTCTGATTCTTTTCCGAAAAAATATGAGCGATAGGACACCAATACCCATTTTTAGAACAATTGGAGCATGTATGATTTGGAGGATGAGCAGTTAACATAGTGGCTCGGTCACGGAGTGGGGAGGGGGAGGAGCAACAGCAATGACAGTAACAGCACAAGATAGTGGCAGTAGGAGAAGATGGCAGCAGGTGTGTGGCATCCGGTGGGAGGCAGCATCAGAAAAGTGGCTAAAGCATGTGGCTAGAAGTAACGGTCAATGATTCACAATGTTCTGGTGTTTCAGCAAACTGCAGTCAGAACTTTACTGCCAAAATGATCTAATCTGTTGTATCAGGCATCAGTGTGTGGAAGTCCTGGCTGATCCACACCTGTTTCATCTTCATAAAGGTTATTGTTGCAAAATTTTGTGTTGAAAGGCAAGTTTTCTTTGGGATAACTATACCTTATGCTGCATTAAACACCTGCTCTGATGCCACACTACTGGCCAAGCAGGAAAGCTTGTCAAGGGCAAACTCGGACATTTGCGGCCACAATTCAAGTTTGGCTGCCCATTAATCCAGGGTTTCTTGAATTTGGGGTGACAGAGTATAGTCCAAGTATGCCACCACCTGCTGGTTCAGATTCTGCGCCATGACCTGCTGTTGGCTGGTTTCTTCCGCAGGCAGGTAAAGAAACATTTTAAGATTTAAAAAAGTCTCTGATACGTTGCCTGTAAGCAACTGCGCTGCAGGTCCCAAACATGAAGTGGGTTCTATTCACACAAATCAGCCAGAAAGAAATAATGTAGGACCCGCTGCTTTCTCCACCCTTCAGGAAGCAGATCCTCCCTTGTTTGTTTCACAGGTGTATAGTTGGCACATGGAAATGGTGATCCTCATACAATCCACAGTCCTCCTTTCATAAAAGACTCTGTGATAGACCAGAAGATTGCACCAATAGTGAAGCACCATCAACCAACTTGATATTAAAAGGATTTATTTATAGAGTTGAGCAGACGCCTGGATGTTCGGGTTCGACGGGCTCCGCCGAACTTTGGAAAAAAGTTCGAGTTCGGGACCCGAACTTGACCCGAACTTGACCCGAACCCCATTGAAGTCAATGAGGACCCAAACTTTTGAGCACTAAAATGGCTGTAAAAATGTAATGGAAAGGGCTAGAGGGATGAAAATGACATCACAATGTGGTTAAGAGCATGGCAAGTGCTCTGCAAACAAATGTGGATAGAGAAATGACTTTAAATAACATAAAATACGTAAAAATTAAAAATAATAATCTTGATCTAGGAGGACGAAGTCCATATGGAGTAGGAGGTTGGGGAGGCGGTGGATGTGGCGGTGTAGGTGGAAGCAGCGGTGGAGGAGGAGGTAGCCTATACTGGTTTTTGGTTTTAAATTTTATTTTTTTAAATTAGGGTACACCCCAAAACATTGGGAAATATAACCTGTGATAACCCCCTGCAGTCGTGCTAAACACACGTTCAGACAATGCACTGGCTGCAGGGCAGGCCAGCACCTCCAAGGGGTAAAGGGCAAGCTCAGGCCATGTGCCCAATTTGGAGACCCAGACGTTGCAGGGGCTGTGCAAACTTACTGCCCCACCATGTCGCACGTCCCCGTGATGTTCACGATCCAATTTGATATCTGCACTATCAACTTTCAATGTTTTTTTCTGCGCCTACCATGGTGATCAGGGTTCCACGCCGGAGAGGGAGCGTGAGAAAGAGAGACCACATCCAAGGGAGGATTCATTTTTTCAAATTTAAAATTATAGAGTTGAAATATGGGATAAATTATTAAAGCATAAAAGTGTGACAACTTTTTTAAAGTTTAAGCATTGAATGAAAGGATGTGGTGCACATTAAAAACTGAAGAATTTATTAAATTTTATTCCCTGTCACCTATGCAGAGCAGGTGTTCATTCATGTCTAAAATTGTATAATGTCAACCCAAGAATGTAACAGAAAAATTTGTGAAATTTATTAAGCTGTCAACTAGGTAGAGGAGGAGTATATTACACCCAAAATTTGGTGAATTTCACCAAAATATTTAACAGACAAATATATATTTTTTTTTACCTGTCTACTCGGTATAGCAGTGGTACATCACACCCAAAAATGTTGGAATTTCACCAGAAAATGAAACTGACAATTATTTTTTTTAACCTGTCTAATAGGTATAGCAGTGGTACTTCACACCCAAAAAATGGTGAATTTCACCAGAAAATGTAACTGACAATTTATTTTTATTTTTTAAACCTGTCTACTAGGTATAGCAGTGGTACATCACACCCAAAAATTGGTGAATTTCACCAGAATATTTAACTGACAAATTATTATTTTTTGTTTAACCTGTCTACTAGGTATAGCAGTAGTATTATACACCAAAAAATTGGTGAATTTCACCAGACTATGTAACTGACAATGTTTTAATTTTTTTTTACCTGTCTACTAGGTATAGCAGTGGTACTATACACCCAAAAATTTGCGAATTTCATCAAAAAATGTAACTGACAATTTATATATATATATTTTTTTTTATCGGTCTAATAGGTATAGCAGTGGTACATCACACCCAAAAATTGGTGAATTTAACCAGAATATTTAACTGACAATTTTTTTTTTGTTTAACTTGTCTACTAGGTATAGCAGTAGTACTATACACCCTAAAATTGGTGAATTTCACCAGAAAATGTAAATGACAATTTTTTTTGTTTTGTTTAACCTGTCTACTAGGTATAGCAGTGGTACTATACACCCAAAAATTGGTGAATTTCACCAGAAAATGTAACTGACAATTTATATATATATATTTTTTTACAGGTCTACTAGGTATAGCAGTGGTACTATACACCCAAAAAATTTTGAATTTCACCCGAAAATTTAAATGACAAAGTAGTGAAATGACATAAAATAAAATACGTACAAATAAAAAAAAAAGATTTGATTTATGAGGTGGAGTTCCATATGGAGTAGTAGTTTGAGGAGGCGGTGTACGTAGCGGTTTAGGTGGAAGCGGCGGTGAAGGAGGACGAGGTAGCCAACACAGGATTTTGGTTTTAATTTTATTTTTTAAAATTAGGGTACACTCTAAAAGAGTGTGAAATATCCAAAATACAAGAATGAGCAATTGTGCTGCAATATAACAATGGCTGGTTAGTGCCGGTATACATGTCTATTCTGCACAAGGAACGGACAAGTCCTGAGGGATCCATGCCTGGTTCATTTTAATGAACGTGAGCTTGTCCACATTGGCTGTGGACAGGCAGCTGCGCTTGTCTGTGATGACGCGCCCTGCCGTGCTAAACACACGTTCAGATAATACACTGGCTGCAGGGCAGGCCAGCACCTCCAAGGCGTAAAGGGCAAGCTCAGGCCATGTGCCCAATTTGGAGACCCAGAAGTTGAAGGGGGCAGACCCGTCATTTAGTATTTGAAGGCGCGTGCACACATACTGCTCCACCATGTTGGTGAAATGCTGCCTCCTGCTAAGACGTTCCATATCAGCTGGTGGTGCTGGTTGTTGTGGCATGCTGACAAAGCTTTTCCACATTTTGGCCATGCTAACCCTGCCTTCTGAGGTGCTGGCGGTGCCCCAGCTGCATTGGCGACCTCTTCCTTCGCCTTGTGCTTCCTCTGTGCCCCCGCTGTCAGGTGGGAATGCCACCAGCAGCACGTCTACCAGCGTGCGCTTGTACTCGCGCATCTTACAATCACGCTCCAGTGAGGGAATTAAGGACGGTACGTTTTCCTTGTAACGGGGATCCAGCAGCGTGGCCACCCAATAATCAGCACAAGTTAGAATGTGGGCAACTCGGCGGTCGTTGTGGAGACACTGCAGCATGTAATCGCTCATGTGTGCCAGGCTGCCCAGAGGCAACGAAAAGCTGGCCTCTGTGGGCGGTGTATCGTCTGTGTCCTCTGTATCCCCCCAGCCACGCACCAGTGATGGCCATGAGTTGGTCTGGGTGCCACCCTGCTGTGAACATGGTTCCTCCTCCTTCATCTCCTCCTCCTCATCCTCCACCTCGTCATCCTCCAGAACTGTGCCCTGGCTGGACAATTGTGTACCTGGCGTTTGTGGGTGCAGGAACCCACCCTCGGAGCCACTTGGGAATGACTGGCCGGAAACCCTACAAAATGATCCCTTTTCCTCCTCCTCCTCCTGTGCCACATCCTCTTCCATGATCGCCAGGAGAGTTTTTTCAAGGAGGCACAGAAGTGGGATAGTAACGCTGAGAATGGCGTTATCGACACTGGCCATGTTGGTAGAGTACTCAAAACAGCGCAACAAGGAACACAGGTCTCGCATGGAGGCCTATTCATTGGTGGTGAAGTGGTGCTGTTCCGCCGAGCGACTCACCCGTGCGTGCTGCAGCTCAAACTCCACTATCGCCTGCTGCTGCTCGCACAGTCTGGCCAGCATGTGCAAGGTGGAGTTCCACCTTGTGGGCACGTCGCATATGAGGCGGTGAGTGGGAAGGCCGAAGTTACGCTGCAGCGCTGACAGGCGAGCAGCAGCAGGGTGAGAACGCCGAAAGCACGGACAGACGGCCCACACTTTATGCAGCAGCTCTGACATATCGTGGTAATTTTTAAGGAATCTCTGCACCACCAAATTCAGCACATGCGCCAGGCAAGGGATGTGCGTCAAACAGGCTAGTCCCAGAGCTGCTACGAGATTTCGCCCATTATCGCACACCACTTGAGTCTCACTGGCACAAACCACTCATCGGTCTGTTGTTCAAAGCCCTTCCGCAGCTGCTGCACGGAGTGGGGTTTGTCCCCCAAACAGATAAGTTTTAAAACTGCCTGCTGTCGTTTACCCCTGGCTGTGCTGAAGTTGGTGGTGAAGGTGTTACGCTGACTGGATGAGGAGCCGGTAGAGGATGATGAAGCGGAGTAGGAGGAGGAAGCAACAGGAGACAAACTGATATGCCCTGCAATCCTCGGTGGTGGAAGGACATGCGCCAAACTGCTATCCGCCTCAGGCCCAGCCGCCACTGCATTTACCCAGTGTGCTGTTATGGAGAGATAACGTCCCTGACCGTTCTTACTGGTCCACGTATCCGTAGTGAGGTGCACCTTGCCACAGATGGGTTTGCGCAGTGAACACCTGTTTTTGTCTTCCACTTGGTTGTGCAGGGAAGGGATGGCTCGCCTGGAAAAGTAGTGGCAGCTGGGCACGACATACTGTTTGACAGCCACCGCCATAAGGCCTTAAAAACTATCCGTCTCCACCAGATGGAATGACAGCATTTCAAAGGCCAGTAATTTTGAAATGCTGGCATTCAGGGCTAGTGATCGCGGGTGGGTAGGGGGGTACTTTTTCTTCCTCTCCAGCATTTGGGAGATGGAGAGCTGAATGCTTCTGTGGGACATTGTGAGATGCTTGGTGACCCAGGTGTTGGTGTTGCTGGAAGATTCTTTGCGGGGTGGCAGGTGGCACTGTCACTCCAGAGGTGGATGAAGAGGCCGAAACTGCAGTAGAAGAGGAAGCAGGAGGTGCCAGAGACTTTCTTGGTTTTTGAGGTGTCTACTCCATTGCAGCTCGTGCTTAGCACTTAAATGCCTGGTCATGCAGGTTGTGCTAAGGTTGAGAACGTTTATGCCTCACTTCAGGCTCTGATTGCACAGCGTGTAAATCACTCGTGTCTTGTCGCCAGCACATTGTCTGAAGAACTGCCACGCCAGGAAACTCCTTGGAGCTGGCTTTGGTGTGCTCGGTCCCTTGCTGCGGGGGGCAGTAGCAGGCATACTGTCTAGAGGACGGCCGCTCCGCTTTTGCACCCTGCTCCCTCTTCTGCTGTGCTGGTGGCTCTGTGCGACCACCGCCTCTTCCTCCGAACTACATAGGTCACTCGCATGACCTTAATTCCATGTGGGGTTGAGGACCTCTTTATCCTCCACATCATCTTCTACCCAGTCTTCACCCCTGCCTTCCTTGTTGGTCTGCACACTTTCGAAAGCCACAGCAGTTGGCACCTGTGTTTCGTCATCATCCGATACGTGCTGCGATGGTCCTCCCATGTACTCATCTTGAAAGATAAGTGGTTGGGCATCGGCATGACTTGGTGCTCAGACTGCTTGGCTGATTTGCAAGGGGGTGAGGTGAAAGACTGATGGAAATTGGCTGCAGTTGCAAACTGTGGTCTTTCAGCAGGAGACTGGGTGGGAGATAATGTGAAGGAACTGGATCCACTGTCAGCAACCCAATCTACTATCGCCTGTACTTGTTGAGGCCTCACCATTCGTAGAGCCGCATTAGGCCCGACCAAATACTGCTGCAGGTTTTGTCGCCTACTCGCACCTGAGGAAGGGTTTTCACTTGTGCGTGTAGCTGGCACAGATTGACCACATCCTCTCCCTGCAACAGGAGCTCCACCAGCAGCACCACGACCTAGGCCATGTTCCTTATTCAACGCTCTCCTCATATTTCTCGAATTTAGGATCTTGCCCTAAATGGGTGTTTAATTAATAGTAGAATAGAACGACAGTATGTACAGGGTGTATCTCACACGCCCTGAACCAGATTAGGCCTCAATTAAATTTGTTTGCCCAAAATTGCTGTATTTCAAATACCTGAATCAAACCTCTGTTTTTAAAGGGTGTATCTCACACGGCCTGAACCAGACTAGGCCTAAATTAAATTTGCTTGCCCAAAATGGCTGTATTTCAAATACCTGAATCAAACCTCTGTATTTAAAGGGTGTATCTCACACAGCCTGAACCAGACTAGGCCTAAATTAAATTTGCTTGCCCAAAATGGCTGTATTTCAAATATCTGAATAGAACCACACTATGTAAAGGCTGTATCTCACAATGACATATGCAGCAAAGGCTGCCAAATACACTTTTTTTTTGCCCAAACGGGTGTTAGTTTAATAACTGAATATGACAGCAGCATATAACCCTGGAATTTCAGACGTGCTGATGCCGCAAGGCCTGAAGAATTGTGTATTTTGCCACAAAAAGGGTGTTTTATTAATAGAACAATATAGGCCCTGTATATACAGGGTGTATCTCACACGGCCTGACCCACACTAAGCTTCAATTAAATTTGTTTGCCCAAAAATGGCTATATTTCAAATACCTGAATAGAAGCCCTGTATTTAAAGGGTGTATCTCACACGGCCTGACCCACACTAGGCCTCAAGATTTGTGCACCAAATTGCGGTATTTGAAATATCTGAATTTAACCCAAATATATAAAGGGTGTATCTCACAATGACATATGCAGCAAAGGCTGCCAAATAAACTTTTTTTTGCCCAAACAGGTGTTTGTTTAATAACTGAATATGGCAGCAGTATATAACCCTGGAATTTCAAACGTCTTGATGCTGCAAGGCCTAGAAAATTGTGTATTTTGCCCCAAAAGGTGATTATTAATAGAAGAATATAAGCCCTGTATATACAGGGTGTATCTCACATGGCCTGACACACACTAGGCCTCAATTAAATTTGTTTGCCCAAAATCGCTGTATTTCAAGTACCTGAATAGAAGCCCTGTATTTAAAGGGTGTATCTCACACGCCCTGAATCAGACTAGGCCTCAATTAAAGATTTGTGCACCAAATGACGGTATTTCAAATATCTGAATATAACCCAAATATATAAAGGGTGTATCTCACAATGACATATGCAGCAAAGGCTACCAAAAAATGTTTTTTTTGCCCAAACGGGTGTTTGTTTAATAACTGAATATGGCAGCAGTATATAACCCTGGAATTTCAAACGTCAAGATGCTGCAAGGCCTGAAAAATTGTGTATTTTGCACAAAAAAAGGTGTTTTATTAATAAAAGAATCAAACCCCTGTATTTAAAGGGTGTATCTCACACGCCCTGATCCACACTAGCCCGCAATTAAATTAAAAGCAGAGTGTGCTTGGCTTGCATGCTGACCTGCATTCCCTGGACTTTGTGTGGCTGTCATGGCCCATAAACAGGTAGGAACTAGTGTTAGGGACCACTCAATAGAGGCGACCTTGACGTGGTGAGTGGCTTATTACGCTTTGGCCAAAATGTACACCAATGCCTCATCCAGCATGGAGGCAGGGCAGAATACTGGATGCAGAGTGCGATCACATTTGTATTTTCCGTTTGTATATGTATTTCGCCATAGTGATGTGCACCTACATACAGGTTGTGCTGACCCAATCCCCCACATTTTTTCTTTGTAGTATATATTGGAGGCGTGGCGATCTCCTTGGAGTCATGCACACCTGACCAGTCAATCTGTCCTGGAGGCTGGTTTTAAAGTCAGTATAAAACTGAGTCTGCTTATATAGAACCTACCAGTAGCCATTTGGCTCCAGGAGAAGTATATGGTGGGCTCAGCGTGCATGTTGGTACTTGTATCCCTGGATCCGATGAAAGCTGTAATGGCACCGGACGGGGTTAAAGCAGAGTGTGCTTGGCTTGCATGCTGACCTGCATTCCCTGGACTTTGTGTGGCTGTCATGGCCCATAAACGGGTAGGAACTAGTGTTAGGGACCACTCAATAGAGGCGACCTTGACGTGGTGAGTGGCTTATTACGCTTTGGCCAAAATGTACACCAATGCCTCATCCAGCATGGAGGCAGGGTATAATGCTGGATGCAGAGTGCGATCACATTTGTATTTTCCGTTTGTATATGTATTTCGCCATAGTGATGTGCACCTACATACAGGTTGTGCTGACCCAATCCCCCACATTTTTTATTTGTAGTATATATTGGAGGCGTGGCGATCTCCTTGAAGTCATGCACACCTGACCAGTCAATCTGCCCTGGAGGCTGATTTTAAAGTCAGTATAAAACTGAGTCTGCTTATATAGAACCTACCAGTAGCCATTTGGCTCCAGGAGAAGTATATGGTGAGCTCAGCGTGCATGTTGGTACTTGCATCCCTGGATC
Source organism: Bufo bufo (assembly GCF_905171765.1). Taxonomy (NCBI): domain Eukaryota; kingdom Metazoa; phylum Chordata; class Amphibia; order Anura; family Bufonidae; genus Bufo; species Bufo bufo. The sequence goes on from NC_053390.1 coordinate 627,338,591, forward strand.
CGATGAAAGCTGTAATGGCACCGGACGGGGTTAAAAGCAGAGTGTGCTTGGCTTGCATGCTGACCTGCATTCCCTGGACTTTGTGTGGCTGTCATGGCCCATAAACAGGTAGGAACTAGTGTTAGGGACTACTCAATAGAGGCGACCTTGACGTGGTGAGTGGCTTATTACGCTTTGGCCAAAATGTACACCAATGCCTCATCCAGCATGGAGGCAGGGCAGAATGCAGGCAGAGTGCAATCACATTTGTATTTTCCGTTTGCATATGTATTTCGCCATAGTGATGTGCACCTACATACAGGTTGTGCTGACCCAATCCCCCGCAATTAAATTTGTTTGCCCAAAATGGCTGTATTTCAAATACCTGAATAGAATCCCTGTATTTAAAGGGTGTATTTCACACGCCCTGATCCACACTAGGACGCTATCAAAGAATTGTGCCCAAAATGGCTTTATTTCAAATAACTGAATAGAAAGACAGTATGTAAAGGCGGTATCTTACGATGATATCTGCAGCAAAGGCTGCCAACAATTTTTTTTTTGCCCAAACGGGTGTTTGTTTAATAACTGAATTTGACAGCAGTATATAATCCTGTAATTTCACAGGTGCTGATGCTGTAAGGCCAGAAAATTGTGGAATCTGGCAAAAAAGTGTGTTTTTAAAAACCCAGAAAATGATGGCTGTATTTCTAGCTTAAAATGCACACTGACTAAGGCCTCATGCACACGACCGTATTTTGTTTCCGCGTCCGTTCCGTTTTTTTTGCGGATATGATGCGGACCCATTCATTTCAATGGGTCCGCAAAAAATGCGGACAGCACATTGTGTGCTGTCCGCATCAGTATGTCCGTTCCGTTGCTCCGCAAAATAAATAGTACATGTCCTATTTTTTTCTAGTTTGCGGACAAGGATAGGCATTATTACAATGGATCGCAAAAAAAAAAAACGGATCCGCAAAAAAAACGGATGCCATACGGAACGTCATACGGTCGTGTGTATGTAACCTTATACAGATGTTGTATATTGCCAAAAAATTGATTTTTTGGTAACAGAATATGAAAGCTGTATATATTAAAGTTGAATTTAACACTTGCAGATCTGGAAAATAGTGTTTTTTGGTAAAAAAGTGTGTTTTTAAAAACCCAGAAAATGATGGCTGTATTTCTAGCTTATCCAGATGTTGTAAATTGCCCAAAAAATTGTGATTTTTTTTTAAAAACAGATTATTTGTGCTGTTTTTAAAGCTTGGTTTCTATGTCCCAAAAGCTCAGATGCAGTGCTGGTGCACTGAGCTTGCATAATATGGCCACCGCCGCCCACCTAACTGACTTATAAAAGTAATTTTTTTTCCGTCACTGGACTCAGGGTAGGATAAAAAAATTGTGCCCTGCACCCACACAGCACAATGTATGTAGATCGCTGAGTTAGGCCCCCTGCACACGAACGTGTGCTTCCCGTTGCCGTATTGCAGACCGCATTTGCGGATCTGCAATACACAGGTGCCGTTCCGTGGGCATTCCGCATCACGGATGCGGACTCATTCACTTGAATGGGTCCACAAATCCGGAGATGCGGAATGGTACGGAACTGAAGCACGGAACGGAACCCTACGGAAGCACTACGGAGTGCTTCCGTGGGGTTTCGTCCCGTACTTCCGTTCCGCAAAAGATAGAACATGTCCTATCTTTTTGTGGAATGGCCGGATCGTGGACCCATTCAAGTGAATGGGTCCGCGATCTGCTGCGGCTGCCCCACGGACTGTGCTCGTGCATTGCGGCCCGCAAAATGTGGGCCGCACCATGACTACGGGGCACACACGTTCGTGTGCAGGGGGCCTTAGATTCACGTTTTGAGCAAAGATTCTCTCCTATTCTCTCCCTGAAATCACCAGCAGCATCCTCTCCCTACACTAAGCACAGCAGAGTGACGTGCAGCTCTACGTGACTCCAGCTTATATAGAGGCTGGGTCACATGCTACACTGGCCAATCACAGCCATGCCATTAGTAGGCATGGCTGTGATGGCTTCTAAGGGCACAGAGTTAAACGCTTGTTGATTGACTGCTCTGCAGCCTTTCGAAAAGTGCAGAGAAATTGCCGAACACCGAACCAAAACCCGAACTTTTACTGAAATGTTTGGGTTCGGGTCCGGGTTCCAAAAATCCTAAAGTTCGGGTTCGCTCAACCCTATTTATTTATTTTTCAAACATCCATAAAAATAAGGCACATCAAATAATAGACCACCCTAAAGATTCTGCCCGACCTGGGTTTTGCTCATGCTTCATAAAGATTTGAATACCCCACCCTCGTATAGGCTGTCCTTTATATCTTCATACCCCTCCCCCATTAGGACTTTTCCAGGTGTTAATGTGTACATAAATCTAAAACATCACACAAATATAACAATAAACTTAATTTTCTAATATAAGCCAAATACTCATACATAGCCGATTTTATATATCCTATATACCACCATTTGTTTTTCTTATTCAGGATTACACCTCACTCATTCATGAAATTGCACCTTTTCCCAATTCTAACCACCAGGGGTCTCTTCTATATACTCAGGTTTACACATCTTTCATTCACAAAATTGCACCTATTCCCAATTCTAATATCCAGAGGCCTTTACTCCTATCTTTCTCCCACTCAGACACAACCTTCTTATTCCCTGCTTAAACCACCAGGGGTCCCCATTGTGTTATTTCTGTAAACCACATATTTCAGGGCTGGCCAACCTGCGGCTCTCCAGCTGTTGTAAAACTACAATTCCCACCATGCCCTGCTGTAGGCTGATAGTTGTAGACAGTCTGGGCATGCTGGGAGTTGTAGTTTTGCAACAGCTGGAGAGACGCAGGTTGGCCAGCCCTGACATATTTGCTTCAGCCCTCATTCAGACATTAAACTAAGCCGCAATCAAAATCTCTGGGCACACTTCTATCCAGGACCAAAGAAGACCGCCACGCTGCATCCAAATCACACTAAGCAGGGTTTTAGGTTAAACTCGACATTTAGTCCGTGGGGCTGTAGGGTATCTAGTTTATGAATACAATCAACATTTCGGCCACCGGATCCCCCCCGCCAGTGTGGTTTAACTGCCTCAATCCCAGTGAACTTCAATCCACAGGCATTTTTCTGATGGATTTTTTTTAGAACAAAATAATTTTTTATTAGAATTTTCTAAGAAATTTCTGATGGATTTTTTTTAAATGTGCAGGTACACTATGTTTGTCAAGACCCTTTTTAATATTAAGTATGTGTTCTTGTATCCTTATCTTCAGTTTTCTGGTCGTTCTCCCTACATACTGGAGTCCACAAGGGCACTCCAGTACGTACACCACTCCTACACACTCACAGGAAATCTCCCCTTTAATCCCCAAATGAACTGTTTGTATGCTTCTCAATCGGTCCTTCTAAATCCTATTTTTGCATAGTTGGCAAAATCTGCACCATGTGAATTTGTTGCTTTGTCTTGCGGTATTTAGTTTGGGGATAAAGCTGTGAACTAAATGGTTACACAGGTTGGGAGCTTTTTTATAAATAATTACAGATTGATCTGGAATTTTATCTCCTAGAATGGGGTCATTTTTCAAAACTGCCCAGTTCTTTTTAATCGCTTTTTTCAAGAAGCCTCCACTGATGTTATACTGCATAAGGAATGTAAACCGGAAATCTCTTTCTTTTCTCTCACTCTTTCTTTCTCCATTTTTTCCTTCTAGACTTTTGCTATACCTATTCAGTTCGCTCTCTGAGTAGCCCTTTTCCAAAAAACCCTCATGGATAATCCGGCTTTGTGCTTTATCCCTATCCGTACAATTTCTATATATTCTCTTAAATTGCCCTTTCGGTATATTTTTAAACCACGGTTCACAGTCACATCAGTATCTTTAAAAAAGGTTTTACTCGGAAAAACATCCTCAATAAAAATTGTCAAGTCTAAAAAATTTATAGAAGCAGAGTGGAGTGCGACCGCAGAGGATCCCCACGCTCAGAACTTCTTGAGGAAAGCAGCGACCATCTGACTACATAGGTCTCAACAGTAGTTGAGTTTAACATTCTTCTCAGAAGGTTGGAATAGGCCCCTTTTTTGGATCAGTAATGAGGGTCTAGCCCAGGCATCCTCAAACAGCAGCCCTCCAGCTGTTGTAAAACTACAACTCCCACAATGCCCTGCTGTAGGCTGATACCTGTAGGCTGTTCGGGCATGCTGGGAGTTGTAGTTTTGCAACAGCTGGAGGGCCGCAGTTTGAGGATGTTTGGTCTAGCCAGTAGTCATCCCTCTGCCAAATGGTGATAATGCGGCTGTCACTATTTAAGCAACTCAGCATGGCTCTGTCCATTTGCGCAAGGGAATCAAAGGGACTCCCAGCCTCCATATCCACGGCATACTGTCATGGTCTTTCCTATCACCCTCCAGCATCTCATTCTCCTCTTCTGCTCCATCTGTTCCTCTCCTGTCACTTGGACAGATAAACCATTTATTTCTGTATACAATTCTTGATTGATAATGATCCCATCCTCATCCTCAACCTCCTCCTCCACCTGTTTAGCCCCCACAGGGCTCAGCTGGCTGTGAGATGTAGCTGCCACATCTCCTGTCCACTGGGCAGCCAGATTCATCATCGTCTACTCCAGGATGTGAAAGAGTGGAATGACATCTTTCATCCCGTAGTTCTGGTGACTGACAAATAAACTGGCCTCATTAAAGCGCCTGAGCAAACAGCAGGGGTCACTCATGAGCTGGCACTGGCTAACATTGAAGTTACACAAGCAAATACACCTGTCCACCTGCATCATCCAGAAATTGTTCACAACCTTCCTCTGGAGTTCCAACGTGTGGAAACGTAACACATGAGGCGATGTTGGGGAACACCATTCTGCCTTTGTAGCTCAAGTTTGACTTCTTTTTCATGGTAAGAGTGGCTGAAGTGCATGCACAGTCTCCTAACCATTTTCAAGACATCTTGCAGTTCATTTGGAATCAGGAGTGGATTGGCTATAGATTTTACAGGGAAATAACCCAGTGGGATGATGCCCAGGGGGCCACCTGAGTCCTCCTCATGGCTGGCCCGTGGAAGTTTTTGGGTATGTATTTTGTGCTGTTTGCAGCAGTATTTTGTGATAGACTGTGGTATTTGGCTCTGTTGGGGTGGCATAATGTGCAGCAATATGGTATTGCTGGATCACGCATACTTGTTTTGGCCCTGCCTTCCACTAATTTGGACCCGGCTACAAAACAGGGCCCCCGTTTAGTATTTTTTCCAAGGCCACTTTAAATTCCAAGTCCGCCCGTGAGTGAAAGACTTCAGAAAGACATGCACCATGCAGGGCACATGGGTTTGCCCTCCTTGGTGCAGCGCTGACAGAATGTTCTTTCCATTATCGGTGAACTTGGCTCTGATATTCAGTTGACAAGGAGACAGCAAGGATTTAATTTCTTGGTGAAGTGCGCAGAGCAGTTCTTCCCAGGTGTGACTCCGCTTGCCCAGGCTGGCCAGGTGCAAAACAGCATGATATTGCCATGCTCTCCATAGGTGGTTTCCTGGAAGACCACTCTGAATTGTGCCTACAGTGGAGCCTTAAGACAAGGTGGAGGAGAGGAAGGCAGAGGATGAAATTGATGCCACAATCACAGCATGAGAACACTGAGGCAGTATTGCCATCATCTGGCCAAGTTGCTAGTGTGCATAGGCAGAAACCACATTTACCCATTAGGCCGTAAAACATATCTATTGTCCTTGACCATAGTTACAGCCCCACACATCGAAGTTGCCATGAACTGTACCAGACACCAACAGGCTCAAGGACTGGCCCTCATTTTGCTGTATGTTTGTATGCAGAGCTGCAACAGCTTTTTTAGAGAAGTAATGAACAGTTGTGACTCTCTACCATGGCTTGGCACAATCCATAAGTTCTCTGAAATGTGCAGAGTCAACCACATACTGACAGGGAGTGTTCCACAGGATTGGCGGATAGCAAATGTGGTGCCAATATTCAAAAAGGGTGCAAAAACAGACCCCGGAAACTATAGCCCGGTAAGTTTAACATCTGTTATGGGTAAACTGTTTGAAGGTTTTCTAAGAGATGCTATCTTGGAGGATCTCAATAAAAACAAGGCTTTATGAGGGATCGGTCATGTCAAACTAATTTTATCAGTTTCTATGAGGAGGTAAGTTCTAGACTTGACAGCGGCGAATCAATGGATGTCGTATATCTGGACTTCTCCAAAGCATTTGACACTGTACTGCATAAAAGGTTAGTATATAAAATGAGAATGCTCGGACTGGGAGAAAACGTCTGTATGTGGCTAAGTATCTGGCTCAATGATAGAAAATAGAGAGTGGTTATTAATGGTACACACTCAGATTGGGTCACTGTCACTAGTGGGGTACCTCAGGGGTCAGTATTGGGCCCTATTCTCTTGTCTTGTAGAAGGCTTGCACAGTAAAATATCAATTTTTGCAGATGACACTAACTCTGTGTAACACTGAAGAGGACAGTATACTACTACAGAGGGATCTGAATAGACTAGAGGCTTGGGCAGAGAAGTGGCAGATGAGATTTAACACTGACAAATGTAAGGTTATGCACATGGGAAGGAATAATGCAAATCATCCGTACATACTACATAGTACTAAATGGTAAATTACTTAGTAACACTGACATGGATAAGGACCTAGGAATTTTAATAAACAGCAAACTAAGCAGTAAAAACCAATATCAGGCAGCTGCTGCCAAGGCCAATAAGATAATGGGTTGCATCAAAAGGGGCATAGATGCCCGTGATGAGAACATAGTCCTACCACTTTACAAATCAATAGTCAGACCACACATGGAGTACTGTGTACAGTTCTGGGCTCCAGTAAACAAGGCAGACATAGCAGAGCTGGAGAGGGTTCAGAGGAGGGCAACTAAAGTAATAGCTGGAATGGGGCAACTACAGTACCCTGAAAGATTATCAACATTAGGGTTATTCACTTTAGAAAAAAGACGACTGAGGGGAGATCAAATTACTATGTATAAATATATCAGGGAGCAGTACAGATATCTCTCCCATCATCTATTTATCCCCAGGACTGTGACTGTGACCAGGGGACACCCTCTGCATCTGTCTCTTCAGTCTTCCTATGATCTCCCTACAATGTCTTTGCTCTCTCCCTATCCAATATTCCACAATTAAAAGCTTTTAGGATTTTGCACTAAATATTTGTAAAACAATCTGAGCTATTGCACGTTGTATAAAAGCATAATTTTATATTCTTAAGGCAGGATTTTATGCATTATAATAATGCTCTCTGATCCTGCACTGCTTCTCCTTTTCAGGTAAATTAGTATGCCTCATAGCCATAGCAAACTGCAAACAGCGAGGAAATCAATGACCTCAGCACCCAATTGCCATGACAAATTGAAGTATGGTAACTCAATTCTGCTGGCCGATTTAAAGCAGTCAAAGTCCCCCTGACCCTTACCTCCATACATTGTACACTGTTTATAGGTCTATAGCCTATTTCTGTGTCCTGCCTGCCTATGTTCAACTAGTCTTCTTGAATTATGCCTTAAGTTTACTCAATTGGATTTGTCACCTTCTATGTTGTCTGTAGTTTTTACCCCTGGGCTGGATTTTGACTTTCTGGTTGATCCACTGGTTTAGACCCATCTGACAACTTTTTCCAGCCTTCATCACAGCCATATATTGTTGCCAATCGGTAACTTTTCTTTAAGTCTAAACTTCCTTGTGTGGGTTCCTGGTGATATAAATATAATATATATTGTCAGGGATTGCTCTGTCTCAGGGGGTCGCACTCACAGACTTCTTCACGGACACCAGGTTTAAGGTCCAAACGGTGCATTTATTTGGCAGTCGTCACACACCAGCACAAACAAACCTATATATCACAGTTCACACACTGTTTCAGGTGTGGCTTTCTCAGCCTAATAGTCCAGCAGCCTCCAGACTGTAGCAAATACGAGTCCCCCAATTTCCAGGCTATCTCCCAGCCTCATGGCCCCTCAGCCTAGCCTGGCTGAGACCACACTCACAGAGCCTCTGCAGGTCTCTGTTCCAAATCACTCTCTCTCTCCCCAGACTGACACACTGGGAGGTGCTTTATCCCAGCCTGATTAGAGCAGGCCTCACCTGGGGATCCCTTCCTGCTAGGGAAAACCTGCCCCGGACTGGGGGGTGGATTGAGAGGTCCCACTGCCAAAACCTACCATCCCAATCCAAGTAAAATCCAGCCCTGAATAAATAATGAAAATAGCTTCAGCAACTATATTTACTGAAGCCAGCGTCATTCTGGATACCAACGTCATTCTGGATTTCACCCACCTCAGCCAGTTGAGGAACCTTGGAGAGATATACCCCCCTTCCGGGACTTTCCCATGCATTTTACAGTTCACATCGCCTATATATATATATGAGAGTGAGACTAAATATTTTTTGAGCATTCAATTAATTTAAAATAACGATTAAACTGAAACAGGCTGTTTTTCAGCTGATCCAAATTTTAGGTCCACATGCCTTTAAAAGGCCAAATCTGTACAAAGATGTGGATTCATTGTCATTTTCTGTGAGGTAGTCACACGTTGTGATGGCAAAGGCAAAATAACTCTCCCTTTTTGAACGTGGTCGGGTTGTTGAACTGCATAAGCAGGGTCTCTCACAGCACGCCATCGCTGCTGATGTGGGACGCAGTAAGACAGTCATTTGGAATTTCTTGATCCTGAGGGTTATGGAACAAAAAAGTCAAGTGGAAGACCCCAAAAAATTTCATCAGCACTGAGCCGGATAATCCAATTAGCTGTCCGTCAAGACACTGGACGATCCTCGACCCAAATTAAGGCCCTTACTGGTGCTGACTGCAGCCCCATAACCATCAGACGGCATCTGAGACTGAAGGGCTTCAAAAACAAAAAACGTCTTCAAAGACCTCGTCTCCTTGAACGCCACAGAACTGCTCGTTTGGACTTTGCAAGAGAGCACCAAACATGGGACATTCAAAGGTGGAAGAAAGTTTTATTCTCTGATGAGAAAAAATTTAACCTTGATGGTCCTGATGGTTTCCAACGTTACTGGCATTACAAGCAGATCCCACCTGAGATGTTTTCTACGCGCCACAGTGGAGGGGGTGCCATAATGGTCTGGGGTGCTTTTTCCTTCATTGGAACAATGGAGCTTCAGGAAGTGCAGGGGCATCAAACGGCCGCTGGCTATGTCCAGTGTTGCAGAGAGCATTCCTCATGACAGAGGGCCCTCGTCTGTGTGGTAACGACTGGGTTTTTTAACAGGACAATTCTACAGTACACAATGCCCACAGGACAAGGGACTTCTTCCAGGAGAATAACATCACTCTTTTGGCCCATCCTGCGTGTTCCCCTGATCTAAATCCAATTGAGAACCTTCGGGGATGGATGGCAAGGGAAGTTTACAAAAATGGTACAACAGTTCCAGACAGTAGATAGCCTTCGTGTGGCCGTCTTTACCACTTGGAGAAATGTTCCCACTCACCTCACGGAAAAGCTTGCATCAAGCATGCCGAAACGAATTTTGGAAGTGATAAACAATAACGGCGGAGCTACTCATTACTGAGTTCATGTTTGGAAGTTGGATTTCTGTTTTGGGGGGGGTTTAGTTTTTATTTGGAGGTGTGGTCCTAAACTTTTGATCAGCTGAAAAACAGCCTGTTTCAGTTTATTCGTTGTTTTCATTAAATTGAATGCTCAAAAAATATTTTGTTTCACTCCCATTTCTTCTTGTTGCATGTTGAAGCTCTACTTGGAACCTTGTTAAGATCCAGCTATGCTAAATATGATTTTTTTGCAATTTTTCAAGTGGTCTTAAACTTTTGATCAGGACTGTATATAGATAGAGAGAGAAAATTCAAAAAGCCAGCAGCACTCCAGTATAGTAAAAAAATCAACATGGTTTATTCACCCAGTGTCAAGTAGGGGATACATTTACATGTGGCAACGAGATCCCAAAAAGAACCTCAGAGGTGGTGATAAGAGATACATGAATCCATCTGAAAAAAAGGGAGCACGTAACTTGGACTTATGAGAACATGAATCATGGACTGAATGATGCCTCTCAGGGTATACCAACTGCGCCTTTTTTAGGGCTCAGTCCCGATCAATTAGAACCAGGCAGGGAGGCAAACGCCACCACAAGTGGAGAAGAAAAGACCAAAATCCAGAGACCTCAACGCCAGAAAGTAGCAAACAAAAAGAGGACACAGTGGTAAATATTTGTTCTACTATATTGAATGACACACAACGGTCTGTTTTGGATAGGTGGCTCTCCTTTTGCCCAGTCTCCAAAACAGACTGGTTCAATACCGAATTAGACCTAACAGATTTCTGCGGACTATCAAGTTAAAGATTTGGTTTTCCACACAACATCAGGTGGGAACAATCAATGATGAAAGACAATCTGAATTGTCTTTACGCAATACGCGGTTATATTTAAAGAGCAATTTTAATCCCGTGATAGATCATCCAGCAGTTGATACTTTTTTCTTGGCTGTGAGGAGAGATATTGACACATTGAAGCATGATTCTGATAACACTTGTTTGAGATATGGTAATATCACATCAAATGAGATCACTGCGCTGGATTCTCTGGCCTCCGACCACAGCCTCACCATCAAGTCTGCGGACAAGGGTGGTGGGGTTGTGGTCATGGACACCAGGGACTACATACAGGAGATCCATAATCAATTGAATGATACACAGGTGTACAGGAGAATGATACACAGGTGTACAGGAGAGTCACACAAGATCCTAAATTTGGTATTTTACGGGAATTACGTGATATCTTGAACCAGGCCTTGGAGGCTGGTATTATTGATGCTAAATTTTTCACATACTTATATTGTAACCTTGTACTCCTATACTGTACACCTTACCTAAGATTCACAAGAGGTTGGAGTTCCCTCCTGGGCGACCCATTGTGTCGGGGAGGGGCTCACTATTTTGTAACGTGGCCATTTTTCTAGATAAGCTTTTGCGCAATTATGCTGTCTCTTGTAAATCCTACATTAAGATACTGGGGATTATCTGTCAAAAAATTACGACCTTTGTGTGCCTGTGGGGGCCACCCTTGTCTCATTTTATGTGTTCAGTTTGTACACATCGATTGACCATGAGTTGGGCCTTCAGGCTGTACAAAGGTGTCTGATGCAATCTGATTACACTGAGATATGGCAAAATTTCATTTTGACACTATTGAAATTTGTGTTAACTAAGAATTGTTTTTTATTTCAAGACGATTTCTTTGTTCAGGTGCGTGAGACTGCGATGGGGTCCAACGTGGAGCCTCCTTATGCTAACATCTACATGTCCCACCTTGAGGAGTCATTTGTTTATGGCAGCCACCACTTCAGACATGTTCTGGGGTGGTGGCGCTATATTGATGACATCTTCTTGGTGTGGACGGGCGGCACGTTGGGCCTCCTCGCGTTCCACGCATATCTCAATGAAATCGATCCCACTGTGAAGTTTACTGTTGTCCACTTGACTCAGAAACTACAATTTCTGGATACAGGGGTTCAGGTCGAGGGATAGGGTTTAACCACTGATTTAGTAACATAGTAACATAGTACATAAGTATGTGAAAGATACTGATGCGAATACTTTGTTTCGCTTTGAAAGCCACCACCCACGTTCCATGGTTCAGTCTTTACCCTACAGCCAATTCCTTCGGGTTAAGAGGATTGTGAGGGATAAATCCACTAGGGACTTACGTTTTATGGAAATGAGCAAGAAATTTGCAGTTCCAGGGTATCCCAAGAAACTCATTGCAGAGAGCAGGTTACGGGTTGACACTAACCGGGCACAGACTCCCTGCAATGAGACTACAGTAGCCCCTCGCATTCCCTTTATCTCACAATATTCTGCTGACAGTCCGCAAATCGCGTCTGTCATCAGAAAACATTGGAAGATCATTAGTTACAGTTTCCCTCAGATTGAGTAGTTTCGGACACCCCCACTTTTCTCCTACCCTAGAGGGCGGAACTTGGGTGATAGATTAGTTAGATCTGATGTGGGCAGCAACAGGACCACTGTGAGGTCATTTTGTGGCTCCACACGGACTGGGCTGCTATCCATGCTACCACTGTGTAGCTCAAGGGGGACTCTTTCCTCAATCATAGAAACATAGAAACATAGAAACATAGAATGTGTCGGCAGATAAGAACCATTTGGCCCATCTAGTCTGCCCAATATACTGAATACTATGGATAGCCCCCGGCCCTATCTTATATGAAGGATGGCCTTATGCCTATCCCATGCATGCTTAAACCCCTTCACTGTATTTGCAGCTACCACTTCTGCAGGAAGGCTATTCCATGCATCCACTACTCTCTCAGTAAAGTAATACTTCCTTATATTACTTTTAAACCTTTGCCCCTCTAATTTAAAACTGTGTCCTCTTGTGGTAGTTTTTCTTCTTTTAAATATGCTCTCTTCCTTTACCGAGTTGATTCCCTTTATGTATTTAAAAGTTTCTATCATATCCCCTCTGTCTCTTCTTTCTTCCAAGCTATACATATTAAGGTCCTTTAACCTTTCCTGGTAAGTTTTATCCTGCAATCCATGTACTAGTTTAGTAGCTCTTCTCTGAACTCTCTCTAGAGTATCTATATCCTTCTGGAGATATGGCCTCCAGTACTGCGCACAATACTCCAAGTGAGGTCTCACCAGTGTTCTGTACAGCGGCATAAGCACTTCACTCTTTCTACTGCTTATACCTCTCCCTATACATCCAAGCATTCTGCTGGCATTTCGTGCTGCTCTATTACATTGTCTTCCCACCTTTAAGTCTTCTGAAATAATTACTCCTAAATCCCTTTCCTCAGATACTGAGGTCAGGACTGTGTCAAATATTCTATATTCTGCCCTTGGGTTTTTACGCCCCAGGTGCATTATCTTGCACTTATCCACATTAAATTTCAGTTTCCAGAGTTCTGACCATTCTTCTAGTTTTCCTAAATCCTTTTCCATTTGGCGTTTCCCTCCAGGAACATCAACCCTGTTACATATCTTTGTGTCATCAGCAAAAAGACAAACCTTACCAGCGAGGCCTTTTGCAATATCACTTATGAAGATATTAAACAAAATCGGTCCCAGTACAGATCCCTGTGGAACCCCACTGGTAACATTACCTTGTTTTGAATGTTCTCCATTGACTACAACCCTCTGTTGTCTGTCACTCAGCCACTGCCTAATCCACTCAACAATATGGGAGTCCATGCTCAATGACTGCAGTTTATTGATAAGTCTTCTATGTGGGACAGTGTCAAAAGCCTTACTAAAATCTAGATATGCGATGTCTACTGCACCTCCACCGTCTATTATTTTATTCACCCAGTCAAAAAAATCTATAAGATTTGTTTGACATGATCTCCCTGAAGTAAACCCATGTTGTTTTTCATCTTGCAATCCATGGGATTTTAGATGTTCCACAATCCTATCCTTTAATAGGGTTTCCATTAATTTGCCTACTATTGATGTCAGACTCACTGGTCTATAGTTGCTCGATTCCTCCCTACTACCTTTCTTGTGAATGGGCACGACATTTGCCAATTTCCAATCTTCCGGGACGACTCCTGTTACTAATGATTGGTTAAATAAATCTGTTAACGGTTTTGCCAGCTCACCACTAAGCTCTTTTAATAATTTTGGGTGTATCTCAATCCAGCGACAAATAAAACAATTAAGATTGCTCAATATTTGACGTGTTATTCGTCCCACATGGTCTACCTACTGTCATGTCCATGCGAGGCGTGGTATGTTGGGGAGATCACATGGGATGTCAAAACACGTTTAAACCAACATAGATATTCTAGAGGAAGGAGAAAATGGATTTGCCAGTCTCCAAACATTTTAAGGAGGCAGGTCATTCTGAAAAAGACCTTAGGTTCCGTGTGTTGGAGCAGGTACAGATGAGCAGACGTGGTGGTGATAAGAAGGCTCTCCTTAAAAAGCGAGAATTATTTTGGATATTCACTTTGAAGACACTTAAACCAAACGGCCTGAACGTTGACTTCAGGGTGAATTAGTGGTGTCTCTCCCCGTGTTTCGTGTTGTTCTCCTTCCCTGGTGTAGTCCTTTTGGACATGTGTGTAAATAACTAGGCTTATAGTTTAGAAGTATATTATACAATGAGTAATAATTTCTCTTTCTTAAATTTTTTTTTTAGATTTAGCTCCGAGTTACAACTCCAGTGGACATCCGATGTGATGATTTGAGCATCGCGGCCTTACATCAGCTATCCACATTCTGTTTTTTTTTTATACATTGTTAACAATTATAGGATGGCCACGTCTATATACTGTAGTACTATACATGTGTCATGCTGTAAATTGCAACTTTTTGTCCACCTGTACATATGTGATTTTTCCTGGAAATATATTTAGATGGTGTTTCCCCCTGGTCCAGGGGTTACACTACGTCCGTTTCCAATTTATATTTGCCATACGTATAGATTTGTTTGAAGTCTTTTGGGCGCCGTTGACGGTTTGACACGGTGACTCGTGCCAACGCCTTCACTCCCTACAACAGTGATGACCTGACGGCTGACCCGGTAGGTTTTGACTGTGAGACACCTTCAATCATGCGTTTTATATTAGTTTATTTTGTTCACTTTTGGGTCTATACAGCGTGATGTAAGTTGGGGGGACGCTTGGCCCCGGGGATCCATGGCAGCGTCTCCACCACCTACTATTAGTGAATCATTGACTGCTGACACAGTCTAGAGTCGCTGCTAGTCGCTGTGATCCTGTATGTATCATTGACCATTTTTACTTGTTATGATCTGGATCATGTGACTATGATCACATGACTTTGTTTTGGGTGGCAACTATTGCTCAGACATGCGCACATGTAGGTATCCCCAGATTTGGCCATCTTTGATGAGGTTTCCATAGAGTTCCTTTGCGCCTGGGATATCGCGGGATCTAGCAATCTCGCGCATGCGCATTAACTGAATGTGGACGCTCTCGAGACCGTGATGCTCGGCTGACACTGCTAACTGATTTTGTAAGTTTTTAATCAACAACACATATTGGGAACACGTGTATTTTTAATTATCAACTATATTTGATTATGCACTTTTGTCATGTACTATGTATTTTTGCACGAGGCACTGTCACTTTATCTGTATTATATGTAATTTCACATTGATGCTGATGAATATGTATTTATTTAAACATAGCTCTTATGAATTGTGATTGTTTTTATTTTAATTGGATATTTCATGTAATGAATTGACACACCTTTATATACTGCTGTTGTAACACATGTTCACATAGCTTGAGAAAGAAAACAAAACACGTCCCACGGCGCAAATTACCGTCTGCCAGTCACCAGGGTCAAGAAGGAATCTTTTATTGCAGCGATACAACGCGTTTCGGGGTATCACTCCCCTTTATCAGGTACAAGGAAGCTGCACAAGTGTAACAGCACAAAGCTACACACATTTATACATACAAACATACCGCCTTAAGGAGGTCACAAGATCAGAAGGGAGGGGTTTTGGATATTGTCTGGATGAACAATGACACATATAATGTGCATATTGGCAGGTTCTCATAATAGACCGCCGATGTGCACATTCCAACCACATCTATACTGTGTGAAGCAGAAAAACGCACTAGTAACAGTCCATTTAAAAAGATCTCAAATGGCTACGCCCATATAGGGCTGACCTTAAGGAGTATGCAATTGGAAGCGCATCACAAAGGTCCTGGTCATGCAGATTGATGATGTGATCCTATTAAGGGTTCAGGACCTGCATCACATGAGCGGATCCTAGTCACGTGAGGACCGTTACCTAGTTACAGGAATGCTTCAATGATAAGAAGGCCGTCTTCTATAAGGAAGCTGGCTTACGTCATTCGGCCCGACGTCATGTGACCCGTATCACATGAGTAGATTCCGGTCACGTGAGGACCGTTACCTGGTTGCAGGGACGCTTCATTGGTGAGGGGGCCGTCTGCCACAGAGAGGTTAACTTGCGTCTCCCAGCCTGACATCGCGTGATGATAGTAAGATCACGTTAGGGCCGCTACTATGTGACAGAGGACGCTCTCACCTGAATACCGCTACAATACAGCAGAGATATTTACAAAATACAAGAGCGGTACTCAGGTATATAGTAAAAGAAAAAGGATCATATACATATAATATAATAATATCTTACAAATACAATGATTAGATTCCTACAAGAAAAAGGAAAAAATACATGTATATGCGCATGTATATGAGCTAGAGGTCTCATGTACAGATTGCTGACCAAACGGCAGAGTCTGGCCTTGGACCTCAGTGAAAAAATTTCTAATTGTGTCTCTAACCTTCTGAATTATAGTGAACATCCATTGTACTATAAGTTCGATAGAATGGTCACTACACAGATATTGTTGACCGAAAAAGAAACTTCGCACAAAAAAGCGGGCAAACTGAATAGGGATAGAACAGATTTTGCAACTAATACCATCAAGTTTTGGCTGAAGGACAAATACATGCATCCTGTGTCCAACACTTCAGAGTCACTGTGACAAACTGCCA